>NW_006921811.1:1501741-1503848 GCF_000298275.1 Orycteropus afer afer | reverse complement strand
AAGTTAATTTCTTGCTCTTTTGTTTATGTGTTGGCTGGAATTAGGCTGCTCTTGGCTAGATTTCATTGGATTGGGTTCCAAGATAGGGGTCAGATTATGTTTTTCCTACCTATTTCTCATCCTCTCTGAACTAGCAGACGCCCAATGCGTGTTCTTCTCATGGTGAAAGATGGGTGTACAGGAGGACTGTCCCTACAATATAAAGCCATTTTATACCACTGCTCATAGAACATTGTTAAATTTCCATTGGGTAAAGTAACTCATGTGGCCAAGGGTCACCAAGTCAGGAAGTAAGGAATGATAATCAACTTAAATCAAAAACCCAGACCAAACTCATTGCCATGGAGTCACTTTCCTACTCATGGTGACCCCTCCTTGGGTTTCTGAGGCAGTATATCAATGGAAGCAGATTGCCCAATCTTCCTTCTGAGGAGTAGCTGGTGTGTTTGAACCGCTAGCCTTCTGGTTAGCAGTCCAATGCCTTGGGCAATACACTACCAGAGCTCCCTTACTATGAGAGAAAAGCTAATCACATGGTGTTCGGGTTCTCTAGTGCTGCTCCAATGGAAAATACCAGATGGGTGGCTGTAACACACAGGAGTTTACTATCCTACAGTTTAGGAGGCTAGAAGTTGAGTTCAAAGTGCCAGCTCTAGGCACTGGGTGAAAGCCCCTCATCCTTGAGCTTCAGCTCTGCCTCTTGCTGCAGGCCCACTGGAGCTGAAGGTGTCCATGAATTCAGGCTGCTGGGTGCTGAAGATGTCAAACTCAAGGTTGACAAGTAAAAAGGCTCAGTCCCAAGATCATCAAACATGGCAGGCCACTAGGTCAAGTCCAGGTAAAGTTCCAAGATCAGCAGGGCATGGCAGGCTGCTGAATGAAGAGTTGGCAATGTCCAACCATGCCAAAAAGCTGCAGAGACATTTCTCAATTCTTCTTCTTATGCACTGGGAGCAGATCACATCCCTAGTGCAGCCACTCAGCTTCTCACAGTAGATTGCACCTTGGAGTTGATTACCAGTCTCACCCTGGGGAATACTAAATCCAGTTGCCCAGCTACTCCACCAGGCCCAGCCAAGTTGACACACCACTTATCTACACACATGGCAAACTCCAAACTAATGGAATGAGGAGGAAATAAATATTTACTGAACAATAATCTATTCCATCACAGATAATATCATTTAACCATCTTTCCCAAACTGATGATAGAAAAATTGCTCCTAGGTATTGTTGGTTTTATTTTCATTTCTTTGATATCTTCTAAGAAAAACCTTTTTATGATATAATTTTTAATGTTTCTAGCATTTCTTCTTTTGTGAATTACTCTTTCATGTTTTTTGCCAATTTTTTTATTGAGGTGTTTCTCTCATTGAGTAGAGGACTCTATAAAAGGTTGTTAACCATTTTTCATTTACCAAGGAAAATTGTTGTCATTGTCCTTTGCTTTGTAATTTTTTATGTAATGCTTTAATATGCAAATTTAACTTTTCTATGCTCAAATATATGACATTCATTTATGATTTCTTCCTTAGATACTGTACTATGAAGATTCCCTGATCACAAAGCCACACACCTATGTTTTCTTCCACCACTTGTCTGCCAGTTTGTCACACTGTGGTGGCTTGCATGTTATTGTGAGGCTGGAGGCCATGTCACTAGGATTTGAAATAACAGCAGGGTCAACTATGGTGGGCAGATTTCAGCAAAGCTTCCTAACAAAGACAGAGTGGGAAGAAGGATGGGACCACCTACTTCACAAAAAAAAAAAAAAAAAAAATGGCCACTGGAAACCTTATGAATGGCAGTGACACTCTGTCTGATATATGACTGGAAAACAGTTGTCAAGAAAGACCACTCCCTGGAGAGGGATATCACACTTGATAAAGTAGAAGGTCAACGAAAAAGGGGAAGACCCTCAACAACATGGATTGACACAGTGACGGCAACGACGGGCTCTGGTATAGCAAGCATTGTGAGCATGGCACAGGACCAGGCAGTGTTTCATTCTGTTTTACATAAGTTTGCTTTGAGTCAGAGCTGACTCCACAGCACCTAACAACAACAACAACAACAACTTTTCTTCTAGTTATACATTGGCTTCATG
>NW_006921811.1:1499556-1501076 GCF_000298275.1 Orycteropus afer afer | reverse complement strand
GAGGCTGTAAATCTTTATGGAAGTAGATTGCTCACTCTTCCTTCTGAGGAGTGGCTGGTGGGTTTGAACTGCCAACCTGGTTAGCAGCCAAATGCCTTATCTACTAAGCCACCAGAGCTCCTTTGCATATAGGTTTTGCAAAACCAACCAATTGAATTAAGTGACCTTGAAGGAACTGGTAAATTACTGTGCAAATTAAGTGGCTGAAATCTAGTGTAGGAGCTCTGGTGGGGTAGTGTGTGAGGCATTTGACTGCTAACCAGAAGGCTGTCAGTTCAAACCCACCAGCCACTCCTCAGAAGGAAGATTAGGCAATCTACTTCCATAGAGATATCACCTCGGAAACCCAAGGAGGGGTCACTATGGGTTGGAAATGACACAAAGGCAGTGAGTTTCATTTGGGTTTAGTCTACTGAGGGGATTGGTTAATTCATGGTCCTGGTGGGAGGACCAGGCCTTGAAATTGATAAGGAATAGGCTCTGGTAGCATATTGGGAGCTCTGGTAGCATAGTGCCTAAGACACTTGCCTGCTAACCAGACGGCTGGCGGTTCAAACCCACCAGCTACTCCTCGGAAGGAAGGTTGGGCAATCCTACTTCTGTAGTGATACTGCCTCGGAAACCCAAGGAGGGGTCACTATGAGTCGGGTTTGACTTAATGGCATACAACAACAACAACAGGCTTACCTAAAGGAGCTCTGCTGTCATAGTGGATAAGGCATTTGGCTGCTAACAAGAAGGTCAGTGGTTCAAACCCATCTGCCACTCTGCCAAAGGAAAATGGGGCAATCTACTTCTGTAAAGATTTACAGCCTCAGAAACCCAGTGGAGGTCGCTATGAGTTGGAATCAGCTTGATGGCAGTGAGTTTGGTTTGTGTTTGAGGCCTAATAAGCCCCAATCTCACAGAGACTGAGGGGGACTTCACTACACTACCATCAAGAAGATTCTGGAGTGGATCCGGGAGCCCTGCAATGAGAGCCTTCTAAACCAGAAGAGAGAGATGTAACAGGGAACACAGTGAGAGAAAAGAGAGACGGTGTTCCTGTAGCAGAAGGAGGGGCAAACAGCAGCATCATTATGAGCAGGAGAATCCAAAAGATTGATGAAAGACAGCTGCAATGGGCTTGGCAACCCACAACGTGAGAACAAAATGAAAGCCTTCTGCCAAGATGCTTCCTGGTGGACTGGGGTATCTCCAGACACTTGTTGGGGAAGCTAAAGGGGTTTAACCCTTGATTCAACAGGGCAGAGGCCCAGAGAAGGGCTGTCAGCTGGCACAGCCAATCAACTAAGAACTGTCTTGGTTGGAAGCTGTTCTGACTGAAGAATTCTATCCTGTCTCCTGAGATATTATTTTACTTCCAAGTTGATCTTGATTCTGAGTTTGTAAACTGTTACTTCCCTAATAAATCACATAAACATGAGTACAGTCTGAGAATACTGTGAGGTCATAACAATTAATTACTAAACCCAGCAGAGAAGTATAGAGTGCCAAGGGGGTGAGGGACAACATGGCTG
>NW_006921811.1:1476489-1478213 GCF_000298275.1 Orycteropus afer afer | reverse complement strand
TATCAATCTTTATGTGTTCCATTTCATTTTTGACAACTTCCAATTTTCCTAGATTCATACTTCATACATTCCATGTTCTGATTATTAACAGATATTTACAACTGTTTCTCCTCAATTTAAGTCATGCCACATCAACAAATGGAGGTCCTGAAAGCTTTACTTTATCCATATCATTAAGGTTGGTTCTACTCTGATGAGGCAGCTCTTTCCCAGTCATATTGTGAGTGTCTTCTGACCTAAGGGGCTCATCTCCCTGCACTGTATCAGACAATGTTTCCGGACTATTCATAAAGTTGCCCAGTAATGTATGAAACAGTGTTTCTCTGCTATTCATAAGGTTTTCCCTGGCCAATTCTTTGAGAAGTGGATGGCCTCTTCCTTCTTCCTAGTCTTTCTCAGTCTGTAAGCTGTACTGAAAGCTGTGCACCATGTGCAACCCTGCTGACATTTGACAAACTGGTGGCACAGCCTGAAGCCTCTCAGCTACACACAAGCCAGCACAGGATGACAAACTAGTACAAAATATCCAGGTAAGGGGAGGGCAGAGAGGTTTCCAACAGCTAAGGGAGACAAATTTGTCTTGTTCTGTATTGAAATTATGGTTTTATTGGAGCAAATATGCTAGTTTCTACTTGCTGCACCCATCCCCACCATCTCTATCTAAACTATCTATCTATAGCTTCTTTCGTAAACTAGTGGGGGAATCATACTCATTTAACAGCCATTATCAGTATTAACTGGGAAATCCATTTTGTCATGAATAATTCTTCATCTGAAAATCTCACTACTCTTCTCAGTCATCTTTGAGAGTGGGATACAGATGTCAAGTTTTATTTTTTTCTTGCTGATTGAAGAACAGGCATCTAACAATATAGAAACTCAGTGTCTTGAAAATTCTGACCCTGAAGTTCCCCACAAAAAAAAAAAAAAAAAAAAAAAAATTCAGACTATCCAGGGAATACTAAAAAGAGAGAGGGAGATTTTTCTCTTTTAAGTCAAATGGGAGAAAGGCAGCATCTGTGCAGCTCTAATCAACAATGCGTTGAAAAGCAAAACAATGTTTGTGTTTAGGGTTAAAACTAGAGGGCTGGAGCAAAAGGAAGGAACTTTGAACACACTCATCAGGTAGTAAGGCAAGAACTCAGGAGAGAGACCAAGCATAGAAGATAAAGTCCAAACAGAAGCTGAATATTTGAACAGTGAGATGTGCCACCGTTCACAGTGGTAGCCAATACAATGGTCACCAACAGGGTCCAAGATCAAGAAATTGGAGTGTATTCAGAGACAAAGAGTCCCACATTAATGATTCAGGACTCAGTAAACTGTCAAGAGGGAAAAAACAAACAAACAAGCAAACATGACACGGAGGACATGGGGCAGATTCTACCTTATGGTGGGAAACAATTCAAAAGTAAAAACAACACATGAAAAAAAAAAAAAAAAAAAAGCCCACTGCCATCAAGTTGAGTCTGACTCATAGTGACACCCATTGGGTTTCCAAGGTGGTAAATCTTTATGGAAGTAGATTGCCCTTTCTTCTGTATATGGAATGTGCCAAAGGGGCAGGGAGGCCACATATTCTGACCTCCTCTAACCCCACAAAAGGATGACAGAATCACCAGCAGTAGTCCAAGTCCCTGTGAGGCCAGATATGCTGCCTCCCTCCCACCCTTTCATCAACACTGACACCAACTGTTCCTCCTGTAGCACCCACCACCTTCATA
>NW_006921811.1:1469029-1476389 GCF_000298275.1 Orycteropus afer afer | reverse complement strand
ATTTAAGTCACCTACCTATAATAGGGGAGCTGTGGTGGTGTGGTACCTGAGGCATTTGATTGCTAACCAGAAGGCTGGTGGTTCACATCCACCAACCACTCCTCAGAAGGAAAATTGAACAATCTACTTCAGTAGAGACATCGCCTCAGAAACCCAAGGAGAGGTTGCTGTGAGTTGGGATTGATGTGACGGCAGTGAGATTGGTTTTGTGCTTTGGATAGTTAGTATCACAATCTACTAAAATTTTACTGAAAGTAAGTTTTAAAAATGGTTGCAGCAGTACATTGACAGAAATGCAGACTGGATTCAGGAGAGGGCATGGGATGAGGGATATCTTCATTGATACCGGATTGAGATTGGCTGAAAGCAAGGAACATTGGAAAGGTGTTTACTTGTCTTTTCTGACTATGCAAAGACATTTGGCTGTGTGGACAATAACAGATTGTGGATAACATGGAGAAGAATGGGAATTCCAGAACATTTAATTGTGCTCATGAGAAGCCTGCACATTTTTTTTTTTTTAAATGGGAAGTTTAAAATCAAGAAAGGTGTGCATCATGGTTGTATCTTTTCACCATACTTATTCAATCTTATGCTGAGAAAATAATCCAAGAAATTTGACTGTGTGAAGGATGCTGCAGCAAGGTTGGAGGAAGCCACATTAACAACCTTTGATACACAGATGACACAATGTTGCTTGCTCAAAGTGCAGAGGACTTAAAGCACTTACTGAAGATCAAAGATTACAGTTTTCAGAAGGGATTGCACTTCAACATAAAGAAAACAAAAATCATGACAATAAACAACATCATGATAAATGGTGAAGATTGAAATTGTCAAAGATTTCATTTTACTTGGATCCACAATCAACATCCATGGAAGCAGCAGTCAAGAAATCAGATGGCAAACACCAAACACCAGGCTACAGATAACCACATGGACAACTGAGAAGATCAGATGGAGGCCAGTGAGCAAGAATATACTCTAGACCAATGATAGATTCAGCTGAGGATGATCTTGTGCAGATACCAGTAAAACAAAATAACCATAATCATTACAGAAGCAACAGAACACTTAATTGTGTCCATGAGAAGACAGACTTGGAGCAATCCCTCATAGACAGCCAAGTGCCTCAGGAGAGAGAACCACTGGGTCTCCTGACTCAGGACTATAGTACTGGGGGACACCAAGCTCAATTGGCACAACATAATACATAAAAATCTTGTTTCACCACCTACTTTGGTAGAGTAGCAGCAACTGGGGTCTTAAAAGCTCTCGAGGGGCCATCTAAGATGTAGCTAATGGTTCCTCTCATCTGAAGCAAAGAATAGTGAAGAAAACCAAGAGCATTTGGAAACAATTAGCCCTAGGATATGATGGACGTTGAGACCAGAATATCCAGATGGTGCCTGGCTACCAATGCCAACCACTCAGGAAGGGATAAAAACTGGAGATCCTGGATAGAGTGGGAGGAAAAATGTGGAACAAAATTAAAAAATAAATAAATAAATAGCAACCAGAATTACTGGTTGGATGGAATCTGGTGGGTACCCAAAGACTATGACCCTGGAATATACTTCGGGCCAGGGATAAAACTCACTCCCAAGGGATGACTCTCAACCCAATAGTAGTAAGACTTACATTCAGAACACCCAACCCAAGGCAATGCACCCATCTAGTCAACAGAGATACACACCTTGGAACAATTGGCCATGAGGCACCAGAGGGGCAGCATTCATGTGGAGGGGAGGCTGGACAGACAGGAGTGCATAACTAAGAAGGGCACAGGGATGGGGGGAATCATTGGGAAGGGAAAGGAGGAGAGTGGGTTAGGGTTGGGGATGGTAATCAGGGAGTGAAACCAAATGTACATGAACTGTTGACTGTAAAACAAATTCTGCTCTGTAAATTTGCACCCAAAGCACGCACACACACACACACACACACAAATCAGATAGTGTATTGCACTGGGAAAATCTGTGGCAAAATATCTCTTTAAAGTGCTGAAAAGCAAAGATGTCACTTTAAAGACTAAGGTACACCTGACCCACGCCATGGTATTTTGAATTGCTTCATGTGCATGTGAAAGTTGGACAATGAATAAGGAAAATGAAAGAATATTTGATGGCTTTTAATTGTAGTGTTGGCAAAGAATACTGAAAATACCATGGACTGACAGAAGAATGGACACATCTGTGCTGAATGTGCAGCCAGAATGTTCCTTATAAGCGAGAATGGCCAGACTTTGTCTCACCTCTTTTGGTCATATCGTCAGAAGGGAACAGTCCCCAGAAAGAATATCATGCTTGGTAGAGTGGAGGGTCAATGACAAAGGGGAAGGCCCTCAATGAGATGGGTTGACACAGTGGCTGCAATGATGGACTGCCGCATAGCAAGGAGTGTGAGTCTAGCGCAGGACAAGGCAGTGTTTCATTCTATTGTACATAAGGTCGCTATGAGTTGGAGTAGACTGCATCTAACAACAAAAACAATGGCAGCATATTATGACCACATTGCACATAAGGTACAGTGGCACTATGGAAGAAAGAATGTTTTAGAATGTAAATTTCATGTGACCAGGGTTTTGTGTGTTGTGTTTTCTGCTCTATGTCAGCACAATATCTGGCATACAGTAGAGGATTCATAAATATTTGTGGAACAATGAGTAAAAACGCATCCAGGAGAGACAGTGCAAGGAAGTTGTAATAGTTTGCAATATCAAGGCTGAGAAGAGGTTTTCCATGTGAGAACACTGGAACAAGTTATTCCAGACAGAGGGAACGGCATTTGCAAAATGAAAGAATGTGGCACAACATAAGCTATTTTGTGGTGGTGGTGATTCTTTGGTGTTGTAGAATAGGTTCCAACCCTTAGCAACCCTTCGCACAACAAAACAAACACTGCCAGTGGTGTGCCATCCTTATAACTGTTGATATGTTTGAGCCCATTGTTGCAGCCACCATGTCCATCCATCCCATTAAACATCTTCCTCTTTTTTACTAAGCTCCTACTTTACCAAGCTTGATGTCCTTCTGTAGGGGCTACTCTCTCCTGTTAATGTGACCAAATGATGTCATCCTCATTTTGAAGGACCATTCTGGATGTGCTTCTCCTAAGACAAATGTATTTGTTCTTCTGCCAGCCCATGATATATTCAGTATTCTTTGCCAACAACATAAATTGGACCTCACCAAAAACCAAACCAAACTCACTGCCACTGAGTTGGTTGCTACTCATAGCAACTCCCATTGGCTTTCCAAAGCTGTAAAACTTCACTGAAGCAAAATGCCCCATCTTTCTTCCACGGAGTGGCTGGTGAGTTCAAACCACCTTTTGGTTAGCAGTTCGATGCCTTAACCACTGCCACCAGAGCTCATAATTTGGGGCTAGAGGTAGTTAAATAGTACTGGCCCACTCCCAAGTACAAGCCAGAGAATAATGGAAAGAAGCTACCATAGGCCAGAACCCCAGAGGCTACAAAGATTTTTGTCTTAAGAGAGAGTATTAATTTTATTCTAAGAGTAAGGGGGAGTTACAGGAAATTTTAAGCAAGGCATAGTTTGCATGTTCAGGAAGATTATTTTGGCTGAAGTATTATGAAGGATTTAGGGTAAGAACAATGGAGTTAGGAAGCCTAATTAGGAAACTAAGTTGTTGAATGTAAGACTCGCTGCTCCTGGAGGAAGTTTTCACAGATCTCTGGCAACATGAGAAAGGTGGAAGATACTATAGTTATTTCATTTAATGAATCTTAATGCATTCACTTAAAAGAACACATTTGAAATCATGGCATTTGAACACTGTTTTCAACACTGAAACTATTGTTTGTTTTATAAAATGCTGGACATATTGGGTGGTGAATTTTAAAAATATCCTTATTTGGGAAAATAAGATAGTACCAATCCTTTGTCAAGAGTAATCCATATAATGCTATAATCCCTAATATTTTGGAGAAATTTTTGCACATCTGTTAAATTACTTAGAAGGATGAATTCCTGAAATCAAGAGTTAGCAATAAGGTTGGAAATAACAGGATGGGGTTGAGAAATATCTGTAAAATAAAATTAATTGGGTTCAGTGCTGAGGAATAGGACACTTTTTTAAGTATCTGGATATTTCAAGTGCATTTAAGAGTGTTTGCTGCTAGTGCAACTAATGGAAATATTCCCCTCAGTTATCTATTTGTGTTTTCATATGTAGACATTTCCTGAATTGATCAAAATGTTCACATCCTTGTTCCTTGTGAAGTATAAATATTTTCATCTCTTGGATGAGTAAGCAAAAAAGTGATATGTAAAGCCACATGCATACATATCATCTGGCACTGTGTATTCCAGGAACAAGACACATTCCTTTTTCCTATAATAGCATACCATTTGTATTGATTTATGTAAAAGCTTGAGAAATCAGAGTTCAGTTTACATTTTTGAATAATTTCTTCACTCTTTAGAGATGTATCTTCCAAAGATACATGGCTCTGGGGCCAATATTTCTCTTTAAGATTTCACTTTTACTTAGAAGAGATAAAACTTTCTGTTGCTAAATCATCTCCTCTTATGAGTTCTGTATTATTGTTGTTGTTATTAGGTGTCATTGAGTTGTCTCCGACTCATAGTGACCCCATACACAGCTACATGGTCCTTGCTAAACTTGAGCCTATCGCCGTAGCCACTGTGTCAATTCATCTTGTTGAGTGCCTTCCCCTCTTTCTTCGACCCTCCACTTTACCACACATGACATCCTTCTCCAGGGAATGGTCTCTTCTGACAACATGACTAAAGTAGGTGAGACGAAGTCTGGCCATTCTCATTTCCAAGGAGCATTCCAGCTGTACTTCCTCCAGGACAGATTTGTTCTTTCAACAGTACATGATACTGTCAGCATTCTTTGCCAGCACCACAACTCAAATGCATCAACTCTTCTTCAAACCTCCTTATTCATTGTCCAGGTCTCACTTGCATATGAGGCAACTGGAAATACCATCGCTTGTGTCAAGTGCAACTTAGTCCGCAAGGAGAAATCTTTGCTCTTCAGCACTTGAAAGAGGCCCTTTGCAGCCACCTTGCCCACTGATAGACGTCATCTGATTTCCTGACTTTTGCTTCCATTGGTGTCTATTATATAACCAAGCAATGTGAAGCCTTTAACAACTTCAATCTTTTCTCCATTCATCGTAACACTGCTTATAGGTCTAGTTGTGAGGATTTTTGCTTTCTTTATATTGTGATGTAACCCACACTGCAGAATGTATTCTTCAATCTTCATCAGTGAGTGCTTCATATCATCCTCACTTTCAGCAAGCAAAGTTGTGCCATCAGCATATCATGGGTTGTTAATCATTCTTCCTCCAATCCTGATGCCATGTGCTTCTTCATATATAGTCCAGCTCCTAGGAATATTTTCTCAGTATACACATTGAATAAGTATGGTGAAAGGATACAACCCTGACACACTCCCTTTTTGATTTTAAACCGTGCATTGTCCTCTTGTTCTGTTTGAAAGAGAGCCTCCTGGTCTGTGTACAGGTTCATCATGAGTACAATTAAGTGTTTTGGAATTCATATTCTTCTCAAGATTACCCATAATTTGTTAAGAGCCACACAATTGAATGCTTTTGCATAGTCAATAAAACACAAGTAAACATCTTTCTGGTATTCTTTGCTTTCAGCCAAGATCCATCTGACATCAGCAATGATATCACTCTTTCCATGTTCTCTTCTGAATTCGGCTTGTACCTGCAGAAGTTCTCTGTCAATATACTGCTGAAATCATTTTTGAATTATCTTCAGTAGGATTGTACTTGCATGTGATATTAACAATATTGTTTGATAATTTCCCAATTCTGTGGGATCACCTTTCTTTGGAATGTGTACAAATATGGGTCTCTTCTGGTCAGTTGGCCAGGTAGCTCTCTTCCAAGTCTCTTGGCATAGCCTAGTGAGTGCCTCCAGTGGGGCATCCATTTTTTGAAACATCTCAATATGTATTCTTTCAATTCTTGGAGACTTGTTCTTTGCCAATTCTTTCAGTGAAGCTTTGACTTCTTCCTTCAATACCATTGGTTGTTGAACATATGCCACCTCCTGAAATGGAAGAAGAGCTATCAGTTCTTTTTGGTGCAGTTGCTCTGTGTATTCCTTCCATCTTCTTATGATGTTTCCTGCATCATTCAATATTTTGCCCATAGAAGCTTTCAGCATTGCAACTTGAGGCTTAATTTTTTTCCTCAGTTCTTTCAGCTTGAGAAATGCTGTGCATGTTCTTCCCTTTTGTTTTTCTAACTCCAGGTCTTTTTACATTTCATTATAGTAATAGATTTGTCTGCTTGATCTGCTCTTTGAAACCTTCTGTTCCATTCTTTTGTTATTTCTTCTATTTGCTTTAGTTACTCTCCACTCAAGAGCAAGTTTCATTCTCTTCTGACATCCACTTTAGTCTGGTCTTCTTTTCTCGTATTTTTAATGATCTCTTGCTTTCTTCATGGATGATGTCCTTAATGTCATCCACAATTCTTCTGGTTTCAGTCTTTCATGTTCAGTGCATCAAATCTATTCTTTAGATGGTCTCCAAATTCAGGAGAGATATATTCAAGGTCGTATTTTGGCTCTCATAGACTTGTTTTAATTGTCTTCAACTTTGAGTTGAACTTGCATATGAGCAGTTGATGGTCTGTTCCACAATCAGCTCCTGGCCTTGTTTTGGCTTTAGGTATTGAGTTTCTCCATCACCTCTTGGCACAGATGTACTCAATCTGAGTCCTGTGTATCCCCTCTCACAAAGTGCACAAATATAGCTGCAATTTGTGTTGCTGAGAAAAGGTATTTGCAATGAATAAGTCGTTGGTCTTGCAAAATTCTATCACATGATCTCCAGTGTTATTTCTGTCACCAAGGCCATATTTTCTAACTACTAATGATTCTTCTCTGTTTCTAACTTTTGCATTCCAATCACCTCTGATAATTAACACACCTTGATTTTATGTGCGGTCAATTTCAGATTGTAGAACTTGATAAAAATCTTCAATTCCCTCATCATTAATTTTGATGGTTGGTGCATAAATTTGAATAATAGTAGTATTAACTGGTATTCCTTGTAGGCATATGGATATTGTCCTATCACTGACAGCATTGTACTTCAGGACAGATCTTGAAACATCCTTTGTGATGATGAATGCCACGCCATTCCTCTTCAATTTGTCATCCCCAGTATAGTAGATCATTTGGTTGTCAGATTCAAAATGCCCAATACCTGTCCATTTCAGCTTACTAATGCATAGGATATCAATCTTTATGTGTTCCATTTCATTTTTGACAACTTCCAATTTTCCTAGATTCATACTTCATACATTCCATGTTCTGAT
>NW_006921811.1:1447140-1467364 GCF_000298275.1 Orycteropus afer afer | reverse complement strand
TTTATTAGGGAAGCAACAGGCTACAATTGAAGTTCAGGAACATGCCCAGTCTCTCTCAGCTCTCTGTCTTTCAGCCAACAGTCTCTCTCCCAGCAGTGTGTGTTTCTTGGTGTCACTCTCAGCAATGCCTGTCTCTTGTGTCTCTCTCTCAGCAATGTGTGTCTCTCAGGAGGGTGTTTCTCTCAGCAGCACATCTTTCTCAGCCAGCTGTCAGAAAGACTTCTTCTGCCTCTAGAAGGGTTCCTTTTTGAGCCTGGAAGAGTAACCACTAACCAATTCCAATATCAGAATTCTATAGACCTGAGAGAAAACAAACTTTCCAGAAAATTACTTGGTGCTACACTCAACAGAAATACCCCAGGTGGATAACTTTAACAATCAGGAGCTACTCAGTTGCTCATGGCAAATTTCACCACAGAGTTTACAAAGATTTATGGCTAGAAAAACCATACCAGGTAATTTACTACACCGCAGAATGGCTGGTGGGTTTGAATCAAGCTTTTGATTAGCAGTCAACTGCTTTAGGCCCTGCAGCACAAGAGCTCCTTCCAGACAGCACATTCATTGTAGCATAATTAGATGTATTAGACTAGTTTCTAAGATGAGTATCTGGGGACTTCCAGCAAGATGGTGGACTAGACAGATAAGCCACTTAGATCCTCTGAAATAAAGACATGAAAAACCATATGGAACAGATACAGATGACAGTCCTTGACCCTAATCTTCAAAGGAAAGGATAAAGAAGTGTATCAAATACCAAGTTGAAAAAAAAAAAAAAAACTGAATGAAAACAGCAAACCATGAGACAAATGGAGCAGCAAATTGTCACCCAACCTGACACAATGTGGCCATTTTGAATTTTCGCAAACAGCGTTCCCACTGGAGTAGTAACCTGATATCAGCTCCAGTCACCCAGGACTGTACAGGTATCCACACCAGTAGCTGGTGACCAGAAATGTAAGATCTTCCTCTGATTCCCCACACACTCCTAGTGACCAGAGCTGTGGCCATCCCTGACCCACATCCATCTTCTAGACCAGCAGTAAATCCACCCCTGGACTGGGTGCCCTATCCCCAGTCACCTTCTGGGCTTGTGAACTCCTTCTGGGAGTAGATCACCTACCTTCAGCTTCTGCAATAGTAGTAATAACAATAATCTATGAGTAGATCTAGAAGAATCGGACTATACCTACACATATGTGGGAATTTGACAAAGGATATTTCTACATATGTGTTTATATATGTTACAAGTATTCCTTGAATATAGTAGAGTATACAGGGGGCAAAGTTATGAAAATCTCTTAAATAATCAAAAACCTTGAGGGAGTGAGTCACTGGGTCTGGGGCTCAGGCCCATGGTCTTGGGGGACACTAAGGCCAATTGGCACAATATAGTACACAAAGAAAATATTCTATATCCTACTTTGATGAGTACTTACTGGGGTCTCAAAAGCTTGTGAGTGGCCAGTAAGGTGCAAATATAGGTCTTTAACCATCTGCAAGAAAGAAGAGGGAAGAAAATCAAAGATACATAGAAGTAGTTAGTCCAAAGGACTAATGGACCATGGGAACCTTAACATCTACAACTTTGAATCCTAAATAACTAGATGGTAAGCAGCTACCTCTGCTGACTGCTTTGAAAGGCATCACATTAGAAGGTTCTGGAAACAGTGGGATAAAAATATGGAGTAAAACTCAAAATTATAAAGAAGACCAGGCTTATTGGTCAGATGGAGACTTATGAAATCCCTAAGACTGTGTCGCTTAGGCATCCTGGAACTGAACCCACACCAGTGGCCCAACTTTCAGCCAAACATTAGATAGGTCTACAAGATGAACAGTTACACTAAGGAGGTACACTCTCCTTAGAACAGTCCATTTGAGATCAAATGAGCAGCATTTGGCTAAGGACAAAGTTCAAAAATCAGGAAGGATTAGCAAAGAAGGAGGAATGGGAATGAGAAAAACAGGAAGGAAGTGGGATGAATGATATTACATTGAGGAATTGCAATTAATGACATGAAACAAATGTGTACAAATTATTGAATGGAAAACTGATTTGCTTTGTAAACTTTCACCCAAATCACAATAAAATTAAAATAAATAAATAATGACTGTGTAGACCCATTCTGACCTGTGAGGTGTCCTTTCCAAATGAGTGCCCAGCAGACTCACTATATAATGAGGTCTGTGTCTCTCCATTGACATCTCAAGGCACCTTTGCGGGGGTCCCCTCCCTCTGTTCTTCAAGATCTACTCACTTCCCTTTGATTTCATTGATTTAGTTCATGTACTTGGAATCATTCTCATTTTTCGGCCTGCCCCCTTTGATTTAACTCATCTGTACTCCTTTTCACCTGGTTTCTATATTACCACTTTCCCTGCCACTTGACTCCAAGCTCTGTGAAGATCAGTTTTGTATTTTTCATTGTTCATGTTGTTGTGTTTTGTTCTTTCCCATTGTCTGATGTAGTATGCTGCAGAGTGTCTGATGCATAGTATTATTGAATGGGTGGATGATTACACACTTTGATATTATTCTTTATACTAGTCTAGATCTGATTTCCTTGCTAGGATAAATAAAAGATGATAATTTTGTTGTTTCTGACCACAGTAGGATCAATACTTGACACCATAGATCTTTACCTGTGATGATAATTTAGACATAGGGGCAAAGTCACAGTGAACAAGGAAGGAATCTCATGATTAAGTTGGAGATCTAGGGAATAAGATAGAAACACAGGTCCTTAGCAGTGACGCAGTACAACTGCTGAGTTAGATGTAGGCCAACTGGATGGTACCTTTGGTCCACAATATCACAAATCCCTCTGGACTTAGGTAAGGACCAAGGATAATGGTGGGTCAGGTATCTTTTATGGGTGGCTAGTAGACTCTAGGGATCTCTGGTGGCATAGTGCCTAAGGCATTTGACTGCTAACCAAAAGGCTGATGGTTCTAACCCACCAGCTTCCCCTTGGAATGAAGACAGCAATCTAGTTCCATAGAGATACTGCCTCAGAAACACAAAGAGGGGTCTCTATGGGTTGGATTTGACTCTACAGCAGTGAGTGAAAATAGACTCTAGCTCTAAGGAAAGAGATAGTAGGGTAGACAACATCTACAACTGAATTGGTGCTATTGTTTCTCTAGCCATGCTCTTCTGGCTTGGCAGCAGAGTACAAGGAAAGGGAGTGACCGCTGCACTCTCCAGTATACAACCACCCCATCCTCTTCTCCTACATCATGGAAAGGTGAATGCAACACCACAGTGACATTACTGTCAGGATGAGTTAGCTCAACAAGGATCTACTTCAAAATTTTCAAGTGTAAGTGCATAATTCTGGTTTTGCAAGAATGCTCAGTAATGATTAGAGATATTCTATCTACACCTAATGGGTCACTGACCCAGAGAGCTCTTGGAAATGGAAATCTGATCTCATCATGTGTCTCTTGTAACCTTTGAATGACTCACCATCAGCTTCAGCATGAACTACACTCCTGGCAAGAACAGTCCTTGAATGCTGTCTCTGTGACCTCTCCCACCACACTGCTCTTAAATGTGGTGCTCTGGCCACATTAGGCTTCTTTCTGGTACTTGTAAATGCTGAGCTTGACTTACTCCAATGGCATTTCCATCTTCTTGTTCTAAGATCTTTGTCCATTAAATCTTAGCCTGAATGGCAAGGTCTCATCCTTCAGGAGTCACTCAAAAGTCCTCTCTGAAAAGAGATCTTCCCAAATACCTTATTTAAAGTAGCATTCCTCACTCTTGTTACTCTCCGTCCTGTCACCTTGTTCCTATTGTCTTTATTGCAGTTGTCACTAACTAAAATTGCTACATGGAACACTTTGCTTACTTACTAGTTTGCTGTCAATCAAAAATATGACCAACTTGGCAATAAAAGTGGGAAATTTGAGTGCTTGCTATGTATCTATCACTTAGAAAAACACTTGTCATATATTCTTTGCACAATATATATTTGTCTGATAGAATAATGAAGGAAGGCATGAATGAGTGACTCAGGTTTCGATGATAGTAGTCACACCTTAGGAGTTAAGTCCTTAGAAAGGACAATGAAAAGAAAGCAGCTAAATGTGTCTTTCATTTCCAAATCTGTGCTCTTTCTACTTTGCCACCCTCCAACTCTGACTTTACTGTTTCTCATTTAAATGGGTTCCTGGTGCTACCAAATAAAGCCCAAACTATTCCCACACTCATTTCATTCAACTCTGGCCTCACACATCATGCTCTTCCATTCTGCTGAAATCTTATCGTTCATGGAACACATATTCAGCCACTTCACCTCTCTGGACATTTTACATGCCAGTGCTTGTAATTAGGAATACCTTTTCCTCTCATTGACATCATTCAAAGCTCTCTGATTCATGACCTCCTCCAAGAAGTGTTCCAGGACCTCACTTATCCCATGTCTTTTTCTGGGTTGTATGAGTACACTCTATTTGTTGTTGTTCTTAGATGCCTTTGTGTTGACTCCGACTCATGGAAACTTTACGTATAATAGAACAAAATGTTGTTCTGTCCTGAATCATTTTCATGATTATTGGTATCTTTAAGTCCATTGTTTAGGCCACTGTGTCAATTCATGTCACCAAGGGTCTCTCTCACCTTTGTTGTCCCTCTGGTTCACCAAACACAATGCCCTTCCCCAGTATTGGTGCCTTCTGATGACATATCCAAAGCAATTGAGTCAGACAATAGTGTGACATGATCCATAAAGTGTTCATTGATTTTCTTATTTTTAGAATAACTCATCTGGCCTGTTTTCCTAGTCTAGAAGTTCTGCTATAACCAGTCAAGCGTAGGTGGCCCGATTGGTACTTGAAATACTAGGGACACAGTTTTCAGCATCATAGCTTCATGCAAGGTGTCAAAGACAACAAACCAGCACAGAGGTAGTGATACAGTTTACTTCTACCTTTTCCCTCAAAAACAATGGATTTTAAATATTTCAAAGCACTCTACCCTCCTGCTTTTATGCTGAGTCCCGTATATCAGGGTCTGAGTATAACTTATCTCAAGAAGCTGTGTGCAGAGTGGGTTCTTACATGCCTTGTCTCTAAATCTCTGGATTCAAATCTCGATTCTGCCAGCGACTCGATGGATAACCCTAGCACATTACATACCTGTCTGTGATTTAATTTCCTCATTTATAAATTTAAATAGGGTTAAGTAGTACCCACCTAAGGAGACTTACATAGCGGAGAAATGGATAAGTTCTCAACTGTTAAATGAAAGGTTAGTAGTTTGAATCCACCATTGGCTCTGGGGAAGAAAAGATATGGTGATCTGCTGCTATAAGGATTACAACCTAGGAAACTGCAAGGGGTTCTACTCTGTCCTACAGAGTCATTGTGAGTTGTAATCAACTTGACAGAACACACAGTTCCAACCCCAGAGTGCTGTTGTTGTTGTTGTTGTTGTTGTTAGTGCCATTGAATCATCTCCGACTCAGAGCAATGCTGTGTACAGCAGAACTGCCCAGTCCTGTGTCATCCTCATGATCCTTGCTATGCCTGAGCCCATCGTTGCAGCCACTGTGTCAATCCATCTTGTCTAGGGTCTTCCCCTTTTTCATTTTTCCTCCACTTTACCAAGCCTAGTATCCTTCTCTAGGGAATAACTCCTTCTGATGACCAAAGTAGGTGAGACAAAGTCTGGCCATTCTCACTTCCAAGGAGCATTCTGGCTGCACTTCTTTCAGGGCAGATTTGTTAGCTCTTTTAGCAGTCCATGGTGCTCTCAGCATTCAGAGTGCTATATTCTAGTAATCATTTGGAATAGTATTACTACATGCTATCATGCTGTCAGTTATCATTGACTTTTTATTCCTAATAAATTGCACAGTGCTTGGCACAGAAGCAGTCAATACATATTTCAACCTAATTAGGGAAGGAGGAGAAGGATACACAAAGCAGGAATCAAACACTGTCATTTGGTTAGTACCTTACAGTTTATATAGCCCACACCAGCAATCTGCTCCCATAAAGATTACAGCCTAGGGAAATCTATGGAGCAGTTCTCTTTTGGCCTATAGAGTTGCTATGAGTTGGGGTTGACTCAGCAGAACACAACAACTCAAAGATCCATTATTTAGTCTGATGTGCCTGACCAACCTTTGAATTGGGCAGTTTTCCTGGTTTACAAATGAGAAATGAGCAGAGCGACTAAGAGCTTTCCTAGGAATCCAAGCTTTTGAGCAGCATAGCAGAAGGTAAACTCAGTTTCCTGACCTTATTTTCTGCAGATCCCATTCTTCCTAAATGCCTCTTATCTACTTCAGTTTATACAGAAACATACACTGGGCACCAGCTTTGTGTCAGGTACAGGAAATAAGGCACACACTCTGACTCTAACCATCTTATGATGGTGGAATGTGCGAAAGAGTAAGAGAAGAAATTATTCAGAAGTTAAGGTGGAAGTGATCAGAGATGGTGTCCAAGAGAATGTGGCTAGCATTCTATCATTTTCTTCCTGCCTTCTATCTTCATGTTTTTCCCTCCCCTCTCCCTTTTCCTCCCTTTCCCCTTCCCTCCCTTCTCCTCCCCTTCCCTTCTACCTTTCCCTTCCTTACCCTCCCTCTTTACTTTACTTCACCCCTCCCTCTCGTTTTGATCTTTTGTTGTTGTTGTTGTTGTTTGCCGTCAAGTCGACCCCAACTCATAGCGACCCCTCCTTGGGTTTCCGAGGCAGTATCACTACGGAAGTAAGATTGCCCAACCTTCCTTCCGAGGAGTGACTGGTGGGTTTGAACCGTCAGCCTTCTGATGAGCAGTCAAGTGCCTTAGGCACTATGCTATAACAGAAATATCACAAATGGATGGCTTTAACAAACAGGAATTTATTCATTTACAGTTTAGAAAGCTAGAAGTTCAAATTCAGAGTGCTGGCTTTAGGGGCTGGGTGAAGCCCCATGACCTTGGGCTTCAGCTCTGCCTCTTGTCCCAGCCCCGCTGGAGTGGGAGGCTTCTTTGAACTCATGTGGCTGAACCCAAGATCAGCAGGTAACACAGCGGGTCACTGGTTCAATTCCAGGAACAATCTGAAGATTAGCAGACAACACAGTCCAAAATGTGCCAAAGAACTAAAGACCTTTCCCAAAACTTCTCCATATGTACTGAGAGCAGGCCACACCCCTAAGGTAACTCACTCCAACTGCTTAGTTGCTTACAGTAGATTCCACCATGGAGGTGACTACAGTCTCATGATGGGGAATGACTACCTCCAGCTGCTCAGCTACTCAAAAAACCAGCACAGCCACATTGACACACAACCTAAACTACCACACCTCTTGTCCTTTACTTGCCTTTTTTCTTCTACACAAAGCTTTTTAAATATTGACATGTGTCCTATTTCTAATCAATTAAAAACACATTATCTTGAAAACCTACCATCTTAAGACTTTCTCAGACTGTTGCACTAATTATATCACATTTAATTCTAGCTGTCACCCTATGTGCAGTCCCTGGATGGTGCAAATATTTAAAGCACTTGGCTGTTAATTGAAAATTTGGAGATCTGAGCCCACCCAATGGCCCCTCAGAAGAAAGGCCTGACCATGTACTTCTGAATAATCAGCAACTGGAAATCCTATGGAGCAGTGATTCACATGGGATTGGCATGAGTTGGAATGAAGTCAATGGCAACCATTTTGTTTTTATAACCCTAAGCCCCTAAGTAGTGGTGTTTGTGTTTTATAGATAAGGCAACACACTCAAAGGATTCCTTAACTTGTTCAAGGTAACCCATCTAGAGAATGGTTGGCAAGATTCTAAACAAGCTTAGTGCTGCCTCCTCTCCCCTTCAGTGTTGCCAGTTAGAGCAGATTGGGAACCACAAAGTTATCCAAACACTAAAAAAACTCAATGCCATCAAGTTTGATTTCAATTCATAGTGACCCCCATTGGGTTTCTGAGGCTGGAAATCTTTACAGAAATAGATTGTCCCATCTTCCTTTGGTGGAGTGGCTGGTGAGTTTGAACCACTGACCTTCTGGTTAGTGGCTAAATGCCTTATCTACTACACCATAAACCATAAAATCTTTGACATTACTACTGCAATTTCTTCCTTTCAGGAGATATGGGAACCTTTCAAGAAATAGGGATCTGCATCATCACCTGCTTTCCCCACTCCGAGCTTGAATTATCAGTAGGTAAATGTGCAGTCATTCAGAACATGGGGTAGGATGTGAAAGCTGTGAAAGAATTAATTTACTAGACTCTTCCAACTACTGAATCTGGTTCAACATTAACTCTAGTTTCACAGCCTACGAGGGAAAGCCACACATTGCCGTTTTCCCTGCAAGTTCAAAAGTAGACAACTGCCAGCATCTAGTCTCCAGCAATTCCCTTTGTAGTGAGCAAAGCTACTTTGAACTCTGTGCAAACTGACTAGGAACAATGCAATGAAGAATGGAAGCTTCCCGTAAAATAAAAGGACACATCTTTTGCTATTAATGCGAGCACACTATAAAGCATCTCTTTTCTCTGCTGTGTTGGAAATTTATTGAACAGAATCTATTGTAGTGAGCAGAACATAATCAGCTTTATCATGTTTCTTCAGAACAATGCCTTTTTAGTTTCCTTTTTGGAGTCTGTCAAATGGCTCTTCAATATTTAAAATAACGTATAACCATCTGTGAAATCACCTATGGACTTGCAGGACATAATAAACAAAAGAAAATGCTGGGAACATTTATCATTTCAAGTATCCATATTATAAAATTTATTTTATGGTGTACTGTTGCTTTTCTATTTTTCATTTTTTGCCATCAGAATGTAGGCTAGCCTTAAGCATAATTCTGGATTAGATGTTAGAGTTCATCATGAAGAATTATATTATTTTCAGTATGATTTAGCATCAGGATGATTTCATTGAACCTACTATTTTAAGACAATTGTATTTTATTTCTAGACTTGTGGTTTTACCCACTATTTTGTTCAGGGTACATTATTTAGGTACATGAGTCTACAAAATATTGCAAAATATAATATATTCATAACAGATTCTTTGAATTTTACCACAAAGGAGAATGGGAAATAATACAGAAGACCATTGGATTCATAATGGGCACTAAACCCTAAACTCACTGCCGTTGAGTCAGATTCAACTCATATCAACCCCTCCTTGGGTTTCCAAAGTGGTATCACTACAGAAGTAAAATGTCCAATCTTCCTTCTGAAGGGTGGCTGGTGGGTTGGAAATGCCAGCCTTCTCTGGTTAGCAAATGCCTTAGGCACTATGCATAATGGATAAGTAAGATTCTTTGTGTCCCATAATTGTCAATGACTATGTGGTTTGTTTAAGACATGGATTGTTCCAAATCACAGTCCAGCAAGTGATTGTCTGGTCAAAGAGAATTATAGAGTTTCCCTTCTCCTGCATAGGACCTCATAAGACAGTTCATTCCCTCCATAGCTAACTCTGAATGTCATGTTTCTTCCTTAATATAAGCAGATTCTCACATCCTGCAAACAACACATTGATGTAAGTGCTGGCTTCTGGGAAAACACAGAAAAAGTCTCCTCTTAAGTCTCGTCTTGAAAGGCAATGATACTTTTCCCATATTGAAAAAGTAATCCCACATCCCATATGTTCAGGGAAACTCCTTCTTCAACATTTTTGTGATTATATTCAGCATGAATTACCAAAATACTCCTGGCTTCTTATCTCACGCCAAACTGTCTACTTGAAGAGGGTCTATGGAAGATGAGTGTGAATAAGGATTGTACCTAGTCACTGCAACACTTCTTTTCATTTTGTACCTGTGTTGTTCTGAACACATGAGCCAAGAAATAGAAAGGAAACAGGCAATACACACTGCCCTAAGATTGGGGAAGAGATTGTAGTCAGTGTCTATGTGCACATCCAAGAGAAGCTCAGGACAAAGCAATGAGCAGCAGAAGAGACCACTATAATAACATTTAAAGCAGATACAAAGGTAATTTTCCCAAAATTTGCCTTTCTACAGAATGTCATGGGTGGAGACATGGGATTCAGATCATGGGACTTTGAGTCCTAGCTTGGTTCCACTATCTATGAGATGAAGAATTTTGGACAAATTATTTAACTTCTCTGTAGCTTGGAATTTTCATCTGTGAAATGGGGACATAAAATTGTCATGTCTAAGAAAATAATGTAAGGAGACCTACAAGTGTGTTCTTCCCTTTTGGTTTTCTAACTCCAGGTCTTTGCACATGTCATTATAATAACTAACTTTGTCTTCTTGAGCTGTTCTTTGAAATCTTCTGTTCAGCTCTTTTATCTTGTCATCTCTTCCATTTGTTTTAGCTACTACCCATTCAAGAGCAAGTTTCCGAGTCTCTTCTGACATCTATTTTGGTCTTTTCTTCCTTTCCTATCTTTTGAATGACCTTTTGCTTTCTTCATGTATGATGTTCTTCTGTCATCCCAAAATTCCTCTGGTTTTCAGTCATTGATGTTCAATGTGTCAATCTATTCTTTACATGGTCTGCAACTCACGAGGGATATAAGAAAGTTCATATTTGTCTCTCATGAACTTGTTTTAATTTTCTTCAGCTTCAGCTTGAATTTACATATGAGCAACTGGTGGTGAATTCCACAGTCAGCCCTTGGCTTTGTTTTGGCTGAAGATATTGAGCTTTGCCATTCTTACCACAGATGTAGATGATCTGATTCCTGTGTATTCCATCTGGTAAATTCCACATGTACAACCTCCATTTATGTTGTTGAAAAAAGGTATTTGCAAAGAATAAGTCATTGGTCTTGAAAAATTCTATCATGCAATATCCAGTGTCATTTCTATCAGCAAGGCAATATTTTCCAGTTACTGGTGATTCTTCTTTGTTTCGAACTTTTGTATTCCAATCACCAGTGATAATCAACCCGTCTTGATTGCATGTTTGATCAATCTCACACAGTAGATGCTGGTAAATTTTTTCAGTTTCCTCTTTTTTGGCTTTGGTGGTTGGTGCATAAATTTGAATAATAGTAGTAGTAACTGGTCTTCCTGGTAGGCATATGAGTATTATCTTATGGATTACACCTCATCATAAAGAAAATGAAAATCCTCACAACTGGACCTATAAGCAGCATCACAATTAATGGAGAAACAATTGATGTCAAAGATTTCATATAACTTGGTTCCACAATCAGCACCAATGGAAACAGCACTCAAGAAATCAAATAACCCATTGCACTGGGTGTATCTGCTGCAATAGACCTTTTTAAAAGGCTGAAGAGCAAAGATGTCTCTTTGAAGACTCCAAAATCAAGCCAAACTCATTGCCATTGAGTCAATTTTGACTCAAAGCAACCACTCCTTATTTTTCCGAGGTGAGAGGTGATATCTCTAAGGAAGTTGATAGCCTTATCTTCCTTCTGAGGAGTGGCTGGTAGGTCTGAACACCCAGCCTTCTGGTTAGCATTCAAATGGCTTAGGCAGTAAGCCACAAGGGCTCCCCTTTGAAAACTAAGTTGAGCCCAATCCAAGCCATGGTGTTTTCAATTGCCTCATATGCATGTGAAAGCTGGACAATGAATAAGGAAGACCTAAGAAGAGTCCATGCTTTTGAGATGTTGTGCTGGCAAAGAACACTGAAAGTACTATGGACTGCCAGAACTAACAAATCTGTCCTGGAAGAAGAGCAGCCAAAGGCTTCTTGGAAGCTAGAATGGCCAGAGTCCATCTCACCTACTTTGGTCATTTGTCAGAAGGGACCATTCCTTGGAGAAGGATAATGCTTTGTAAAATGGAGGGTCAGTGAAAAAGGGGAAAATTCTCAACTATGTATTGACACAGTGTCTACAACAATAGGCTCAAATGTAGCAAGTACTGTGAGGCTGGTGCAGAACCAGTCAGTGTTTTGTTTTATTGTACATAGGATTCCTATGAGTCAGAGCCAACTTTACGTTGTTTAACAACAACAGCAAAGGAGCCCTAGGGGTGCAATGCTTAAACACTTGGCTACTAACTAAAAAGTTGGTGATTGGAACACAGCCAGTAACTTCATGGGATAATGACCTGATGATTTGCTTTTCTTTGGATTCTCACTCAAAACTCACTGCCGTCAAGTTGGTCCTGACTCATAGTGACCCTTCCTTGTGTTTCAGAAGTGGTATCACTATGGAAGTAGATTGCCCAATCTTCCTTCTGAGGAGTGGCTGGTGGGTTTGAACCACCAGACTTCTGGTTAACAGTCAAACGCCTTAGGCACTACACTACCCAAGCTTGTAGAAAACTCTATGGGCCATTTCAGCTTCATCAAATGGAGTCACACTGAGTCAACAACACTCAACAGCAACAAAAATAATATGAATGAACTACATAGCACTGTCACTGGTACAATGGAGACAAGCAAATAATTCTAGCTTTTCTAATTGATTACTCATGTTACTCACTTGAACATAAACCAAATAAACCCCTTTCTCTCTCAAAACTCTTCCTTCATCCTTCCTGTCATTCATTCTTCTAATTGCTGAGCACTTCTTACATGCCATGAGTGGCCTTAAGTTTTGGAGATGCAAGGATGTATATAAGACTTCCCTAGGTCTTAATATACTCATAGTGTACCATGAATTAAGATACTCACAGTGTAGCAGGGAAAAGATGAGAGATCAGCAGAAAATCACAGCTGATTGTAGCTATTTCCAGGAAGAATTGATGGCAACAAGGTGTTCAATTTAGTTTAGAAATGTCAGTGAACTCTTCAAAGGGAGAAATTCCTGGGCTGGTTTTGCAAAAATGAATAGAAACTCTCTAGGTAGGCAAAAGTGTTTATAAGAAAGGAAGAACTTTACTCAAAGTCATGGAATGTTGGAACAATATGACAGGTCTCAATGGATCTGTGAGTGAATAGAAAAAAAAAAAAAAAAAAAAAAAACGAGCTCAAAGTACAAGTGTGGGTAAGCTCCAGGTTGTACAAAGTGTAGTTCAGAATGATCATTTGATATATTAAGGTTCTCCCACCTCATCCTGAGAGGTCTGCACAGGTGTTGGACACTTGAAGCATTCATGACTCAGGTAAAGGGGTTATGCTTAGTAGGAGAAATAAACAAATTTGAAATTTTGACTTTTCCTTGTATTGATGCACAAGTCAATAATCAATCAGTTTTAGATTTTTCAAATAGTTTTTAAAATTCATGGCAGAAATAATGATTTTGGAAGTCAAGGTTTTATTCCCAAGATTTTTTTGTTTTATTGTTGAGTAATAAATATATATATTGAAACACTCAGAGCATAAAGTATACAGTGCAAATGAGAGATAGTGAAAGATACATGATGAAAAAGAGCCACTTGTATCACCCTAAAGGTGATAAGGCTTCCATAGATAAGGGAAAATGAGAAAAAAAAAAAAAAAAAAGTATGAAGAGAAGTAAAAGTTTAGACATGGGTTGTTGTTGTTGTTGTTATGTGTAGAAACCCCTAAAAGAATACTGGTCCTGGTCTTCTCCTTACATTTTGGTTTATAAGAGGGGCAAGCTGGTGGAAATCCAAAATACAGAATATGGGTACAAATATGAGAATTGAATGATCAAAGCTCATGGGGTTCACTGTTCTGATGAAGCCCCTGATTGGTGGAGTTGGCCACCAATCTTGCAGATTTTCCTTGCAGTGTATAGGAACAGTAGAGTCAATATTGTGCCATGGCACATGGGAGAAAGTGGTCTAAGCTAAGCTCCTGATTGGGTAAGTTTACAGAGAAGCAAATGCTCAAGCTTCCACATCCTCACAGAGGGTGCAGAAGTTTGCTGAGAGAGAGCAAGTTGGTTGGGGTGCCCTTACCATCAGGAAGAGGAAGATAAGAAAGGTCACTATCTACCAATGATGAGGGACCAGCATGGATATAAACAAAATCAGTAGATGATAGAGTTGATGCCAATGAGCAAGAAGACAGGCTCTTGTACTCATATGATTAACATGACTTTGTAGTTAGAATCAAGTCAGAGGTATGGAGAAAGATAGTACCCCCCAACTTGACAGAAAAATCTCTGAAATGCATGAGTTTATTCTTAATTGATTACAGTTCATTTTTCCCCACTGAGACAGAGGAAAATAGGACTTCACAGTGGAAATTAGGTTCATTTATTAAAAGTACTCAACCATATTTTGCCCACACCAGCAGCTAGGCATTAAAAGCTCTCCCCTGCCATATGACTGAAGATAAAAGAGTGATATTGACCTACTGCAATGGTGAAAATGATGGCCTAGATAAGTCAACATGGTAGGCAGTGTTTAGATAGATGGATGGATGGATGGAAGGATGGGTGGAGAAGCAGAACAGAAAGTTCCACACCAGGTTGAAAGGAGCTACTCCCCCTGTAGTTATAAATACACATTTATAATGACATACCATGTGTGTATGGGAAATGTTTGCCTCGAATTCTTTTCATTCTGTGAACACAATCAAGCCCTGCATCTCTCTTGACAGAGTCTGAGCTCCTGACAGCAGCACATTTATTCTGTGTACATTTGCATCTTCCTCATTTGGCATCTTGCCTTTTCTTTATCATATTTCTTTGTGTGTGCCTCTGGTGTGGGTTAATGGATGCTGAGGCCATTTCAAAGCAGAAAATCTGTGGTGTCTGTGTAACCTACCATGTGTAACTGGGCACACCCCATCTTAAAAAAAAAAAACATTAAGCAGCCTATCGTGTGCAAATATCAAGGACAATTATTCCTTAGACTTTTTGTTTTGTAGCCAAAAAACCATTAGATTAGCAAAAACAACTCTCACACAGACACATAAAATAAGGAGCAGGAGACAGATAATCTGGCGTTGTAGTCTGAACTGCACTAACTGGGGATTTGTGGCATTAGGGTCAGATGTGTATCAGATGCTCAGATGTGACGTGTGTTTCGGTAAGGAGTAGGCTCAGAAAAAGGTAGCCACACTGAGACCCTTGTGTGACTCAGCTCCTGTCTGGCCCCTGGGCAAACTCGTCTCTGGACACTTCCTACTCTTCAGCCTCCTCTCCTGGCAGATTGAAGCTTTTTTACTGAATTTGCCTCCTGACTGTGCATATTCTCTCTGGCTCTGTTATCAGTATCTAGTTTCTTATTCTTTCTTAGAAATCATATCTCTTATCCCTACTGAATTGTTGGTATTTGCCCTCGAGGTAGCTCTGATGGTGACCCTACATCCAACAGAATGAATTGTCCACTATTCTGCCATCTTCATGATCATTGGCAAATTTGAGCACATTGCTATGGTCATTGTGTAGTCCCTCCAACCTAGAGAACTCATCTTCTGGCACTACATCAGACAATATTCTGTTGTGATCCATAAGGTTTCCATGGCTAATTTTGAGAATTAGATTGCCAGGACTTTCAACTTAGTCTATCCTAGTCTGTAAACTCCACTGCCACCTATCCACCATGCATGATCCTGCTGGTGTTTGGAACATTGATGGCAAGGCTTCTAGCACCAGACCAACACACAAGCCTCCACAGTACAACGGACTGATGGGTGGTGGAATGAATTTTAATAACCATTATTTCTTCTAAAATTCTCCTTGGAACCACCTCAGGCCCTGTTCCAAGCCATCACCTGTGTCTCAGTTGGGAGTTACATTAGCGCTGACTCACCACAAAGCTTCTTTTTGATTTCAAAGCAATAGGGATGAGACAGACCAATAGCAACATTTGTTAAATGGGAATCACCAATATAGGTTAAATCAAGCAAATGGGTCTGTATTAGCTTTTGGTGGCTCCCATAAGAAATTACCACCAATTTAGTGGCTTATATCAGCAAAACTTTATTCTCTCAAAAATCAAGATATCAACAGGGCTGTGATCACTCCAAAGACGCCAGTGGAGAATTCTGTCTTGCCTCTTCCAGGTTCTGATCACTTCGTTGTTCCATGGCTTATGGCTGCATAACTCCAAGCTCTGCCTCTGTCTTGCCATGACTTTCTGCTCCTTCTCTGTATGTATCTTTCCTCTTTTGTCTTTTACAAAGACACTTGTCATTGGATTTAGGACTCAACCAGGTAATTATGAGGGATCTCATCTTGAGATCTTTAACTTACTCATTTCTACAAAAACTCTTTTTCCAAATTATGTCACTTTTATAAGTTCTGGGGAGTGTTGTTGTTGTTATTTGCCATCGAGTCAGACCCAACTCATAGTGACTCCTCCTTCGGTTTCTGAGGCCGTATCCCTGCAGAAGTAGATTGCCCAAGCTTCCTTCCGAGGAGTGGCTGGTGGGTTTGAACCACCAGCCTTCTGGTTAGCAGTCAAGTGCCTTAGGCACTATGCTACCAAGACTAGGAGTGGGAAAACTTTTTGGAGGTTGCATGTGTTACCTCTCAACATACTACCAAACCAAAAACCCATTGCTGTCCAGTTGATTCCAATTCATGATGACCATGGAGGAGAGTGGAATTGTCCTATAGAGTTTCCAAGGCTTTAATCTTTATGGAAGCAGATGACCACATCTTTCTCCCATGTCAGGTGGCTGGTGAGTTCAAACAGCTGACCTTTCAGATGGCGGCTGAGTGTTTAACCACTGCAGCACCAGAGCTCCTTCAGCACACTACAGAACACCTGATTTCTATAGGAATCAGAAGGAGTCCTTCATTGGGGACTGGGGAAAGCAAAAACACATGGGAAAACAGAAAGGAGTAGGAAGGAACGACATTGGTCAGCTAACACCTTTCCATCTCTCTCGGAGATCTGCTTGTGTTTTACTCACATCAACAGTTGAATTTTTCCTTCAACGTCTTGAAGGCATCACATAGCATCTGTTGCAAGACAGTCATATCCAAGTAAGCTAAAGTACCAGAAAGCTTTTAAAGCTAGGGATTTCCAAACATTGAAAAGGAAACATATTTTGTGCTTTTCTGATGTTTAAATGCCTGCTAGAGCAGGTGATTTTGTATACTATAGTGAAGTTCCTAGCTTTTAAAGCTAGGGATTTCCAAACATTGAAAAGGAAACATATTTTGTGCTTTTCTGATGTTTAAATGCCTGCTAGAGCAGGTGATTTTGTATACTATAGTGAAGTTCCTCTCAAACAATACATGTGGGGAGGAATGGTTTGGTTTTGATTTTCCCACCAATTGCTTTTTGTAAAATATAATGAAAAACGTTTGTCCTCTGATCACATGCTAGACTATCAAAACATCAAATTGACTGTTAACCAGAAGGCTGGTGGTTCAAACCCACCAGCTACTGCCCAGAAGGAAGATTGGGCAGTCTACTTCAGTAATGATCCCAAGGGGTCACTCTGAGTCGGATCCGACTTGGTGGCAGTGACAGGTAAATATGTCTAAACACTGATTTCTGTTCTTATTGTGGACTGGAAACAAATGTCCATGAACTAGCCTAGGTCCAAAGATGTCCCTCTGCTCCCATTTACTCCCTGGCTCCACCTCTTCACCTGCTGGTGAAAGCTGAGGCTACCTCTTTTAGCATTCACCACAAACATATGCAAGCTCTCTTCACCAGCAAAGAGACATCAGGCAAACAAGACATGGGGTCATTTTCACATTTTGTTGTTGTTGTGGTTAGCTCACCTTGCTCTCTGAAATGTCCTTTTTAGAACATTGGATTGGTGACAAGATCTAAGGGAGAGAGAATGAATGGAAGTGAGGGAGAAAATTCTAGAAGAAAGGAGGAAAGAGAGGAGCAAATTGGTATACAAAGCGCTCGACAATCTGAGACCGTACACCATTTCAAATCAAGGAGGTATTTTGAAATGAATTTTATAAACATTTTTAAAACTTGCTTCTTAAAATATATCTATTTTGTCTTAACTGCATGTATGCTTCTCCCTCTTTTTCTTTTGAGTATTTACCCTTACCTTGGCCTTCATTTGAGTACAAAGACAAAAACAAACGAAGCTTGATTTTCTTCTGTACCTGAACAATGCAAGGAGTAAGAAAATCTTCTCACTGGTAGCTTACAAAGGAAGGCAGCAGATCCTTTGTACTGCCAAGAGCAACTGAATTAAAGACATAATTTGCTGTGAGTTCTTATGTTTGACCTACTAGAAAAAAACTGCTTTGACCTCCCATACTCTACTTCCTTCTTTTCAAGGTCTGATCTTTTCATGTTGTGGTTTTACCCACCGGTGTCACTTGGATGCATTGATGATCTCCTGTCACAGCTTGCGACAGAAATAGCAACAAAAAAAGACTGTCACCCATGATTATGCTATCTGTTGGAGGGAAAATGAGTATTCAAAGGAGAATTTGGGGGAAAAAAAAAAAAAAAAGGAGTAAGAGTCAATTGAAAGAGTTGTTTCTTTTAAATCTATTCTCAACTGTGTAAACTTCTGATCAATATCTTTCCTTCTCTGAGCTTCAGTTTTCTGATTTTAAACACTTTAAGGTAAAATCACTCAATATTAAGTACCTACAAAGTCTCAAGGATTTGAAACACACCATCATAAGTCATCCTCACAATAATCATTGTTGTTGTTGTTATGTGCCATCGAGTTGGACCCGACTCATAGCAACCCCTCCTTGGGTTGCTGAGGCAGTATCACTGAGGAGGTAGATTGCCCCATCTTCCTTCTGAGGAGTGTCTGGTGGGTTTGAACCACTAGCGTTCTGGTTAGCAGTCTATTTCCCTGGCCTTCCTGGCCAGTGGGGGTGGGGCCTGGGTCCCTCCCCTTGGATTCCTGGCTGCTGCTCTGCTCTGTCATCCCCTCTTCCAGACAAAATAGGCTTTCTTTTTCTTAAATAAACCAAGTTCAATTTTTCTTTGTTTAGTTGATGCCATTTTTTTTCTTTCTTTTCTCGGAATGCTCTTTCTCTAGTCTCTGTATTTGTCATATGAGGCAATTTATCATATGAGGCTTGGGTTAGGTGCACCTTAGTCTTCAAAATTACATATTTACTTTTTAACACTTCAAAGAAATCCTTTGCAGCAGATTTTCCCAGTGCAATAGACATCTTATTTCTTGACATCTGTTTCAATGGGTGTTGATTGTGGATCCAAGTAAAATGAAATCCTGACAACTTCAATCTTTTCTTATCATGATGTTGTTTATTGGTCCAGTTGTGAGGATTTTTGTTTTCTTTATGTTGAGATGTAATCCATACTGCAGATTTTAGACTTTAGTCTTCATCAATAAATGCTACAAGTCATCTTCGCTTTCAGCAAGCAAGGTTTTGTCATCTGCATATCAAAAATTGTTAATGAGTCTTCTTCCAATCCTGATGAAGTATTCTTCTTCATATATTTCAGCTTCTCAGATTATTTGCTCAGCACACAGATAGAATAAGTATGGTGAAAGGATACAACTCTGATGCACTCCCTTCCTGGTTTTAAACCATGCAGTATCCTTTTGCTTTGTTTGAATGACAGCCTCCTAGTCTATGTTCAGGTTCCTCATAAGCACAATCAAGTATTCAGGAATTCCTGTTCTTCATAATGTTATACATAATTTGTTATGATGCACACAATTTAATGCTTTTGCAAAGTCAATAAAACACAAGTAAATATTTTTCTGGTATTCTTTGCTTTCAGATATGGAATATTATACAACAGTAAAGATAAAATAAACTACAGTCAGGCAAGCTCATGAGTGATTCACAATAACAATGCTGAGGGAAAATATAAATTTTGTAGAATATACTCTGAATAGCCCCATTGATATAAAGGTTTTTTTTTTTTTTTTTTTTTTTTTTTAAGGAAAATTAAACAATCTGCTCTTGAGGGATGCATAAATGTATGGTAAAGTGTTTTTCAATGCAGTTGCCCCAACCAGCTCAGAAACAATACCTTGGAGTTCATATTTGTCCATATCTTTGTCAACACTTGGTAGTGATATAGTTGTTGTTAGGTGCCATCAAGTGGGCTCCAACTCATAGTGACCCTATATATAACAGAACAGAACACTGACTGGTACAGCACCAGCCTCACAATCCTTGCTATACCTGAGCCCATCTTTGTAGCCATTGTGTCAATCCATCTTGTTGGGGTCTTCCCCTTTTTTGCTCACCCTCCACTTTACAAAGCATGATATCTTTCTCTAGGGAATGGACCCTTCTGACAACATGACCAACATAGGTAAGAAGTCTGGCCATTCTGACTTCCAAGGAGCATTGCGGCTGCACTTATTCCAGAAGAGATTTGTTAATTCTCCTGGCTATCCACAGTACTTTCAGCATTCTTCACCAACACCACAACTCAAAAATATCAATTCTGCCTTATTCATTGTCCAGCTTTCACATACATATGAGGTGATTGAAAACATCATGGCTTGTGTTAGG
>NW_006921811.1:1445136-1446135 GCF_000298275.1 Orycteropus afer afer | reverse complement strand
TTTTTCTTCCCATTTTCAGTCATGCCACATTAGCAAATGGAAGTCCCAAAAGTTTTACTCCATCCACATCACTAAGGCAGACTCTACTTTGAGGAGGCAGCACATCTGCAGTTGTATATTGAGTGCCTTCTGACCTGAGGGCTGTATCTTCTGACACTATATCAGACAGAGTTGCAAGGCTATTCATAAAGATTTCCCAAACTATATCAGACAGTCCACCACTTGTCTGTCAGTTTGTCATGCTGTTGTGGTTTGTGTGTTGCTGTGAGGCTGGAGGTTATACCACTGGTATTTCAAATATCAGCAGGGTCACCCATGGTGGACAGATTTCAGCAGAGCTTCCAGACTAAGGCAGACTCAGAAGAATGAATGGGCCATCCACTTCTAAAGAAATGGCCAATGAAAACCTTATGAATAGCAGTGAAACACTGTCTGATATATTACTGGAAAACTTGATGAATAGCCCTGAAACATTGTCTGATATAGTGACAGAAGATGGGTCCCTCAGGTGAAAAAGCACTCAAAATATGATTGGGGAAGAGCTGCCTCCTCAGAGTAGAGCCAACCTTAATGATGGGGATGGAGTAAAGCTTTCATGACCTCCATTTGCTGATGTAGCATGACTCAATATGTTAAGAAACACCTGCAAACATCTATTGATAATCAGAATATGGAATGTATGCAGTATGAATCAAGGAAAATTGGAAGTTGTCAAAAATTAAATGAAAGATTGATATCTTAGACATTGGTGAGCTGAAATGGACTGGTTTTGGCCATTTTGAATCAGACAACCATATGAATTATTATATTGGGTATGACAAATTGAAGAGGAATGGCGTGTCATTCATCATTACCAAAAAAATGTTTCAAGATCTATCCTGAAGTACAGTGCTGTCAGTGATAGGATAATATCCATATACCTGCAAGGAAGACCAGTTAATTTGAACTATTATTCAAATTTATGCATCAACCACCAAAGCCAAAGATGAAGAAATTGAA
>NW_006921811.1:1441742-1444306 GCF_000298275.1 Orycteropus afer afer | reverse complement strand
AAAAAAAAAAGCCTAAATTTGCAATATTGGAAGACTTTACAGGCAAAATATTGAATGATGAAGGAAGCATCAAAAGAATATGGAAGGAATACACAGTCACTGCACCAAAAAGAATTGGTCAATGCTCACCCATTTCAGGAGGTGGCATATGATCAAGAACCAATGGTATGCAAGGAAGAAGTTGAAGCTGCACTGAAGGATGTGGAGAAAAACAAGGCTCCAGGAATTGACAGACTACTCATTGAATTGTTTCAACAAATGCATGTTGCACTGAAGGCACTCACTCGATTATGCCAAGAGATTTGGAAGCCAGCTAATTGGACAACTGTCTGGAAGAGATCCATATTTGTACCCATTCCAAAGAAAGGTGAACCCACAGAATGTGGAAATTATTGTAAAATATCATTAATGTCACACAAGTAAAATCTTACTTAAAATCATTCCAAAACAGTTGCAGCAGTATATTGACAGAGAACTTCTAGAAATGCAAACTTGATTCAGGAGAGGATGTGGCATGAGGGATATCATTGCTGATGTTACGTGGATCTTGGCTGAAAGCCAAAAGTACCAGAAAGATGTTTACTTATGTTTTATTGACTATGCAAAAGCATTCAATTTTATGGATCAACAAATTATGGATAAAATTAAGAAGAATAGGAATTCCAGAACACTTAATTGTGATCATGAGGAACCTGTGCACAGACCAGGAGGCTGTCATTTGAAAAGAACAAAGGGAGACTGCACATTTTAAAATCAGGAAGGGAGTGTGTCAGAGTTGTATCCTCTCACAATACTTATTCAATCTGTGCTAAGTAAATAATCCAAGAAACTGGACTGTATGAAGAAGAATGTGGTATCAGAACTGAAGGAAGATTCATTAACAACCTGCAATATGAAGATGGCATAATTTGCTTGCTGAAAGTGAGGATGACTTGAAGCACTTACTGATGAAGATTAAAGACTATAGTCTGCAGAATGGATTATACCTCAATATAAATAAAATAAAACTCCTCACAATTGGACAAGTAAGCAACATCACGATAAATGGAGAAAAGATTGAAGTTGTTAAAGACTTCATATTACTTCGTTCTACAATCAACACCAATGGAAGCTGCAGTCAAGATATTAGATGATGTATGTTATTGTTGTTGTTGTTATGTGCCGTGGAGTCATCCCCGACTCATAGCGACCCCTCCTTGGGTTTCTGAGGCAGTATCACTACGGAAGTAGATTACCCCATCTTCCTTCTGAGGAGTGGCTGGTAGATGATGTATAGAATTGGACAAATCTGCTGAAAAAGACCTCTTTCAAGTGCTGAAGAGCAAAGGTATCTCTTTGAAAATCTAGGTGTGCCTGACATAAGCCATGGCATTTTCAACTGCCCCATATGCATGTGAGATGTGAACAATGAATATAAGGAAGATGGAATAAGAGTCGATGCTTTTGAGTTGTGGTGTTGGCAAAAAATGCTGCAAGTACCATGCACTACCAAAATAATTGACAAATATGTCCTGGAAGAAGTGCAGCCAGAATGCTTCTTCAAAGTGAGAATGTCCAGACTTTGTCTGTCCTACTTTGTCCATGTTGTCAGAAGGGACCATTCCCTGGAGAAGGCTATCATGCTTGGTAAAGTGGAGGGTCAATGAAAAAAGGGGAAGGACCTCAACAAGTTGGATTGACACAGTGGCTGCAATGATGGGCTCAAGTATAGCAGGGATTGTGAGGCTGGCACAGAACTGGGCAGTGTTTTGTTCTGTTGTACATAGGGTCACTATGAGCCAGAGATGAATTCACAGCTCCTAACAACAACAACAACATATCAGACAATGTTCCACTTCTATTCATAAAGTTTTCACAGGCCGATTCCTTGACAAGTGGATAGCCCCTTCCTTCTTCCAAGCCTGTCTTAGTCTAGAAGCTCCACTGAAACCTGTCCAACATGGGTGACCCTGCTGGTATTTGAAATACCACTGGCATATCCACCAGCCTCACACCAACATACAAGCCAGCACAGTAAGTCAAACTGATAGGTGAGTTGTAGCACAATAGTGTCTTATTATTGGTCATGTTGTTTTTGTTGTTGTTAGGTGCCCTCGGGTCATCTCCAACTTATAGCGACCCTACGTACACCAGAACAAAACACCGCCTGGTCCTGAGCCAGCTCTGTGATCCTTGCTACACTTGATCCCATCGCCAATGCCACCGGGTCAATCCATCTCGTTGAGAGCCTTCCTCTGTTTCATTGACCCTCCACCTTACTAATCATGACTTCCTTCTCCAGGGAATGGCTCTTCGGACAATGTGACCAAAATATGTAAGATGAAGTCTAGCCCTTCTCACTTCCAAAGAGCATTCTAGCTGCCCTTCCTCCAGCACAAATTTGTTAGTTCTTTTAGCAATTCATGGTTCTTTCAGCATTCTTTGCCAACACCACAACTTAAAACCATAACTATTCTTCAATCTTTCTATTCATTGCCTAGCTCTCACGTGCATATGAGACAATTGAAAATAACATGGCTTGTGTCAGGTGCACCTTAGTTCTCAAGGAAACATCTTTGCTCTAT
>NW_006921811.1:1430033-1431990 GCF_000298275.1 Orycteropus afer afer | reverse complement strand
ATGAGATCTGGATTGGGATTGCATTGAATGTATAGAATGATTTGGGTAGACATGACATTTTCATAATGTTCAATATTCCTATTCATGAGCATGGTATCTTCTTCCACTTATGTAGATATCTCATGGTTTCTTGAAGTAGTCTTTTATAGTTTTCTTTGCACAGTTCTTTTGTGTCCCTGGTAAGATTTATTCCCAACTGTTTTATTTTTTTGGTAGCTATAGTAGCCTAGTGCCTAAGGCATTTGACTGCTAACCAGAAGGCTGGAAGCTCTAACTCACCAGCCACTCCTCAGAAGGAAGGTTGGACAATCTAATTCCATAATGAGACCACCTCAGAAACCCAAGGAGAGGTCACCATGAGTTGGATCCAGCTTGATAGTAGTGAGTTTTGAGTTATTGTAAATGGTATTGTTTTCCTTATTTCCTTTTCAGTAATCTCTTTGTTGGTGTAGAGGAATCCAACTGATTTTTGGGTGTTGATCTTGTAGCCTACCACGATGCTAAATCTCTCAATTAGTTCCAGTAGATTTTTTTACTGAGCCTCTTGAGTTTTCTAGGTATAGGATCATAGGATCAGCAAATAGGGACTACTTCCTTACTAATTTGGTTGCCTTTGATTTCCCTTTCTTGCTAATTGCTCTGGCTAGGACTTCCAATACAATGTTGAATGGAAGTGGTGATAGAGGGAATCCTTGTCTGGTTCCTATTCGCAAGGGAATGGTTTCAGTCTCTCTCCATTGAGAATAATGTTGACTGTTGCTTTTGCATATATGCCTTTTATTATGTTGAGGAATGTCCTTTCTATTCCTATTGTGCTGAGAATGTTTATCAGGAATGGGTGTTGGATTTTGTCAAATGACTTTTCTGCATAGATCAATATGATCATGTGGTTCTTTTCCTTTGTTTTATTTATGTGCTGGATGGTGTTGATTGTTTTTCTAATGTTGAACCATCCTTGCATACCTGATATGAACTCCCCTTGGTCATAATGAATTATTTTCTTAATATGTTTTTGGAGTCTACTGGCTAGGATTTTGTTGAAGATTTTTGCATCTATATTCATGAAGGACATTGGTCTGCAGTTTTCCTTTGGAGTGATGTCTTTGCCTGGTTTTGGGATCAAGGTTATGCTTGCTTCATAAAATGAATTTGGGAGGATTCCATGCTTTTGCATGCTTTGGAATAGTTTGGGTAGGATTGGTGTCAATTCTTCTCTGAATGTTTGGTAGAATTCTCCGGTAAAACCATCTGGGCAAGAGCATTTTTTTGGGGGGGGGGTAATTTTTTATGACTTGTTCGATTTCTTCTTTTGTTATGGATTTGTTCAACATTTCCATCTCACTTCGTGTTAGTTTAAGCAAGTAGTGTGTTTCTGAATAGATTTGTTGGAATATAGTTCTTCATAGTATCCTCATATTATTCTCTTTATTTCAGTTGGTTCTGTTGTGATGTCTCCCATTTCATTTCTTATTTGTGTTATTTGTATTTTCTCCTGCTTTTCCTTTGTTAAATTTGCCAGTGGTATGTCAATTTTATTGATCTTTTCAAAAAACCAACTTCTAGCCTTGTTGCTTTTTTCCCTATTGTGTTTCTATTTTCTGTTTCATTGATTTCTGCATGAATCTTTATTATTTTCTATCTTCTGGTGACTGTTGGCTTTTCTTGCTGTTCTTTTTCTGATTGTTGGAGATGTTGGTTTAAAGTGTTGATTTTGGCTCTTTCTTCTTTTTTCCTGTGTGCATTTATTGCTATAAATTGGCCTCTTATCACTGCTTTTGTTGTGTCCAAAAGATTTAGGTATGTTGTGTTTTCATTCTTCTTTGATTCCAGGAATATTTGAATTTCATTTTTTATTTCTTCTCTTACCCAGTCCTTCTTAAGCAGGGTATAGTTAAATTTCCATGTGTTTACTCTTTTTCCATTGATCTTCCTATTGTTGATTTCTAATTTGATAGCA
>NW_006921811.1:1427541-1429293 GCF_000298275.1 Orycteropus afer afer | reverse complement strand
TCCATATAATTTTCTGTGCTGAGCTCATAATATTTATGAATTGTGTTATCATTTCCTTTGTTGCTATTGTTTTAGTATTTACTAAATATTTGTGCTTGTCCTCTTTTTTATTGTGATATAAAGGTTTCATATTTTTCTTTCAGGTTACCCTGTGATTTATAATTTTCCCCCTGACTTTAGAATAGTCCATTCTATGAAGCGAGTCCAACTCTCTTGACTTCCTCACCATCTAGAAGTTCTCTAACTACAGTATTTTTCCCTTCTTTTTGGTTTGTAGTTGTCCTTATTTGCCAGTTGATGTCTCTGGCTCCCTGTTTACAATCTTGTAAGCTTATTTTACTTTGGATATTTCCATAGCTGTGTTGGTTTCTAGGATATGTCATCTTGTGTATTAACAGTTAGTTGTTGTTTGCTATTATTGGTTCTCTGTTCAAAGGACTCCCTTTAGTATCTCTTGTAAAGTTGGCCTGGTTTTAACAAATTCCCTTACTTTCTGCTTATCTGGAAATCTCCTAATTTCATCATCATATATGAGGGACAATTTTGCCATGTATATATTTCAGCCACAGGGACCCAGGTGAGGAGAGGAAATGCAGCCCATGCCCCACAAGCAGTGAGGTGGGAAGCCAAGGAGAAGACAGAAAAGGCAAAGGAGACTGGAACAGATCGAGGAGCCAGCTGCAGGGACCCAGGTGAAGAGAGGAAACCCAGACCACACCCCACAAGCAGTGAGGCAGGAAAGCAGGGAGGGGACAGAAAAGGCAAAGGGGAGCAGAACAGCTTGAGGAGTCAGTCACAGGGATTCAGATAAGGATGGTTGGAGAGGTTTCCAACAGCTAAGGGACACAAACTTGTCTATCGGTTTGTCCTACTGTGATAACATGTTGCTGTGAGTCTTGAGGCTGTGCCACTGGTGTTTCAAACCCAGCAGGGTGCACATGGTGCACAGGTATTAGCCCAGTTTGCAGACTGAGACAGACTATGAAGAAAGAGGAGGCTATCTACTTCTCAAAGAATTGGCCAGGGAAAACCTTAAAAATAGCAGAAAAACCCTGTCTGATACATTACTGCACAACTTTAACTTTATGAATAGACCAGAAACATTGTCCAATACAGAAGAGGAAGAGGAGTCACTTAGCTTAAAAAGCTCTCAAAGTAAGACTGAGCAAGAGCTGCATTATCAGAGTAAAATCAGCCTTACTCATTTGGATATGGTAGAGTTTTTGAGACCTCCATTTGCTGATGTGGCACCACTCAAATTGAGGAGAAACAGTGGCAAACATCCATTAATAATTGGAACATAGAATGTATGAAGTTTGAACGTAAGAAAATTGGAAGTTGTCAAAAATGAAATGGAACGCATAAAGATTGATATACTAGGCATTAGTGAGCTGAAATGGACTGGTCTTGGCCATTTTGAATCAGACAACCATGTGATCTACTATGTCGGGAATGAGAGTTTAAAGAGGAATGGTGTGGCATTCATCATCACAAAGGATGTTCCAAGATCTGTCCTGATGTACAATGCTGTCAGTTATAGGATAATATCCATATGCCTACAAGGAAGACCCATTAATAAGACTATTATTCAAATTTATGCACCAACCACCAAAGCCAAAGTTGAGGAAATTGAAGATTTTTATGAACTTCTGCAGTTTGAAATTGACCAAACATGCAATCAGGATGTGTTAATTATCACTGGTGACTGGAATGCAAAAGTTGAAAACAAAGAAGAATCACCAGTAGTTCGAA
>NW_006921811.1:1407773-1411878 GCF_000298275.1 Orycteropus afer afer | reverse complement strand
TTCTGCCATATTTCCCAACTACCATTGATTCTTCTCTTTTCCAACTTTGACATTTCAATCACCAGTAATAATCAATACCTCTTGATTACATGTTTGGTCAATTTCAGTCTGCAGAAGTTTGTAAAAATCTTAAATTTCTTCATTTTTTACTTTAGTGGTTTGTGTGTAAATTTACATAATAGTGTTACCTGGTCTTTCTTGCAAGCATAGAGATATAATCCTATTGTTTACAGTATTGTACTTCAGCATAGATCTGTTCTTTTTGAAGATGAATGTGATGTCTTTAATATGTCATTCACAGCATAGTAGCCCACATGATCATCTGACTCAAAATGACCAATACCAGCCATTTCAATTCACTACTGCCTAGAATATAAATCTTTATCAGTTCCATTTCATTTTTGACAACTTCCAATTTTCCTAGATTCATACTTTGTGTGCTCCGCATTCTAATTAGTAATAGATGTTTGCAGCTGTTTCTTCTCCTTTTGAGTCATGCTATGTCACCAACTGAGGGTCCCAGAAGCTTTATGCCATCCACACTACCAAGGCCGACTCTACTTTTAGTTGATAGTTCTTCCTGATTATATATTGAGTGCCTTCCACCCTCATGAGTGCATTTTCTAGCACTGTATCAGCCAATATTTCCCCAATACTCATTACGGTTTTCAATGGCCATTATTTTAGAAGTAAAGCAGTGGGTCCTTTTTCCTAATAGGTTCATCTAGAAGTTCTACTGAAACCTATGCACTATGGGTGGTCCTGCTGGTATTGGAAATATTGGTGGCATAATTCCTAGCATCACAGCAACGTGGTACCTACCACAGTTTGACAAACTGAAAGATGAGTGTTGGGCATTTATGTGCACATGTATATTTACATTTATATTCTGATATTTTTAATTAACACAATTAAAATATTTATGTGATTAAAAAAGTTATTAGTAGCTTCATTGTTAATGTTTTTTTGGTTGTAATGTGCTGTGGAGTCGGACCTGACTCTTAGTGACCCCGCCTTGGGTTTCCGAGGCAGTATCACTATGGGAGTAGATTGCCCAAACTTCTTTTCGAGTAGTGGCTGGTGGGTTTGAACCACCAGCCTTCTGGTTAGCAGTCAAGTACCTTAGGCACTATGCTACCAGAGCACCTTCATTGTTAATTATTGTTGTTATGTGCTGTTGAGTTGGACCCAACTCATAGCGAACCCCTGCTTGGGTTTCTGAGGCAGTATCACTATGGAAGTAGATTGCCCCATCTTCCTTCTGAGGAGTGGCTGGTGCATTTGAAACGACAGGGTTCTGGTTAGCATTCAAGTACCTTGGCACTATATTAATAGTTAGGTGATACTCTACTGGAAGATTGTCCCATGTTATGTTTAACCATTTATTTGCCTATTATTTTAATATTTCACTTTCTCAGTATCAGAAATAAGCAATAATCATGTTCTCCAGAAAACACACTTTTCTTATTTATGAAGAATAGTTTATTGAAAATTAAATTATTTAAAAAAAATTATATTGTGACTTAGAAGTGTTATAAATCAAATATGTAAATTTGGTGGAATAATATTAAATATTAATACTTTGGATGAATTGATCAATGAATTGTTAAAGATCATTACACACACAATATTTGGTTGTATGTATGCTATTAACATGTATAACCTAAAGGAGTTCTGGTGGTGGAATGCCCAAGGCATTTGACAGCTAACCAGAAGATTGGCAGTTCATACACACCAGCCACTCCAAAAAAAGACTACCAATTGTGAGAAAGTCAACTAAGACTCATGGCAACCTGGCATGTGCCAGAGTACACCTGTGCTCAATGGGGTTTCCAATGCCTAATTTTTCAGCAAGAAATAGCTAGGTCTTCTGGGAGTAATATGCACACATATACATACACACTTATATATGAGAAAATTTAAGTATCTGTCATTTATCTATTTTTCGTGTGTCATCTATCTTAGAAGTAAATGTGAGGGAATGACTGATATTTGAGTATGTGTAAAGGTATGCATATGTGCATGTGTGTCAAAAGCAAAATTGAATGTTCATGCTAACAGTCTCATCAACCAGGGACCAAGGATGCAATCTGAAGTTTTTATGTTACTAACAGTGAAAAGTGCCTATTGTTTTCTCTTGCATACATGAGGGAATTGACAATCACCTGGGGAGTTTCCAAACTGCAGCTTGATTCCCAGAGATTCTGATTCTGTGTATCTGAGTTGGCATCAGGAAAACCCATTTCACAACATTCTTCAGGTTATTCGGTTGTTCAGCTAGATTTGTGATATGAATTATACCAACTGTCTCTTTGTGTCGGCCAAGATGCCACAATCCAGAGCAGTGTCTTGACAACCTACAACAGAGCTAGTTAGTGATGGATTCAAGATTAGAAAGGGGACACCTGTCTCCTGGAGCAGCATGAAATCACAGCCTTGTGCAAACTGTAGTATTTACTTTTCTCTAGGAAGTCAGTCTAATCACCACTCCTTAGACAGAACCCATATGTTTTGAGCAGTGTCTTGTTTCTCTGAAAAAGAGTAGCAGCTTGATGGATTTCCAAGTCTTGGACAGCTATAAAAAATACATACAAAAGAGACTTAATCCTCCTGCCTCCTAAATACATGCCCTCTGTCCTCTATCCCAGAGAAAAGATAATTTCCATTTAAAAGGAGTTTTGACATTGATTAGTTGAGACTAAGTTTCCACATACTCAACTGCTTGAAAATAAAGTCATAGCTAATGGCTCTTCCCCGATTCAGCCAAAGAAAACTTGAGCAACATCTAAAGCAACATCTGTCTTTTCATATGTATGAACAGTGGTGTTTTATGATAAATCGTATAGGATTCTCCAGATTCATTATAAAAGAGAATCTCTACGACCATTTTAAATACCATCTGCTTTGGGTTTAGGATCATCACCTAGCCGGGATTCCTAGAGGACTGTGTCCAAATGGAGACAACAAACATGCTGTTAAAATTCATATGCTGTGTTTTTAATTTATTTTTCTTCACCCTGATTAATAATGTAGATGTCTTTCTTTTCTCCTGTTTGAAATGTGGTTCAGGAAGAGCTGAAATTTTTCCACTGCATTTGGAAGATTTTTTTCTCTTTGAAGTAACGCTACCTTGGAGCTAGGAACAATTTGTATAGATCTGACGCTCTGGCTATCAATGTGGGGTATTTATTTTTATCAGCTTTTTTCCCCTCATTGATATTTTATTGAGCTCTTAAAAATATCAGTTGAATATCATGCAAAGGAATATTTGTGAAGCTGTCAGCACCTTATGATTAATACGAATGTAATCAGAAAAAAAAAAAAAAAAAAACCAGTTGATATTATTTGAGTTTTGAAACCACAGAGACTTCAAAGTCTTTCTTGATGTTGCTGTAAAATGTTGCCAAAGCAATTACATTCTACACTCTCTCTTCTAAGGATAACATCATATGGAAAACTTTGCAACTTTGTAAGATACAAAGATGTCACTGGGGAAACTTATTATTAAAAACTCATAAAGAGATATCAGAATGGCTGTGAAGTGACCTCTTCATCTATGTAAAAATGTGTCAGGTGAAGTAAATCAGGGAAAATGCAATTTTCCCCTACATCCTAGTTAAGATGTGGACTCCAAATGATTTGGCAATATTACAAATTCACCATCCTCCTGCCAAAAGCTTGGAAGAAATTGAAATACTACTTTTTTTTTTTCAAGTGAGAAGAGTGGCCTGGAATTATTCTACTGCTCAGAAGCAAACACACACACACCAGTGTATACACTCTCCACCTCTGTTTTCCTTTTTGGCCAACACACCAAAGCCTTTTAAGAGATAAGCTCAAATCTAGAATGCTGGAGCAAAGAGATATCCTCATTGCAAACATGGGGCTGAGATTTTGATTTTGGAAGTTATAAACAAAGAGAGGGAGCTCTAGTGGTATAGTGCCTAAGGCATTTTACTGCTAACCAGAAATCTGGTCTCTACTACTTGTTAACTGTGTGGTTTCCAGTAAGTTGGTCATCTCTTTTGAGTACCTATTCCCAAATGAGAACATGCAATTTATAACATAGTCAGAGAAAACGGAAAAAAAAAAAAAAAAACAAGCT
>NW_006921811.1:1402736-1404152 GCF_000298275.1 Orycteropus afer afer | reverse complement strand
CCAAACTGACTGCCGTGGAGTCAGATACAACTCATAGCGACCCCTCCTTGGGTTTCCGAGGCAGTATCACTATGGAAGTACATTGCCCAACCTTCCATCTGAGGAGTGGCTGGTGGGTTTGAACCACCAGCCTTCTGGTTAGCAGTCAAATGCCTTAGGCACTACGCTACCAGAGCTCCTTATCATAAATTAGGAAAGTTTAAGTTCTAAGTCTATTTCAAGCTGAAACTGAGACCTGAGACTGCTTGTTTCTTCTGGTTCAAACAAGGAAATTGTGCAGAAGATGGATGGCTCATTGCCCAGGCATTTATATGATATTGGGAAATATGCTGTTTTAGAGGGAGCAACCCTGGGGTAGCATTAGTAATTTGAGTGGGAGTCCCAGTATTGCTATTTTGTAGCAAGACTTTACTTTCTTTGGTGCTCAGTGTCCTTATAAATGGACCACTGTAACTTCTCTGTCTTCCTATATTGATGTTGTGAGTTCACAAGGGGAATTAAAAAAAAAAAAAAAAGCCAGATGTGCTCTGATATCTTCTTGACAGTGTGCGTGTACCTAAAGGATTGGGGACATTTCAGGGAGAAGGCTTACAATAGGAAACCTTATTATATAGAACTAGTGTTAAAGGCAGTTGACTGCTAACCAGAAGTCTAGCAGTTCAAACCCACCATCCACTCCTCGGAAGGATGGTTGGGCAGTCTACTTCTGTAGTGATACCACCTCGGAAGCCCAAGGAGGGGTCGCTAGGAGTCAGATCCGACTCCACGGCAGTGAGTTGGTTTGGTATTTTAGTGTTAAAGTACCCCCCAAAAAAAACACCAAACTCACTCCCATTAAGTCGATTCTGACTAATAGCGACCTCTCCTTGGTTTCTGAGACAATATCTCTGTGGAAGTGGATTGCCTAGCCTTCCTGTCAAAGAGTGACTGGTAGATTTGAATTGCCAGCCTTCAATTTAGCAGTCAAATGCCTGAGACACTATGCCACCAGAGATAGGACTCAGAAAAACTGGTTTCATATTTTATGTTTTCCTTCAGATATTTTGGCTAGCATACTTAATTGGCACTGCTATTCCCATCAGCTATAGATGCACATGAGGGGTTACCATGAAATCTATGGAGCCTGAGTTCTAAATCAGATGGAATTTCTTTAATGTATGGGTTGCTCCATTGATAAATGATAATCCCCAAAACGCACTGCTGGTAGAAATTCATTTTTAGAGGAAAATTAGTTTGATAGTTCAACGGAAGCCTTCTGAGAGGAGAGGGATGAGTAGTAGAAGAGTACTAGAGAAACTCTTAGACCAGGATTTGCAGATGAGACACAAAGTAGAATGAGTAATCCTGAGACAATGGATTTTCATTCCACAAAGGTCAGAATGATAGTTATATCTGGGTAAGGGAGAGAACAAATTT
>NW_006921811.1:1401706-1402636 GCF_000298275.1 Orycteropus afer afer | reverse complement strand
AAACCTATTGAGAAGTTTCAACAATTGGATGCAAGACTGGAGGTGTTTATACCAAGAAATTTGGAAGACAGTTACTTGGCCAACCAACTGGAAGAGATCCATATTTGTGTCCACTACAAAGAAAGGTGGTCCAACATATCACTAATATGACTCACAAGTAAAGTTTTATTGAAAATAATGCCAAAAATTTCCAGTAGTATATAGGTAGGGAACTTCCAGAAATTCAAGAAGGATTCAGAAGAGGATATGGAACAAGGGATATCATTGTTGGTATCAGATGGATCTTGGCTACAAGCTAGGAATACCAGAAGTTTATCTTTGTTTTATTGACTATGCATAGGCATTTGATTGTGTGGATCATAAGAAATTAAAAATAACATTGTATAAATTGGGAATTCCAGGACACTTAGTTGTACTCATGGAGAACCTGCACATAGACTAAGAGACAGTTTTTGAAGACAACAAAGTGATAAAGCACAGTTCAAAATAGAGAAAAGTATGCAACAGGGTTGTATCATTTTATAATAATTATTTAATCTGTATTCTGAACAAATAATCAGAGAAGAAGAACACAGTATCAGTATTGGTTGTTGTTTTTATTATATGCCATCGAGTTGGACCTGACCCATAGTGACCCCTCCTTGGGTGTCTGAGGCAGTATCAGTATGGAAGTAGATTGCCCTATCTTCTTTCCAAGTAGTGGCTGGTGGGTTTGAACCACCAGCCTTCTGGTTAGCAGTCAAGTGCCTTAGGCACTATGCTACCAGAGGTCCCATCAGTATTGGAGGAAGACTAATTAACAACATGTGATCTACAGATGATACACCTTGCTTGCTGAAAATGAAGATGACATGAAGCACATACTGATGAAGATCAGAGACTATAGACTTTACTATGATTACACGTCAACATAAAGAAAAAAAAAAAAAA
>NW_006921811.1:1393771-1401046 GCF_000298275.1 Orycteropus afer afer | reverse complement strand
TAAAGCTTTCAGGACCTCCATTTGCTAATGTGGCATGACTCAAGATGAGAAGAAACATCTGCAAACATCCATTAATAATCAGAACATGGAATATATGAAATATGAATCAGAAAAACTGGAAGTTGTCAAAAATGAAATGGAACATATAAAGATCAATATTCTAGGCACTAGTGAGCTGAAATGGACTGGTTTTGGCCATTTTGAATCAGACATATGATTGATGTACTATGCCAGGAATGAAAATTTGAAGAGAAATTGTGTGGGATTCATCATCACATAGAAGGTTTCAAGATCCATTCTGATGTACAATGCTGTCATTGATAGGATACTATTCATATACCTGAAAGGGAGACTTGTAAATTTGAAAATAGTATTCAAATTTATCCACCAACCACCAAAGCCAAAGATGAGGAAATTGGAAATTTTTACTAACTTCTGCAGTCTGAAATTGAACAAACATGCAATCAAGATGTGTTGATCATCACTGGAGATTGGAATACAAAAGATAGAAACAAAGAAGAATCATCAGTAGTTGGAAAATATGGTCTCGGTGATAGAAATAACGTTGGAGATTGCATGATAGAATTTTGCAAGACCAATCCCTTATTCATTGCAAATACCTTTCTTTAACAACACAAATGGTGGCTATACACGTGTACTTCACCAGAGAGAGTATACAAGCATCAGGTTGACTGTATCTGTGGCAAGAGGTGATGGAGAAGCTCAAAATCTTCAGCCAAAACAAGGCAAGGAGCTGATTGTTGAACAGACCATCAACTGCTCATATGCAAGTTCAACTGGAAGCTGAACACAATTAAAAGAAGTCCATAAGAGTCAAAACATGACTTTAATTATATCCTTTATGAATTTGGAGACCACCTAAGTAATAGATTTGATACACTGAACACCAATGACCAAAAACCAGAGGAATTGTGGGATGACATCAAGAACATCATGCATGAAGAAGGCAAAAGGTCATTAAAAAGACAGGAAAGGAAGAAAAGACAAAAATGGATGGCAGAAAAGACTCAGCAACTTGCCCTTGAGCAAAGAGTAGCTAAAACAAATGGAAGAAATGACAAGATAAAAGAGCTGAACAGAAGATTTCAAAGAGCAGCTTGAGAAGACAAAGTCTATTATTACAATGAAATGTACAAAGATCTGGAGTTAGAATACCAAGAGGGAAGAACACACTCAGCATTTCTCAAGCTGAAAAAACTGAAGAAAAAAATTAAGCCTTGAGTTGCAATATTGAAAGATTCTATGGGCAAAATATTGAATGATGAAAGAAACGTCAAAAGAAGATGGAAGGAATACACAGAGTCAGTAGACCAAAAAGAATTGGTTGATGTTCATCTATTTCAGGAGGGGGCATATGATCAAGAACCAATAGTATTGAAGGAAGAAGTCAAAGCTGCACTGAAGGAATTACTGAAGAACAAGGTTCCAGGAATTGAGAGAATACACATTGAGATGTTTCAACAAATGGATGGCCTGCTGGAGGTGCTCACTTGGCTATGCCAAGAGATTTGGAAGACAGCTACCTGGCCAACTGACTGGAAGTAATCTATCTTTGTACCCATTCCAAAGAAAGGTGATCCCACACAATGTGGAAATTATTGAACAATATCATTACTATCACATGCAAGTAAGATCTTACTGAAGATAATTCAAAAACAGTTGCAACAATATATTGACAGAGAACTTCCAGAAATGCAAGCTAGATTCAGAAGAGGACATGGTATGAGGGATATGATTTCTTAAGTCAGATGGATCTTGGCTGAAACCAATGAATATCAGAAAAATGTTTACTTGTGTTTTATTAACTATGCAAAAACACTCAATTGTGTGGATCATAACAAATTATGGGTAACACCGAGAATAACGAGAATTCCAGAACAATTAATAATACTTATGAGGAACATGCACATAGACCAGGAGGCTGTCATTCAAACAGAACAAGGGAATACTGAATAGCTTTAAATCAGGAAGGGAGTGCATCAGGGTTGTAACCTTTAATCATACTTATTCAATCCATATGCTGAACAAATAATCTGAGAACCTGGACTATATGAAGAAGAACATGGCATCAGGATTGGAGGAAGACTCGTTAACAGCCTGCAATATGGAGCTGACACAACTTTGCTTGCTGAAAGTTAAAATGATTTGAAGTATTTACTGATGAAGATTAAAGACTACAGTGTCCAGTATGGATTACACCTTGATATAAAGAAAACAAAAGTCCTCACAACTGGACCAAAAAGCAGCATCATGATAAATGGAGAAAAGTTTGAAGTTGTCAAAGACATCATATTACTTGGTTTTATAATCAATACCATGGAAGCAGCAGTCAAGGCATCAAAAGACATAGTTCATTGGGCAAGTCTGTTGCAAAAGAAGTCTTTCAAGTGCTGAAGAGAAAAGATGTCTCCTTGAAGATTAAGATGCTCCTAACCCAAGCAATGGTATTTTCTATCTCCTCATATGCATGTGGGAACTGGACAATGAATTAGGAAGACCGAAGAGGAGTTGATGCTTTTGATGTGTTGGAGAAGTGTTGTTCATGTTTCATGTGTTGGTGAAGAATACTGAAAGTATCAGGGACTGCTGAAAGAACTAACAAATCTGTCCTGGAGGAAGTGCAGCTAGACTGCTTTTTGGAGCAAGAATGGCCAAACTTCATCTCACCTCCTTTGGTCATGTTGTAAGACAGGACCATTCCCTGGAGAAGGATATCATGCTTGGCAAAGTGGAGGGACAACGAAAATTGGGACGGTCCTCAACGAGATGGATTGACATAATGATTGCAATGATGGGCTCCGGTACAGCAAAGATAGTGAGGATGGCCCAGCACTGGGCAGTGTTTCGTTTTGTTGTACATAAGGCTGCTACGAGTCAGACATGACTTGATGGCACACCTAACAACAACAACATCTTGGACTTGTCATCAGGAAATTCCAATATGTAAAACAGGACACTATATTTTTTTTAAATAGAAGGTTGACAGAAGTGAGACAGACCATCATAGAAATGAATTGGCACAGTCCCTGAAACAACGGTCTCAAACATGGCAAAAGCCATGAAGATGACAGTGGGCTGGCCAATGTTTCATTCTATTGTACAAAAGACCACCATGAGTAACATCCCACTTGATGACAAGTAACAAAAACAACCAAAAGACCAAGACAGACCACTCATAGTTCAAGCTCATTGATCATTATATTTATGTCAGAAGACATAGGAAAATCAAACACAGAAGGACAAATTTCATGACTCTGAATTTGAACTAAATAATAAATCCTAGTAAATTTTTCTGCCACTTTTCTGTCAGTTTAGTATACTGTTGTGGCTAGTGTGTTGCAGTGATGCTGGAAGCTATCCCAAAGGTATTTCAAGTACCAGAAGGGTCACCTATGGTGGACAGGTTTCAGCACAGTTTCCAGAATAAGATAGACTAGGAAGAAAGATGTAATGGTCTACTGCTGAAAAAAATTGACCACTGAAAACTTTATGAAGAGCAGTGAAATATTATCTGATATAGTGCCAGTAGATGAGCCTCTCAGGATGGAGCCAAAAAAACAAAACAAAAACAACAACAACAAAAAAATCCTCATTGCTGTCGAGTCAGATCTGACTCATAGTGACCCCTCCTTGGGTTTCCAAGGCAGTAACACTATGGAAGTAGATTGCCCTATCTTCCTTCCGAGGAGTGGCTGGTGGGTTTGAACCTCCAGCCTCTGGTTAACAGTCAGTTGCCTTAGGCACTATGCCACCAGAGTTTCCCTCAGGTTGGAAGGCCCTCAAAATACTACTGGGGAAGAGCTGTCACCTCAAAGTTGAGTCCGCCTTAATTATGTGAACTGAGTGAGCTTTTCAGAATCTTCATTTACTGATGTGGCACCACACAACATGAGAAGAAACAACTGGAAACATCCTTTAATAGTCAGAACATGTAATTTACAAAGTATGATTCCAGGAAAATTGGAAGTGGTCAAAAATGAAATAGAACACATAAATATCAATATTCTAGGCATTAGAGAGCTGGAATGGACTGATATTGGCCATTTTTAATTGAATGATCATGTGATCTACTATGCTGAGCATGGAACATTGAAGAGGACACACACATTCATCATCAGAAAGAACATTTCCATCCTGAAATACAATGCTGTCAGTGATAGGGTAATATCCATATGCCTAGTAAGAAGATCAGTTAATCAATTGTTATTCAAATATATGCATCAAAGTTTAAAGCCAAAGATGAAAATAAAAGAAATTTTTTTACCAACTTCTGCAACCTGAAACTGATTAAATATACAATTGAGATTCATTTATAGTGACGGGTGATTGGAATGTGAAAGGTGAGAACAAAGAGGAAGCATGGGTAGTTGAAATATATGGCCTTAGTGACAGAAATGAAGGAGATTGCATTATAGAATTTTGCAAAAACAAAGACTTATTCACTGCAAGTATCTTTTTTCAACAACATAAATGGCAACTAAACACATTGACCTCACCAGAAGGAATACACGGGAATCAAATCAACTACATCTGTGGAAGAGCTGATGGAGAAGCTCAATATCATCAGTCACAACACAGTCAAGTGCTGACTGAGGAATGGACCATCAATTGCTCATATGCAAGTTTAAGTTGAAGCTGAAGAAAATCAAAACAAATCCATGAACCTAAATATGATGTTGAGTATATCAAATCTGAATCTAGAGATACATCAAGAATTGATTTGATGAATTGAACACCAATGATCAAAGACCAGACATGTTACGGGAAAATATCAAGAACATAAAGAAAAGAAAAGGTCAGTAAAAAGAAAGAAAGGGTCAAAATGGATGTCAGGACAGACTCTGAAACTTACTCTTAAATGTTGTTAGGTGCCATTGAGTCATCTCCGACTCAGAGACATCTCAGACAGCAGAAAGAAGCACTGCCTGGTCCTCTGCCAGCCTCATGATATTTGCTATACCTGAACCATTGTTGCAGCCACTGTGTCTATCCATCTCAATGAGGGCCTTTTCCTTCTTCATTGGTCATCCACTTTACCAAGAATGACATCCTTCTTTAGGGAATGGTTCCTTCTGACAACATGACCAAACTAAGTGAGACAAAGTGTGGCCATTCTCGCTTCCAAGGAGCATTCTGGCTGCACTTCCTCCGAACAGATTTGTTAATCCTTTCAGCAAACCATGGTATGCTTAGCATTCTTCAACACCATGACTCAAAAGCATCAACTCTTCTTCAGTCTTCCTTATTCATTGTCCAGCTCTCAAATGCATAAGGGGCAATTGAAAATACCATGGCTTGGGTCAGGGGCCCCTTAGTCTTCAAGGAAATATCCTTGCTCTTCATCACTTCAAAGAGGTCCTTTCCAGCAGATTTGCCCAATGCCTTACGTCATCTGATGTCTTGACTGCTGTTTCCATTGGTATTGATGGTAGAACCAAGTAATATGAAATCTTTGACAACTTCAATCTTTTCTCCATCCACTATGAAGCTGTTTATTGGACCAGTTGTGAGGATTTTTGTTTTCTTTATATTGAGGAGTAATACATACTGCAAACTGTAGTGTTTAATCTTCATCAGTAAGTGCTTCAAGTCATCCACACTTTCAGCAAGCAAAGTTGTGTCATCTGCATATCGTAGGTTGTTAATGAGCTTTCCTTCAAACCTGATCCCATGTTCTTCTTCATATAATCCAGCTTCTTGGATTATTTTCTCAGCATATGGATTGAATAAGTATGGTGAAAGAATACAACCTTGACACACTACATTCTTGATTTTAAACCATGCAGTATCCCCTTTTTCTGTTTGAACGGCAGCCTCCTAATCTATGTACAGGTTCCTCATGAGTACAATCAAGGGTTCTGGAGTTCCCATTCTTCTCAATGTTATCCATAATTTGTCATGATCCACACAATAGTCAATAAAACATAAGTAAACATCTTTTTGATATTCTTTGCTTTCAGCTAAGATCCATCTGACATCAACAATGATATCCCCTGTTACACATCCTCTGCTGAATCCAGCTTGCATTTCTGGAAGCTCTCTATCAATAGACTGCTGCAACCATTTTTGAATTATCTTCAATAAGATTTCACTTGCATGTGATGTTAATGATAATGTTCAATAATTTCCACATTTTGTGGGATCACGTTTATTTGAAATGGATACAAATATGGACCTCTTCCCGTCAGTTGGCCAGGTAGCTGTCTTCCAAATCTCTTGGCATAACCGAATGAGTGCTTCCAGTGGAGTATCCATTTGTTGAAACATCTCAGTGGTTATTCTGTCAATTCCTGGAGCCTTGTTTTTTGCCAATTCTTTCAGTGCAGATTTGACTTCTTCCTTCAGTAACATTAGTTCTTGCACATACGCCACCTCCTGAAATCGATGAGGGTAGACCAGTTCTTCTTAGTACAGGGACTGAGCATTCCTTCTTTCTTCTTTTGATGCTCCCTGCATCATTCATTTTGCCCATAGAATCTGTCAATATTGCAACTCGAGGCTTAAATTTTTTCCTCAGTTCTTTCAGCTTGAGAAATGCTGAGTGTGTTCTTTCCTTTTGGTTTTCTAACTCCAGGTCTTTGCACATTGCATTATGGTCATAGGATTTTTGTCTGCTCGAGCAAGTTTTCTGTTCAGCTCTTTTATCTTGTCATTTTTTCCACTAGCTTTAGCTACTCCCTGTTCAAGGGCAAATTTCAGAGTCTCTTCTGTCATCCATTTTGGTCTTTTCTGCTTTTCTTGTCTTTTTAATGACCTCTTGCTTTCTTTGTGGATGATGTTCTTGATGTCATCCCACATTTCCTCTGGTTTTTGGTCATTGTTGTTCAATGCATCAAATTTATTCTTTAAATGGTCTCCAAATTCAGGAAGGATACTATCAAGTCATATTTTGGCTCCCATGGACTTCTTTTAATTTTCTTCAACTTCAACTTGAATGTGCATATAAGCAGTTGATGGTCCATTCCACATTCAACTCCTGGCCTTGTTTTAGTCAGATATTGAACTTCTCCATTACCTCTTGGCACAGATGTAATCAATCTGATTCCTGTGTACTCCAGATGGCAAAGCCTGTGTGTATAGCTGCTGTTTGTGTTGTTGAAAAAATGTGTTTACAATGAATAAGTCGTTGTTGTTGTTGTTGTTGTTATGTGCCGTCGAGTCAAACCGACTCATAGCAACCCCTCCTTGGGTTTCCGAGGCAGTATCACTACGGAAGTAGGATTGCCCAACCTTCCTTCCAAGGAGTGGCTGGTG
>NW_006921811.1:1388714-1393641 GCF_000298275.1 Orycteropus afer afer | reverse complement strand
TTCTTTGTTTCCAACTTTGGCATTCCATACTCTTAAATGGAGAGTAGCTAAAGTGAATGTAAGAAATTATGATGTAAAAGATCTGAACAGAAAATTTCAAAGGGCAGTTTGCAAACAATGTAAATAAAGTACCATAATGAAATGTTAGAAAACTTGGTGTGAGAATATCAAAAGGGAAATTTTGCTGAAAACAATTCATAAGCTTTTCAGCAGTACATAAACTAGGAACTGCCAGAAAGTCAAGCCAGATTCAGACAAGGAATGGAATGAGGTATATCATTGCTGATATCAGATGGATCTTGGCTGAAAACAAAGAATACCAGAAGACTTTTACCTGTGTTTTATTGGCTATGCAAAGGCAATTGACTGTATGTATCATAACACCTAATTGTGCTCATGGGGAACCTGTACATAGACCAAGAGAGTGCCATTTGAACAGAACAATAGGATACCGCATTGCTTAAAAACAGGAAAGATGTGCATCATGTTTCTATCATTTCACCATAATTTTTCAATTCATATGCTGAGCAAATAGCCTAAGAAACTTGAAAATATGAAGTGGAATACAGCGTCAGGATTGCAGGAAGACTCATTTACAGCCTGAGATATGCAGATCACACAATTTTCTTGCTGAAAGTGAAGAGAACTTGAAACACTTACTGATGAAAATCAAAGACTATAGCCTTCACTATGGATCACACCTCAACAGAAAGAAAAGAAAAATCCTCACACCTGGACCTTGATGGAGAAACATCATGAAAAATGGGTAAAAGTTGTCTAGGATTTCATTGTAGTTGGATCTACAATCAACGCTCATGGAAACAGCTGCCAAGAAATCAAAGGACATAGTTCATTTGGCAAATCAGCTGCAAAAGACCTCTTTAAAGTGGTAAAGAGGAAAGCTGTCACTTTTAAGACTAAAGTGTGCCTCACTTAAGCCTTGCTATTTTCAAATACCACATATGCATTTGAAAGGTAGACAATGAACAAGAAGACAAAAGAATTGTCACATTGGAATTATGGTGTCAGCAAAGAATATTTGATATACCATAGGGTGACAGAAGAACTAACAAATCTGTCTTGGAAGAAGTACAGCTAGAATACTCCTTACAAGCGAGGATGGAGAGAGTTCATCTAATACTTTGGTCATATTATTGGGAGGGATTAATCCCTGGAAAAAGATATCATACGTGGTAAAGTAGAGGGTGAGCAAAAAAGAGGATGACTCTCAAGGAGATGGATTGACACAGTGGCTGCAACAATGAGTTCAAGCAGAGCAATGATAGTGAGGACCGTGCATGACCAGACAGTGTCTCATTCTGTAGTGCGTGGGGTCACTATGAGTTAGAAACAACTTGATAGCACCTACCAACATCAAGAGTAAAGTTTATTTCAATATGTAACTGTCATAGTTAGGACTTAGGCATTTATTAAAAGTGTTTTTACCAGAGGACATTCTTTAAAATTTAGGGCCCACTCACACCCTGGACTCAAAGATTTCATCAGATTTTAATACTGGCAGTAGGAGAGCATGCTGATTTTATACAGGGAGAGATTGACTGTGCAAATGACCAGCGGCCAGATCATGCATGATCATAGAACTGACCTTCAGTCCCTGCTGCAACCAGCCCAGAAACCATAAGACCTCTGCAGCAATTAACCCAGCAAGGTCAGGATCTGGTCAGTGACTGCCACCTTCCCTAGTTTTTACCTCTGAATCAACTAGGAAACATCAAATATGCTTCACAAATCAACCACATAAGACACTCCTTTCCAATTAGCCCTCTTCCAGTTTCCAAGGCCAATGCAGGCCAACAGCCTCTGATCAAACCAGACCTGAAACTTTCCTTTTTTTAAATTTTAACTATAAAGCTTTCCGATTCCCTTGCCTGCCTTGGAGTCTATAGCAAGTTCTGAGTTAATAGCCTCTGTTCTTACTTGCATGGTCCCCATTGATTTCCACACAAGTCATTCAGTCACTGCTCCTTCCCAACCTTCACAAAAATGAAAACATCAGCAATTATGTATTTAAGCTTCTTATCCTGACCCTAACTTCATTCCTAGTAACAATAATGTAACATTGACAAAAAATGTTTAATTATATCTATTCATTTGAATGCTGAGCAAGCATTATCCAAGATCATTATAAATACAGCATAGCAGCGGAGAAAATATTGTCGCATTAAGTTATAAAAAGAAAGTTGAATAAACAAGAATGCATATTTGAGAGTGTGTATATGTACCATATAATATAGAAATAGATAATTTAAAATATAATATAATAATGGAGAAATTGGGAGCTCTGTAAGCATAGTGCCTAAGGCATTTGACTGCTAACCAGAAGGCTGGCTGTGCAAACCTACCAGCCACTCCTCGAAGGAAGATGGGGTAATCTACTTCTGTAGTGATACTGCCTCGGAAACCCAAGGAGGGGTCGTTATGAGTTGGGTCCGACTCGACAGCACCTAACAACAAAAAAACAATGGAGAAATTAAGAAAAAGAAATGTGGAGAAATGAAACAGAATGTTCACTTGGTGTTTAGATCATGGATACAAGTTTATATATTTTTACTGTTATTGTGATAGTCTTCATGACATTGTTTTGAAAAAATGAAGAAGCAACTTTTGCCTAAAGGGGTTTGACAGGCTACTCGGGTTGCCCCTGTGACAGAAGCCTCATCACACATGCCCTTCCCATAATCATTATGTCTCAAGGATCACCTGAAATATTTTGCACACTATAAAGTGCTATAGAAATGTAAAAGACAGTGGTGTCCATACAAGAACATTTTACTACTGAGACCTCTGAATCTGTGTGGTGAAACATGCACTGGCTAAGGTGCCCTGATTTTAGAAATGGAAGTCTTGGATGCCTGCATTCTGTACCCAAGCACATCTTCTAATGCCACTTCTGCTGGTGAAGCTGGGGCAGTATGCGTAAAGGAAGCAGGCTGAGCTGGAGTATGCATACTAGCTCTGGTGGTTCGGCAGTTAAAGCATTTGGCTGCTAACGTAAAGGTCAGCAGTTCAAACCCACCACCCGCTCTGTGAAAGAAAGATGAGACAATCTGCTTCTGTAAAGATGTATAACCTTGCAAACCCTGTGGGGAAGTTTACTCTTGTCCTATAGGTTCTCTGTGAATTGGAATTGACTTGAGGGCAATGGGTTTGGTTTTTGGTTTGGGGCCATGCATGCTCTGATGGAAACAAACAACACTGAGATGGGAGCGTTGCATGACTAAGAATCATGCACAATGACATAAAATACACTACACTGAGCACAATAAATGAAATTGACTTGGCTGAATAATTCCTCTGCTACTGGGGTCTGTGTTTCCCAATCATCAAAGCGGCATTTGGGATGCAGTAATTTCAGGAGTCCTCTTTAGCTCTGGCATTCTTTTCCTGTATACTTCTAGATATTGCACTAGACTCTATAGTATTTCTATCTGACCATGTTGAACACACCACTAAGCCTCAATTATACTGCTATATTGGTAGGAGAAGAGAATCATCAAATCAGGGGAAAAAAAAAAAAACCTAAGAATGTTGGGAGCAGGGAGAAAGAGAAAAAAAAAGCTAATTTGTCTGTTACAGTTCATTTCACACACAGAAGGAGTTAAGATGGGAAAAGTATATCTCAGAAGGTAATTACATATTGTCTGCAATCAATAGAACACACAGGGGAGAGAAAAAGCTACTTGTATTACACTTAGAATTAGGGGCTTCACATTATAGCTTGAAGTATCCTCACAGGAGTTAGAGCAACACTTATGAAGTCCTAGATTCTACCAAAGTTTCTAACTCGAGTTCTGTCTTCTCTCCAAATCTTCACACCCTGATAGCCTGGTCAATCAGCAGTCCGGTGTGATTTAGTCCATCCTTAGATATTGTTGTCAGTTGTGGAGTATGATGCAAAGCATTCGTTCACTGTGAATACATAATGAACTGATAGTTTCAAACATTGGATTTGGAACGAATAAATCACTGAGGTGGTTCCATTTCCACCTGCTCGCATTATGCAATGCTTCTTGAATGGGAGAGGACGTGATGGAATCAGACTCAGTGCACAGATGATTGTGCTTTCGGCTGGTTGTTAGTTGCCGTCAAGTCAGCGTTGGGCCATGGTGACCTTGCGTGTCACAGAACAAAGTGCTGTCTGGTGCTGGGCCATCTTCACCATCGTCGCTGGGTTTTAGCGCATTGTTGGGGCTATTTTCAATCCACCTCACTGAAGGTTTAATGACTGTGCATCACAGCAGATGTCCCCAAAGGAGTGTGACATGCAGAAGGGTTGTCATTTGTTACAGTGGAATGAGCATTCTGATCACTAGACTCACGGATGGCTCTCACAGGTGCTTCAACTGCCACTAGTCCAAAACTGGATCGACCCCGTCCTCAAGACGTTCTCCTCTCGTTGCAGTTTTCACTGCGGTAACCACATCAGCTCATCCTTTCCTAGATGAATCTCAGCATCACCTTTCATTTCTCCATTGTACACCTCAGGACACTTTTGATTGTAGATGATAGAAACAGTCGAAAAATACTTTTGAAAAGAGTGACTATATTGGTCTGTGTAGCTTGAAGTATAGCTCCTTCCTGAACTGGATCTCAGGATTCTAACAATATCATCAAGCGTTTGCTTCTCTTCTCTTGGCTCTGATTTTCTCGGGTTGACTTAATCCTCAGACTGATGCTCTGCACTTCGCAAACGTGCTAGGTTTATAGTTAAATCAGCCTCAAGCTTCTCATGGATAAGAATGGGCAGATCATCATTCCGGTATTTTCAGAAATTCTATGGCTGTCTCCACAAACCATGCCTGGGACACATGTTTATCACTGAATTCATCTCTACAATTTAGGTGAGGTCTCTGGTCAAACTGGAGTCTGTGTCCTTCCCACTTCCATTCATCCATGTGATTGGAAG
>NW_006921811.1:1383395-1388204 GCF_000298275.1 Orycteropus afer afer | reverse complement strand
CATATGTAAAGTACATCCATAATTATTTCACCAAGAGCCAATGAGTTGATAAGTTTCTGTGCGGAAAGGGAACAGAGAGGAGAAGTAGATGGTAATCAGACTCTGGAAAGTCCTGTCCATCGTAGGAATTGATGGTGTTGAGGATGCATCTAAGATTATTACCTGAGGGGAATGGAGGCTACCGTACAGAGATGTTGTGATGGTAAGATACAGACTCCTGTTCCCATCAGAGCATCCCCAGAGTAGATCAGGGAGACTTCTGAGCTGGCATAAGAAGTACCATGTACAGTGGACAGAGGATTTTGACAGGACACTTGTTAATACAAAGAGACAGTATCTAAAAATAATCAACTCCTGGTACATATTGAATTGGGTCCCCCCAAAAAATGAGCTGTAGATCCTAATCCCTGCACCTGTGATAATGATCACTGTCTACAATGTGTTGAAGCACTCAGCTTCTAACCGAGAGGTTGGCAGCTTGAATCTACCAGATATTCTGTGAGAGAAAGATGTGGCAATCTGTTTTCATAAAGATAACAGCCTTGGAAACATTGTGGGTCAGTACTACTCTGTCCTACATGGTTGTTATGAGTCAGAATCAACCAAATAGCTATAGGCTATATCTGTTGATTCAATCCCATTTAAGAATAGAGTTTTCTTCATTCTGTTAATAAGGCTTTATAAGTGTAGGGTGTTTCTTATACCTTACCACCACTGAGATATAAAAGGAGTAAATTAGGTATAAAAGCAAGCAACCATAAATGGGGTAAGATATATGCCAGGTGGAGATGTCCAAGGAATGATGAGAAGAATGCTGGAGAAGCTGAGGCAAGGATTTCCCCCGACCCCAAGCAGACAGACAGAGCACCTTCCCTTAGGCCTAGTGCTCTGAATTCAGATGTCTAACCTTCTGTACTCTGAGAAAATGCATTTATGTCCATTAAAACCACTCACCTGTTGTATTTCTGTTACAGCAGCCCTAAGGAACTAGAACATCTCTTAAACAGAACATTTTTGAGGCAGGGCAATCAATGTTATGAAATGATCATAAAAGAAAAACAAAAAGAAAAAACATCTCCACCCTACCCAGCGGTCCACCCATCAACTGCTCCCCAGAGATGACTAGGGCCTTAAATTGGCATTCACACATCTCATATGTTTATTTATTTATTTTTGTTGCCAGTTGTGTGTACATGCATGAAAAATATGTATAATTTTGTGTGCTTCTAAAACTTGCATAAATGATATGATGGTACTAATAAGAAAAGAAAATCATGAGTCAAATAAGTTTGGCAGATACTGAAATAAAATGAGTTAAATAAAAGTGTATAAGATATTTGAACTTAAAAAATATTGTGAGACTCACATGTCAAAGAAGGGGAGAAGTGCACTGCAGCACTTGCCCTTCACATTTGACCATGAGATGAAAAACAAAGGAACACAAATAACAATCAAAGATACTGCTGAGTTTATCTTATAGTCAGTTGTATTAGTTATCCGGTGCTGTCATAACAAAAAAAAAAAAAAAAAAATACCACAAGTGGTGACTTTAAAGAACATAAATTGATTGCCTTACACTTTTGGAGTCTAGAAGTCCGAATCAGGGTATCTGCTTTAGGAGATGGCCCCTCCATGTTAGTAGCTCAGAGCATCTCTTGGCATTTCTTGCCAGTTCTCATGCAGTTTCTTCCTCTGTGTGTGTGTGTCTGTGCTACCACTTAAGACACCACCCAGATGCAAATAGGTTTAGGACCTGCATTACACTGGTATGATATCGTTAACATAACAAAAGACAATTCTTATTCTCAAAGAGGGGTTAATAGTTCAATATATCTTTCCAAGGGACACAATTCAATCCATAGCACTCATGCTCAAAGGAACCCATTTTGAAATTAAAATAAAACTCTTAGCTAATGGTGCAAACAGATCTTTGTAGTATCTTCACTTATCAGTCCATTGCCCCAGGACAAGAAAGTTGTAGGAATAAAGAACAAAATGAGGCTCATCTTTAGCTCAGGTGTGCAGTTTGGATGAGAAGTCTTGGTTTTGCTTCCTTGGGAATGTAAATGTGGCAGCAGGCAGCAGGCTCCAGGCAGAGTAAAGATTCAAGTAAGTTTGTTGTAGTTGTTGCTGTTGTCATTTGTCGTCGAGTCGGACCTGACTCATGGCGAACCTTCCTGGGGTTTCCGAGGCAGTATTACTGCAGAAGTAGAAAGTAGAGCTGGAGGTCCCTTACATCTGGCAAAGGCTTCAGGATGAGCTCCAACAGAGAGGAGTGCCCATCTCCAGCCTGATAGAGTGGTTGTTAGAAAGATGAAATGAACAAGTGTTTATGACAGCATCTTGAGAGTGCAAAATATCATCTCTGAAGGCCACGTCCTCTATGTATAGTTCATGCTGTTACATACTGTGGAGTCAGCTCCAACTTACGGCAGTCTCATGATTGTCAGAACAAAATGGTGCCCATAGTTGCAGTCACTGTGTGTTTTGAATGTCTTATAACCTGCAGGGCTCATCTTCCAACACTATATCAGACAATATTCTGTTGTGATCACAAGGCTTCCACTGGTTAACTTTTGGAAGTCCATCACAAGGTCTTTCTTCTAGTCTATCTTAGTCTAGAAACTCCACTAAATCCTGTCTGGCTGATATTTGAAATTCCAGTGGAATAGCTTCCAGCATCATAGCAATCACAATAGGACTCACTAACAGATGCGTGGTGGTTACCTCCACGCATATAGCATCAAATGCTGTGCATATTGTAACTGTGACCTATTGTTGTTCTTAGGCACCAACGATTCAATTTCTACTCATAGTGCCCCACATAACATAGTGGAACCACCTCATAGGGTTTCCTAGGATGTAATCACTCAGGGAGCAGATCTTTGGGTCTTTCATCTGCAGATCCCCTAAGTGAATTTGAGCTGCCAACATGTTGGTTAGCAGCTGAGTGCTTAACCATTGTGTCACCAGGGTTCCTTTAGAACTCACTAGCTCATTTTAGAATGCTTCTATCTCCAATTCTTGAACATTTCCTCTGGGCTGGCACTGCTCTTGGTGCTTTCCACATATTAACTCTTTTAATATTATTATTTAATGCTATAATTTTCCACTATTAATCATGATCCCCACTTGGGATGAAGTAAGGAAGGTTTAGCAATGTGCCCAAGACCAAGTTTCTGAGAGGGATAACTGAGTGATACCTCAAGCAGCCTGACTCCCAGCCCAATTTTTTATCCTCTTCACTTAACACATAATAAGGCTATATGAGGCCTATTATTATTCTCAGTTTATGAATGAGAAAATTGAACCTCAAGGACTACCTATAATCTGCCTAAAGTCATACCACCATTTAGAAGCAGAGCCAGGGCTTGAAATAAAACATTTCTATTCTTTCTGCAGGGCAATGATGCCTCTGACTGAAGTTTTTGGGAAGACAGGGACAAAAGCTACCCCAACATTTTATCCCAGCATCAGACTATATGAGTTTAGCATTTGCAGATAATTCTTTACCACTTTGGGTGGTTTGCATCATTTCCCTCTGCCATTAATAGCAGCTATGCAATTCATTTGACTGGGTAGAGTGAAAGTCTATGGGGAAAACAGGCAATATTGTAATAAATCCAATATATATATAAATATATATACATATATATCCTTTTATGCTATTTTCAGGCTTTCCTTTCAAATTTTCTGCATCCTTTATTCCCCCAGTACCTGTGTGGAATAATTACTTGCTGTTCAAAACTTAAAAGGAATTTAGATTGAGACCTGTTTGAATACCAGCTTCACCTCTTAACAGCTCTGTTGATCATGAACAAGCTCCTTAAATCACCTGCATCTAGGACTTTTCTTTAAAAATAAGATTGATGTAACTAACTCATAGAATTGTGACAAATAAATTGAATTAGTATTTATTGAATGCCATTAGATACAAAGCATTTTCCTATAACTTCATTTATTCAGTGACTATCGATCAGGATAATGTGTTCTGGGCACTGACCCAGCAAACCCCCATTCTGGGTAGATCATAATCCAACCGGAACTCTTTGCTCAACTGATGAATGGAGAATGGTTCACGTGTAATAGGTGAAGGCCAAAAGGTGCAGGTGTGAACTAAGCTCTGTTTGACCTTGGGCAAGTCATTTATTGTTTGTGGGTTTCCAATTCTCACCTGTTGAAACATGAAACAAGAACAAAGAAATCTTGAATTTTATTAGTGATTAGTGTTTTTCATATTGCTTTATGTGCCTTAGGGGATTTCAAAGATATTTCTTGGGAATCATCCACAGAAAATAAGGGGAATGATTTGACAAGGTTGAGGGTCCCTGTTGTCTATTCCACAAGTGACAGAGGCATAGCCCATGGGTAGTAAATGGGCATACTGTTTGGCCCACAATATTGTATGTTTTTGTTTTAAATATAGTTGTTAACTAGAAGGCTGGTGGGTCAAATAGCCACTCCTCAGAAGGAAGGTTGGGAAATCTACTTCCATAGTAATACAACCTCAGAAACCAAAGGAGGAGTCGCTATGAGTCAGGTCTGACTCAATGGCGCATAACAAAAACGACAAGTTGAATGCTTTATTACTAGTTTTTTTTTTTTAATCCATATTCCCATTTGATTAAAAAAAAAAAGTATAATAGATTATCATACAGAAAGAATAAAGCAGCATTACCAAGTCAATCTGAATTTGAATTCTGGCCCTACCATTTGCTAGTTGTGTTATGTTGTTGTTAAGTGCCGTCGAGTGGTTTCCGACTCATAGAGACCCCATGCACAGCAGAACAAAACACTGCCCAATCCCTC
>NW_006921811.1:1381366-1382390 GCF_000298275.1 Orycteropus afer afer | reverse complement strand
TTCTTTGCCTTGAGCCAAGATCCATCTGACAACAGCTATGATATCCCTTGTTCCACGTCCTCTTCTGAATCCGGCTTGAACCTCTGGAAGTTCTTGCTAGTTGTATGACCACAATATTATTTAATATCTTTGAACTTTATTTTCCTCATCCATGATGAGATATTGTTATTTTAGGGAATAGTAATCAGAATTGCTCTGATGCTGGAAGTTAGATCACTAGTATTTCAAATACATGCAGGGTCACACATGGTGGACAGGTTTCAGTGGATCTTCCAGACTCAGACAGATTAAAAAGAAGGTTTGGTGGTATACTTCTGAAAATATCAGCTGGGGAAAACCTTATAGATAGCACAGAACACTGTCAGATATAGTGCTGGAAGAGGAGCTCCTCAGGTTGGAAGGTACTCCAAATATGACTAGGGAAGAGCTACCTCCCCAAGATAGAGTCAGCCCTAGTGACATGGGTGTAATTAAGCTTTCAGGACCTTCATTTGCTAATGAGTCAGAACTCAAAAGAAGAAGAAACAGCTTCAAATATCTATTAGTAGTAGAACATGCAAAGTAGGAACCAAGAAATATTGAAAGTCATCAAAAATGAAATTAAATATTTGAAGATCAATATCCTAGGCAATAGAGAGCTGAAATGGACTGGAATTAGCCATTTTGAATTAGACAGTCATATAATATATTATGACAGGAATGAAAAATTGAAAAGGAAGAGTATATGATTTATCATCAAAAAGAACATTAAAAGATCTTTCCTGAAATATATCACTGCCATTGATAGGAAAATATCCACACATCTACAAGGAAAATCATTAACTGCAACTATTATTCACATTTATGCCACAACCACTAATGACAAAAATTAAGAAATTAAAGATTTTTACCAATATCTGTAGTCTGAAACTGATCAAATATGCAGCCAAAGTGTATTTATATTTACTGGTGATTGGAATATGAAAGTTGGAAACAAACAAGGTCAGCAGTTGGAAATTATGGAGTTGATAATAGAAACACTGGA
>NW_006921811.1:1379446-1380361 GCF_000298275.1 Orycteropus afer afer | reverse complement strand
AAAAAAAAAAAAAAAAATTGGTCCACATTTAAACCTTTTAGGAAGTAGCATGTGATCAAGAACCAATGATACTAAAGGAAGAAGTACAAGCTTCACTGAAGGCACTGGTGAAAAATGGAGCCCCAACAATAAATGGAATATCAGTTGATATGTTTCAATAAATCAATACAATGCTGGAAGCAGTCACTCATCTATGTCAATAAATTTGGTAGACGATTACCTGTCCAAATGACCAAAAGAGATCCATATTTGTGCCCATTCAAAAGAAAGGCGATCCAACAGAATGTAGAAATTATTGAACAATATCATTAATATCACAAGCAAGTGAAATTATGCTGAAGATTATTGAAAAATAATTGCAGCAGCTTATCAGCAGCGAACTGCCAGAAATTCAACTCAGAGTCAGAAGAGGACATACCAAAAACCAAAAACCAAATTCATTGTTGGCAAGTCGGTTTGAATCGCAGTGACCCCGTCTTGAGTTTCTGAGGCAGTATCTCTATGGACGTAGATTGTCCAATCTTCCTTCCAAGGAGTGGCTGGTGGGTTTGAACAGTCAGCCTTCTGGTGAGCAGTCAAATGCCTTAGGCATTATACCACCAGAGTTCAAGGGACATCATTGCTGACATCAGATGCATCTTGGTTGAAACCAGAGAATATTAGAAAGGTGTTTGCCTGTATTTTGTTGAACATTTCAAGGCATTTGACTGTGTGGATCATAACAAATTATAACATTGTGAAGAATGGGATTTCTAGAACACTTAATAGTGCTCATGTGGAACCTGTACATAGATCAAGAAGCAATTGTTCATGAAGAACAAGGAGACTGCATACACAATTTAACATCAGAAAGGTGTGTATCAGGGTTGTATCCTTTTACCATACTTAATCAATCTGTATACTGAGGAAATAATA
>NW_006921811.1:1377654-1379161 GCF_000298275.1 Orycteropus afer afer | reverse complement strand
GCTGGCTGCTGAGGCTGACAAGCCCAAGGTTGACAAGTAAAAAGGCACAGTCCTGATGTTACCAAACCACATGGCAAGCCATTCATTGAAGTCCATTGGAAGTCACAAGGTCAGCAGAGCATGGCAGGCTGCTGAACAATGGCATAACTACATTCAGGGTTCAGGTGTGCCATAAGCTGGAGACCATTCTCAAAGCTGTTTCTTATATATGGGAAGCAGACCACATCCCCAAAGCAGCTACTCAGCTGCTCCAATACATTCCACCCTGGAGTTAATTACCAATCTCACCCTGGGGAGTAACTACATCCAGCTGCCCACTCACTCAACAAGGCCCAGCCAAGTTGACACACAAACTTAACCACCAGAACTAAATAAACAAGAATATAGCATCAGGATTGAAGAAAGGATCATTAACAACGTGCAATATGCAGATGACACCTTGCTTAACGTGAAGAGGACTAGAAGCACTTACTGATGAAGATCAAAGACTACAGCCTTTAGAATGGGTTACACCTCAACATAAAAAAACAAAAATGCATTCAATGGAACAGTAAACAGCATCATAATAAATGGAGAAAAGATTAAAGTTGTCAATGATTTCATTTTGCTTGGATCCACAATCAACGCCCGTGGAAAAGCAGTCAAGAAATCAAATAAAGCATTTCACTAGGTAAATCTACTGCAAAGGCCTTTTAAAGTGTTAAAAAAAAAAAAATTCCTTAGGAGTAACGTATGACTTGACCCAAGCCATGGCATTTTCAATCACCTTAAATATGCAGTTGAAAGTTTAACAATGAATAAGGAAGCTGATGCATCTGAATTATGGTGCTGATTCAGAATATTGATTATATCATTGACTTCCAGAGAATGAACAAATCTGTCTTGGAAGAATGCTCCTTAAAAGTTAGGATGGTGAGATTTCATCTCACATATTTTAGACATGTTATCAGGAATAGTAGTCCTGGGAGAAGGACCTTGTGCTTGGTAAAGTAAAAGGTCAGAGAAAAAGAGGAAGGCCCTCAGTGGGAGGAACTGACACAGTTCAGTGACCACAGGAATGAGCTCAAATATAGCAACCATGTGAGGATGCTGCAGGGCTCGACAGTGTTTCATTCCATTCTACAAAGGACTGCTGTCAGTCAGAGCTGACTCAATGGCACAACAAAAATCAAAATTAAATAAATTCATCTTTTCTAAACACTCATCAGAGTCACGCATCTAGCTTTGCTAAATGCATGTTAATTCACTTATTTACATCCTGTCTTTGGGGAATAGAAACATCCCCCAAAGCTTTACTGTCTGAGTCTTAAAATTTGACCAGCGTCTTTGTAGGTATGTTTTGTGTTTTATTCTGATCCATGGGGAATTAGTCTACCTATCTTCCCTGTCCTGTGCCATTCTCACAATTGTTGCTCCGCTTAAGCCCATCATTGCAGCCAAGTGTGTCGACCCATTACCTTGTGGGGAGCCCTGCTGGTGTAATGCCTAAGGCATTTGACTGCTAACC
>NW_006921811.1:1373137-1376759 GCF_000298275.1 Orycteropus afer afer | reverse complement strand
CAGGTTCCTCATGAGCACAATGAAGTGTTCTGGAATTTCCATTCTTCTCAATGTTATCCATAATTAGTTCTGATCCACACAGTCTAGTGCCTCTCCATAGTCAATGAAACACAGGTGAACACCTTTCTTGTATTCTTTGCTTTGAGCCAAGGTCTATCTGACATCAGCAGTGATATTCTTCGTTCCATACCTTCTTCTTGACTTTCTGGCAGTTCCCTCTCAACGTACTTTTTTTTTTTTTTCCTGTCAATATATTTTTGCAACCATTTTTGAATTGTCTTCAGCACAATTTGATATTAATATTGTTCAATAATTTCCACATTCTGTTGAGTCACTTTTCTTTGTAATAGGCACAAATGTGGATCTCTTCCAGGGGGTTGTCCAGGTAGCTATCTTTCAAATTTCTGGGCATAAACAACTAGGTGCCTCCAGTGCTGCGTTCTTCTGTTGAAACATCTCAATTGATATTCTGTCAGTCTCCAAGCCTTGTTTGTCGCTTATTGCCTTCAGTGCCGCTTGTATTTCTTCCTTCAGTACCACTGGTTTTTGATCATAAGCTACCTCCTGAAATGGTAGAGTGTCAACCAATCCTTTTTGATACAATGACTCTGTGCAACCCTTCCATCTTCTTTTTATGCTTCTTGCATCATTCAATATTATATTAAAATCCTTTGATATTGCAATTCAGGGCTTGAATTTTTCTTCAGTTCTTTCAGCTTCAGAAATGTCTAGTGATTTCTTCTTTTTGGTTTTCCAGTTCTCAATTCTGTATATTTCATTATAATGCTTTCTTTTGTCTTCAAAGGCTGCCCTTCAAAATCTTCTGTTCAGCTTTTTTAATTCATTATTTCTCTCATTCACATTAGCCACTCTCCATTCAAGAGCAAACTTCAGAGTCTCTTGTGACATCCATTTTAATCATTTCTTCCTTTCCTGTCTTTCTAATGAATCTTTAGCTTTCTTCATGTATGATATTCTTGATGTCATCCCACAGCTCATTTGATCTTCAGTCCAATTGTATATATAATTATGTATTGGTAATAGTATGCATTTGTATTCTCTTATACATTTTCAATTTTTATTTAAAGTTTTGAACACTTAATATGTAATGGGGAGTAGAGATTCTAAAAAAAGGAAGATCCTCAACAAGATGGATTGACAGTGGCTGCAACAAGGGACTCAAGAATAGTAACAATTGTGCAGATGGTGCAGGACCTGGCAAGGTTTCATTCTGGTTATGAAGGAATGCTATGAGTCAGTGTGCTTGAACCCATCATTGCTGCCACTGTGTCACTCCATCTCTGAGGGTCTTCCTCATTTTTACCCACCCTCTACTAAGCATGATGTCCTTCTCCAGGGAGGTGTCCTTTCTGACCAAAGTAGGTAATCTGGCCATTCTCACTTTTAAGGAACACTTTGGCTACCCTTCTTCTAGAACGGATTTGTTCATTCTTCTGGTCCATGGTATTTTCAGTATTCTTTGCTAACACCATAATTCAAAGGCATAAACTTATCCTCAGTCTTCCTTATTTATTGTCCACTTTTCACATGATTATGAGACAACTGAAAATACCTTGGCTTAGGTCAGGAGCGCCTTAGTCTTCAAAGTGACATATTTGCTCTTTAACACTTTAAGGAAGACTTTTACAGCAGATTTGCCTAGTGCCATATATCACCTGTTTTCTTGATTCCTGCTTCCATGGGCTTTGGTTGTGGAGCCAAATAAAATTGCAACCTTGATGACTTCAATCTTTTTTTCCATTTATAGTGATGTTGCTTATGTCCAGTTGTGAGGATTTTAGTTTTCTTTATGCTGAGTTGTGATCCATAATGAAGGCTGTAGTCTTTGATCTTCATCAGTAAATGCTTCAAGTCATCTTCACTTTCAGCAAGCAAGGTTGTACCATCTCCATATCTTAGGTTGTTAATGAGTCTTCCTCCAATCCTGATGACACATTCTTCTTCACAAAGTTCAGCTTCTTTGATTATTTGCTCAGCATACAGATTACAATTTTGGAAACTCTATAGGGCATTTTACCATGTCCTTTGGGGTCACAGTGAGTTGGAATTGATTTAATGGCAGTAGGTTTCATACGGTATTTTAACCCTGAGCTACATTTTATTGGAGCTCCTGGGTGGTGAAAAATGGTTAATGCTTTCATCAACTAACGAAATGGACACACATAGGGTGGCTAGGAATCAGGCTGACTTGACAGCAAGTGATTCTGCATTGACGATTATTAAACATTCTTATTTCATAGTTTCTTACTTGATTTTAAAACAAAAGGACTGTGCACAGACACCATGTGTTGTTTTGTATTTTTATATTTGTGATTGAAGAGGTCAGTAAAGTGTTTACTATCTTTTCACTTATAGGTGATTCAAAGGACAGCTGACTGTGAGCATAGCTTGGAGAAGTAAATGTATTAAGGCTTTCTAAACGTTGGGAGCTCTGGTAGCATAGTACCTATGGTACTTGACTGCCATCCAGAAGGTTGGCGGTTCAAACCCACCAGCCACTCCTCAGAAGGAAGGTTGGGCAATCTACTTCCACAGTGATAGTGCCTCGGAAACCCAAGGAGGTATCATCATGAGTTGGGTCAGACTCGACAACACATAATAACGACAACAAACCTTTGGAATTTCCAGAACCTTGTTTCACAAGTCCCTGTGGGTGGGTAGAGAAGTGGTTATGGTACCAAAGACTAAAACGTTTTCAGCCTGCAGTTTGTTTTTCAGAGATACCTTGGAAGACAGGCACAGTGGCTAAGCCCTCAGCTGCTAAGCAAGAAGTCAGAGGCTGGGACCCACCAGCTGATCCACAGTAGAAAGATGTGGCAGTCTGTTTCTGTAAAGTTTAAAGCCTTGGAAACCCCATGTGGTAGTTTTACTCTATCCTATAGGGTCACTATGAGCCAGTAACAACTTGATGGCAATGGGTTAGGTTTTTCTCTTTTACTGTTTACTGTTTATTTTCACAGTAAAACTGCTTTCTCATTCTTAATGCAGTGGAAAATGGTCACTAAAAAAAGATATTCTTTATGAAAATAAAAAGTGAAACAGAGAAGACACAGAGGACATTCTTAGAGGATGGAGAAGTGTTTATTTAAGGAGACCGCCATTACACTTGAGGGCTGCATCTTTTGATCAAAGCAATCTTGTCAAGCTGATTTTGAATGCAGTCAGAAAGCCCAGTTCCTGATGCCAGTTTTCCTCTTAGCCACTGGACAAACCTCTTGTGTCTTGTCCTTTCCACCTGCTTGTACTTTCCAGCTTAAGAACTGAGTGAGCAGACCCAATAAGGACATGGATGTAAAAGCATGTAGAAAGTGATAAAAGCATTATTATTATTAAAACATAGGAAAGTGTAATAGAGTACTTAGACTTGAGCCAATCTGAGCAGCTTACTAATTTTGAGTACAGCTTCTGGAGATTATATAATTCTATGCAATCCCCGACTTAGGTACTCCCTTGTCCTTGAGTGTTTTTTTTCATTACTCTCAGACTTGGTTTCCTCTTCTATAAAATGCACATAACAGAATCATCTACCCAAAGGAGAACTTAATGATGAAATGCTTACATAATGCTTAGCTCACTGCCTGGCCTAGAATTCATCCTAAGA
>NW_006921811.1:1365988-1366717 GCF_000298275.1 Orycteropus afer afer | reverse complement strand
TACTCAGAATATTCATAGTTGTGAATGGATGATGAATGAGCAAATGACTCATCACTGTAAATCTCCAGAACAACTTTCCATGATGGATAATATTATCTAAAACATGGCGATGAGACAGCTAAGGCACAGACAGCTTAACTCCCAACAACGGTCTTAACAGACACATTTTATGACTAAAATTAAAATCAGTTTTCATTACTTCAATTTTTTTTATGTGTATAGAAGCTGAAGACTACCATTTGGAAATTCTGATTGCTGATTCATGTACTATGCCAATTCACAATGTGTCGATTCTGACTCATAGCGAGTCTATGGGACAGAGTAGCATTGCCTCACAGGGTTCCCAAGGCCGTACATCTTTACAGAAGCAAACTGCCATACTTTCTTCCATGGAGCAGTTGGTGGGTTCAAATCACCAGCTGTTTGGTTTTTGTTTAGCAGCCTAACGATTTAACCATTGCAGCAGCAAAATTCATTGATTCATATGCAATTACTTTAAATCAGCAAGTGTAGATTGGAGATTTTTTTTCTAAAGAAAGTCTGAAAGATCATTCCCAGAAATGCTACTTGTTTTGGCTACCTAGTGCTGCTATGCCTAGGAGCTCTGGTAGCATAGTGGCTAAAGCACATGACTGCTAACCAGAAGGCTGGCGGTTCAAACCCACCAGCCGCTCCTCGGAAGGAAGGTTGAGCAATCCTACTTCCATAGTGATGTTGTTGTTGTTGTTA
>NW_006921811.1:1358984-1365262 GCF_000298275.1 Orycteropus afer afer | reverse complement strand
CGCCAGCCTCCTGGTTAGCAGTCACCATGGGGAATAACTATATCCAGCTGCCCAGCCACTCAACCAGGCCCAGCCAAGTTGACAACAACCTGAAATACCACACTACGTTTCATGAAATTAAGAAATCTGTCAACTTTAGGCTCTTAGGAGCCAAAGAAGATAAGAAAACTAGGCCTTAAATGACTGTGACTCTGGTAAAAATGAAACAAAAGTATGGGTTTTTAGACAATGAAACACAAGGACATCTGGGAATGGATCTGGAGGTTCTCAGGAAACTGATTCCAAGGACTAAGGTGTGTTTGGTCCATGCTATTTTGAAGTTCCAGGAAGGTGAGGGTTCAGAGGAATAATTCTCGCATCCCTTGTGGGAGACCCAGGTTTGATTACCAGCCAATGCACCTTGTGCACGGTCACCTCTCGTCTGTCGGTGGAGGCTTGTGTGTTGATGGGAAGCTGTGCACGTTTTGATGGAGCTTTCGGACAAAGAGGGACTAGAAAGAAAGGCTGGTGATTCTTTCCCAAAATCCATCAGTGAAAACTGCAGGGATCGTCAACCCATCACGGAAATTGTACAGGACCAGGAAATATTGCATTCCGTTGTGTTTGGAGGTCACTGTGAGTAGGGAACCAACTTAATGGCAGGTCATAACAACATTTGTCTGGGCAAGTCTCTGATCCAGTGACCAAGGTTCCCACCTTAAGTTTCACAGTCCATACTCCTTATCACATTGCCTCCATCTGAGTTTTCCCGAAATAGAAATATTTCATCATTCTACTTCCAAGAAACTGGATATTGCAAGAACAGGCTACTTACAACTGATGTTTTCAGCAATTGTTTTAAAGTCTGATATCATAATTGAAAATCCAGACACGGAGCTCTGGTGGCATAGTGCCTGAGGCATTTGACTGCTAACCAGAAGGCTGGTGGTTCAAATCCACCAGCCACTCCTCAGAAGGAAGGCTGGGCAATCTATTTCTGTAGTGATACCACCTACAAAACCCAAGGAGGGGTCACTATGAGTGAAATCCAACTCAAGGACAGTGGGTAATAATTTCAAGTTGTATGCATTTCACAACTGTCCTTAATGAAGTCTTGAAAACATATATGACTGTTTTTAGTATGAAAGCATGGCTCTCACTTGCCTTGTTTACAGGAACCCTAGTGTAATAGACCAAAATGAAATGTGATGTTAGAATAGTTGAAAGTGAGTGCCAGCGCAGCTGTTTCCTAGTTGTGTGAACCTGAACATGTCTCTTAGTTCTCTGACCCTCACATTGTTAACCAGAAATGCATATGAATCTTAATACTTGCATCCCACAGTGACTAACAGGACTGAATGAGAAAACATATGATGAAAATGCCTAGCACAACTTCGTACAAGAAGGCCATAGGACTCTTGCCAGCCTTCTTATTCCAGCTCCATATTTATGAGCTGTGTGTGACCTCAGGCAAATTATTTAATCTCTCTGACACTTATTGATTCTCATCGGGGAAACAGAAAAAAAAAAATTGCAAGCATCTCATAGGATTGTAGTGAAAATTAAAAAATTAATATGTGTAAACCTCCTGAAATACTTAACATGGAGCAAGTGCTTTCAAAGTATTGATGGTGGTGTTAGTTGCCATGGAGAGGATAGGGTACTGACTCACAGCACCACCATGTGTGAGAACCACTCCATAGTGTTTTCAGTGGCTGCTTTTTTGAAAGTATATTACCAAGCTGTTCTTCCGAGGTAACTCTGGGTGAATGTGAACCACCAACTTTTCAGTTTGTAGTCCAACCACGAACCGACTATGCCTCTTAGGGACTCTTCTCCAAGTATTCTTTTATTTGTTTATTTCATTTCTTCTTTCCTGATTGCCCATTTCTTTGACCATGAAAAGGCGATTCAAAATACCTATGACAAGAGGTAATTAAAGTTACGTATTGATCACGTTCTAAAGCTTGATAGAAATGATGGTTGTTAATATTACTGCAAAGCATTTTACAACTGCTGTGGGGCATCACATGGTGGTCCTCTCTCCTTCTTGTCCTTTCCTTAATGAAGAAACAGACAAAAGGACTCACCTCTGGTGATGTTAGGACGAGTGTTTCATCCAAACTGCTCGTCAGGACGTTGTGCTAGAGACTTGTGCAGTCGTGGGCTTCAGTGATCACAGTCGAAGACTATATCTCTTATCCGCGCTCACTGGGGCGTGTAGTGCAACCAGCATTCAGAGGCAGACGCCTTCTCAGAAATAGACTAGAGAGCTCTGGAATCTGACAGCAGCCCCCAGGCTGTCCAAGCTCTTTCCACAAAAACCTGCCAATTGCAACATAAATGGGTCAGAGGTGAGTAATAATGTGAGGGAGGGAGTAGGTAGCTCAGTTGCATGTAAAATAGATGGGCCTTTTTTTTTTTTTTTTTTTTTTTTTTTTTTTTTTTTAATATCTTCTAACCAAAACCAATTACATTAGAGTTGATTCTGACTCGTGGTGACCCCATGTGTGTCAGAGAAGAACTGTGCTCCATACGGTTTCCAATGGTTGTTTTTGGAAGTAAATCACCAGGCTTTTCTTCCAAGGCACCCGGAGGTAGACTCTAACTGTCACCTTTCGGTTAGCAGCCGAACAAGCTAATTGTTTGCACTACTCTAATTCTTAATGTCTTCCTGGGTGGTTACCAGTTGCCGCCATATCAATTCCTATATGATGTTACTTCATGTGTACAGAGAATTGTTTCATGGGTTTTTCAATGCTGTGCCTTTTTAAAGTCAGATCACCAGGTCTGTGTTTCGAGGTGCTTCTAGGTGTGACTGAGCTACCAATCTTTTGGATAGTAACCAAACACTTAACCGTCTGTGCTATCCAAGGTCTACTACCACCCAAATTCACTCTCTCTGAGGAGAGAAATCAGAGCATTTATGTGGTAGAATAAGTAATATTAACATGAGTTGGAAGACCTGGGCTCTAGTCCTGCCTCTGCCAATTGTTATGTGCATCACTGGGGCAAGCTTTATGACTTTCATGGCTCCCCATCACCTTTCCTAATGGGTAAAATGGAGGAAAAACAGCCAACTTCCAATGTGAATTTTGTATGTAGTATTGTTTTTCAGTTTCTAAGGAGCCATGCACATATTGCTATTACAGTTATTATAAGTACACCATCACCAACACCTTTGTGATGTACTGAGGCAAACATGTACTGAAGGAGGTCTGGTGGTGCAGTACTTAAGTCATTTATTTGACTGCTAACCAGAAGGTTGGCAGTTCAAACTCACCAGCCTCTCGGTGGAAGGAAGAGGGGGCAATCTACTTCTATAAAGATTTACCATCTCAAAAACCCAATGGCAGTTGCTATGAGTTGGAATTGACTCGATAGCAGTGAGTTTGGTTTTGGTTTTAGAAGAAAACATTATCTATTTCAGGTTCTCAAGTTTCTAACACCCTGGACCTGAAGAAAAGAAACACACGATACAATAAAATCCAATACCATTTAAAGTCATCTCAGGAAGCACAATTAGAAGTTCTAGTGTCTAGTACAAAGGAGGGGCCAGTCCTTTCTCATGTAGACATATTCATCAAGCTGCTCAGTGATGATGCTCAGTGATGGCATCTCGGACACTGTGACATGGTCTTCATATCTGGTTTCCAGAACTTTCTTCACCGTGATTTCCAGGGTCTTCTTCAGTCATATGATGGTTTCAGTTTTTCTTTTTCTTTTCTTTTTTTTAATGCATTTTACTGAAATATAGTTTATGCACAGTGAAATACACAAAACTAAAGTGACATGGGTCACTGCATTTTTTTTTTTTTTTTTTTTTTGCTGTGTTCCCTCCCCTCTTTTCCATGTTGAGCTCATTTTGTTTATGAATTGTGTTCCTTCATTGCTATTGTTTTAGTATTTGCTAAGTATTTGTGCTGGTCCTCTTTTTAGTGTTAATGTGAAGGTTCACCATTGTTCTTTGAGGTTACCTTGTGATTTATAATTTTCTTCCCAAGGTTAAAACAGTCTATTCTATCTTGCAGTTGTCTTCAGTTCCCCACCATCTAGAAGTTCTGTCACTACACACTTTCTTCCTCTTTTTGGTTTGTAGTTGTCTTTATTTGTCAATTGATGTCTCTGGGTCCCTGTTTACGATCTTGTAGGCTTATTTACTTTGGATAATTCCATAACTGGACTGGATTCTGGATTATGTGATCATGTGTGTTAATGGTCAGTTGTTTGCTGTTGTTAGCTCTCTGTCAAAAGGACTTCCTTTAGTATCTCTTCTAAGGTTAGTCTTGTTTTAAAAAATTCCCTTAATTTCTGCTTATCTGGAAATGTCCTAATTTCACCATCATATTTGAGGGACAGTTTTGCTGGGTATATAATTCTTGGTTGGAAAATTTTCCCTTTTAGGGTTTTATATATACTATCATATTGTCTTCTTGCCTTCATGGTTTCTGCTGAGAAATCCAAGCTTAGTCTTATTGGTTGCCCCTTCCATGTAACTTTTCATTTTTCCAGTGCTGCTTTCAGAATTCTTTCTTTGTCTTTGGTTTTGGTGAGTTTGATGATAATATGTCTTGGTTATTTTCATTTGGGTTCCATACTGTTTGGGTTTCGCTGGACTCCTTGAATGGATATAGTCTCATTTTTCATCATACCAGGAAAATTCACTTCCAGCAAATCTTGGACAATTTTTTTCTGTGGTTTTATTTCTCTCTTCCTGTTCTGGAATTCCAATTACACATAGGTTATTCCTTTTGATGGTATCCCACATGAACTTAGGTTTTCTTCATTTTGTTTTGATCTTTCTTTCTGACAGATCCCTTTCCAAGGAAGTATTAAGGTATTTGCCTTCATTCTCACTAATTCTATCTTCCATTGGTTCAATTCTACTCCTTTGCCCATTCAATGTGCTATCTATTTCTGAAAATTTAGTATTAATCTTCTGGATTTCTGTATGCAGATTTTGTATCATTTCAAATTTTTCATTTATTTTGTCATTTTGTTCTTGTATTTTCTTTCAAAGTTGTTCTAGAGTTTTCTCTGTGTTTTCCTCAATTTTGTCAGTGTTTTCCTTGATCTGTCTTTCAATGCATTGAAGTACCTAAATATAATTCTTTTGAATTTCTTATCCGGGAATTTCAATGCTGCTTCTTCTTCAGGGATGTGTTTTGGGTCTGTATCCTGGTTCCTTTTTGCTCCTGCTTTATCTTACTTCTTTATGTGTACTGTGATGCTCTATTGTCTCCAAGACATTGTGACAATTTTGTGCTTATATTTAATTGGTTATTGTATGTTGGAGTGATTCACCCAATATTTTCATTTTCTTTGTTTTGTTTGTATGTTGTCTATGTAAGCAGGGTACTGTGTTGTGCTCCTCTATTCACTAGTTGGCAGCACTTATACACTCACCACCTGTCTCCTTTCTCATTGTCAGCCTCACATATGTCCCTGCTGTCCTTGGCAAATGGAGCCTATTCTGAGGTCCCTGGAGAATGCTGTCACTTTAAAATCCAAAATGGCCACTGCTTGTAAACATTCAAAATGGCTGGGCCCTTGGTCACTTTAAATATCCAAAATGGTCACTGCTTGTAAACAGTCAAAATGGCTGTGCCCTCTGGACAGCCAAAAGTCCACAACTCAAGTCTCCCTCTTTGCTGTTTCCTTTCCTAGTCACAGGCCAATGGTATAGTTGTCCCTGTAGCCCTTGGCAACAAGGACTGACCTTTACCTCAATTCTCAGGTCTGAACTCCACTTGGAAATCTTCAGGCTGTTGGTCCCGTCAGAGTAGCTGACAGTCCACTGCTCCAACCATCTCTGTACTCACTGTTTTCATTCAGGTTTTTCCACTAGTTGGTGCCTAATCCACTTCTGTATACTTCCTTTCAAAGCTCCAGACTCCAGGATTATCTTCTGTCTCTCTGTCAATTGGTTTCTCTTTTCTTTGTTGAAGCTGTTCTGTGTAGCTTATCTGCCTAGTCTGCCATCTTACCAGAAGTCCTGATGGCTTCAGTTTTAAGGATGAGTTTCATGAGTGTACTTTTTCACAGGATTCTACCTGTGCTCAAAAGACTCTTTCCTTGAGCTTGGAATGACCTGCTCCAGCCAACACGCTATCTAGCTATGACCACTCTTTCCCTAGCTTTTTATTTGTTGGGGCCCATTGTCATCTCTCCATTGACACTTTTCATACTGTAATGTACTTATTTTCAAAGTTTTTCTCTTTTTGCTGGATGGTAAATCACAAAGTTCAGGGACCACGTCATATTGATCTTGATATTTTAGTGCCTAGGGAATCTATATG
>NW_006921811.1:1353008-1358182 GCF_000298275.1 Orycteropus afer afer | reverse complement strand
GGCAGTGTTTCGTTCTGCTGTGCATGGGGTCGCTATGGGTTGGAAATGACTCAACGACATTTAACAACAACAACAACAACGGGGAAGCTCTGGACCATAGTAGACCTTCAACAAATGTTTCAGATAAAGAAAACCAACCAACCAACCAACAAAAGAGTAAAGGAGAGGAGATGAAGGACAAGCATGATGCACAGGAAGAAGGCTAGAACATGAGGCAACCCTATGTCTACACATTTGGGGGAAAGTTAAATTGTCCTAACCTGGACAGAAATATTTACAGAGCTGACAAGTGTAAGAAGGGATACATTTGGTGTTTGTTCTGTTAACCAACATGATGGACTGCTTTCAGGGCAGTGAGTTTTTCACCCAGCAAAGAGATCAAACTTGGTGGGGATCTTGTGATTGAAGCCAATTGCTGTTTAACTGAAAGGGAATAGCTTTCACCCAACAAATTTCATTCTTTGTTTGTTTGGTTTCATATAATTTATTTTATTCTGTTGTGGTTGTTAAGAATATATACAGTAGAACATACACTAGTTCAACAATTTCTATATGTATAATTCAGCAACATTGATTACAATCTTCAAGTTGTGCAACCATTGTCACCATCCTTTCCCAAACTCTTCCTCTTCCAACAAAATAAATTCACTGCCTCCCAAGTTTCCTATCTAATCTTTCCATTTATTGTGTCTATTGGGTCCCATATGTTGCTGTCTTGTTATGTGCCGTTGAGTTGGCCCCAACTCATAGTGACACCTCCTTGGGTTTCTGAGGCAGTATCACTACAGAAGGAGATTGCCCAATCTTCCTTCTGAGGAGTGGCTGGTGGGTTTGAACCATCAACCTTCATTAGCAGTCAAGTGCCTTAGGCACCAGGGATCCCATATAGATAGTTCTAAAAAGAGTACAATGCTCAATTCTTAGGATCCTAATCTTATAAGCTGCTAATCAAAAGACCAGTAGGTAGAACTGAGTGGCAGCTCCTCTGTGGAAGAAAGCTGTGGAAATCAGCTTCTATAAGATGATAGCCTTGGAGATTCTTGGGGGTAGGGGACTGTTCTATTCCATCCTACAAGGTCTCTATAAATTGGAATTGACTTGATTGAAATAGGTTTGGGTTTTAGTTTTTGACCCAATCCTCAATATTCTATTTTTTCTGTAATCACACATTCTATGGCTCTGGAGTAAATGAAATCTTAGGTTGAAAGAGGACCATGAGGGAGAGAGACAGAAAGAGAGAGATAGAGAGAAGTAGAGTGGGGAGAGAAAGAGAGGGAAAAAGGGAGAGAGAAAAAAGAATTCAGAATGCGGTTGACAAAGACAAGTGTCCTATGAGGGTGCTGTGATTCTGTTCTTTTCTGATTTATTACTCTCATTAATAGATTGGGATCCATTGCCAGTGTTTGTGCATAGTTCAATAAAAGTTGATGTTACACCACTTAAATTTTGTTCATGTCTCTTCTCAAATGTCTCATACCACAGTGCCTGGCACACACTCAGGATTCTTTAAATGCCTATTGAATAAATACACTTTTGAGATGTGTATTCTATTTGGGTCCCTCACTTAAGTTTTAATTGCATTTTATTTCTGAAAAAAGGTTTCAGAGCAGTTTTGTCATTTTTGATGGTTGGTGACAAGTCTGTGGACATCATTTAAGAAATAAGTTTCCACTGGTATATGCTGTAATAGAAATTAGTAGTTCAACACAGCATTAAGACTAGTAATGAAATAAATAGTGCTTTTATTCTGTTCAATATATGTCTTGGCTCCATCATGTAAGTCAAATTTAGATATCCATGCTAGACTGTAAGATATATGAAAGCAATCTCCAGGTCTGTCTTGCTCTCCTTTTTGTGAAATGAGCAAATGCTCTAAGTAAGTGTATGATAATGTCAAGTTCTTAGCAGCCTTTCATGGTATGCCAGTAAGGAGCTAACTACAGTTATATCACTTCTTCAGCAAAGCAGGTATAGTAGGACAAGTGCTTGCCAAACTTCCTATGCAGTTAATTGCTAAATGTCCTTGAAACTAATAACTATCAATAAAAACTAAATATCATATGCCTCATTATAGATTTCAAATTTACTTCAGTTAAAGCCCTTAACGGTCCTGAACCAGAAGCATATGATTCTTACCCCGATTTCACCTCTGAGGATACCTGACTCAAGAGACAGCAACTAGCTTGTCCAGATGAGGCTGATTAAGTGCAACCAGAGGTGGCAAAGCTAGAACCCAGCTACACGCTTTGAACCTCAAATTCTATGACATTGCCAAAGAATAAGCTTTCCCTACTTACCCTTTTCCCCAAGGATTCTATAATCCAAAATCATCTTCTTACTAATTTTGCCTAGTCTTCTTGCAATTAAGTTACAGCAAAGGTTCTTAGCCAGGGGTGAAGTGTCCTCCTGGGGGACATATGGCAAAGTCTGAGACATCTCTATTTGTTATAATTGGGGAGTGCTGTTGTTTGTTGTTGTTAGATGCCATTGAGTCATTTCTGACTCATAACGACCCCATGCACAGCAGAACGAAACACTGCCTGATCTCGCGCCAGCTCCATGATCCTTGCTATACTTGAGCCCATTGTCACAGCCACTGTGTTAATCCATCTCATCAAAGGCCTTCCCCTCCTTCGTCAACCCTCCACCTTACCAAGCATGACATCCTTCTCCAGGGAATGGTTCCTCTGACAACATGACCAAAGTAGGTGAGATGAAGTCTGGCCATCCTCACTTCCAAGGAGCATCCTGGCTGCACTTCCTCCAGGACAGATCTGTTAGTTCTTTTGGCAGTCCATGGTACCTTCAGCATTCTTTGCCAGCACCACAACTCAAAAGCATCAACTCTTCTTCGGTCTTCCTTATTCATTGTCCAGCTCTCACATGCATATGAGGTGATTGGAAATATCATGGCTTGTGTCAGGCACACCTTAGTCCTCAAGGAGACATCCTTGCTCCTCAGCCCTTGAAAGAGTTCCTTTGCAGCCAACCTGCCCAGTGCTACACATCGTCTAATGTCCTGACTGCTGCTTCCATTGGCCTCGATTGTAGAGCCAAGCAATGTGAATTCGTTGACAACCTTTGTTTCTGTGGGGGAAAAAAGTTCCTGAAAAGCAAGTAAATGATCAAAATATTCCTTTAAAAGTTAAGACAAAGCACAAAGTGTTATTTACATGATATTTACATTGTATTAGCTATGATAAGTGATCTAGAGATGATTTAGACTGCATGGGAGGATGTGTTATAGGCCAATACTATACCATTTTATATAAAGGTTTTGAGTATCTGATTCTGGAGTCAATCCCGTGAGACACCAAGGGACCACTATATATCTATTTTGCAGACAGTCCTACAGGCATGAGGGTGTCAGGTCAACTGTCACCAAACTCTGGATTACCAGTTTAAGAGTTAAGGAGAAGGAGAGGAAGAGGAATAGGGAGAATAAGAAAGAAAGAGGGAGAAAAAAGTTCTTTCATGAAAAGGATGGAGTCATATTAAAAAAAAAGAGAGAGAGAGAAAGAATACAATAGAATGTGGATTTGGGAGCCAAGAGTTCTAATTCTGGTCCCGATTGTTATTAAAAGCAGTGTCACTATGGAGGAATTTTTCATTTTTCCTGAGTCTTACTTTCTCCATTTATAAAGTGAAAATAATTACATATGCTTAGTAGCAATCATTCGAATGGAACAGATCTATATTTATGCCCAATCAAAACAAAAATGATCCAACAGAATGCTGAAATATTTGAAGAATATCGTTAATATCATATGAAAGCAAAATTTTGCTGAAAATAATTCAAAAAAAGGATTGCAGCAGTACATTGACAGGGAATTGCCAGAAATCCAAGCTGGATTCAGAAGAGGATGTGGAACAAGGGATATCATTGCTAGTCAGATGGATCTATGGCTGAAAGCAAAGAATATTAGAAAGATGTTTACCTGTGTTTTATTGAATATACAAAGACATTTGACTACGTGAGTCATAACAAATTATGGAGAACATTGCAAAGAATGGGAATTCTAGAACACTTAATTATGCTTGTGAGGAACCTCTACATAGACGAAAAACCAGTTGTTTGAACAGAACAACGGGATACTGCTTGGTTTAAAGTCAGTAAAGGTATGCATCATGGTCATATCCTTTCACTATACTTATTCAATCTGTATGTTGAGCAAATACTTTGAGAAGCTGGACTATATAAAGAAGAAAAGTGACATCAGTATTGAAGGAAGACTCATTGACAGCCTGCAATATGCAGATGACACAACCTTGCTTGTTGAAAGAAAACAGAATATGAAGCACTTACTGATGAAGATCAAAGACTGTATAACCTTCAGTATGTATTACACCTTTACATAACAACAACAAAAAAGAAAAAAAGAAAAACCTTCACACCTGGCCCTAAGCCACATGATAAATAGAGGAAAGATTGAAGTTGTCAAGGATTTCATTTTACTTGAATCCACAATCAATGTTCATGGAAGCAACAGAGAAGAAATCAAAAGGCATATTTTATTGGGCAGATCTTCTGTACAAGGCCTCTTTAAAGTATTAATGAGTAATGATGTCACTTTGAAAACTATGGTACACCTGAACCAAGCAATGGAATTTTCAATCACTTAATATACACCTGAAAGCTGGACAATGCATAAGGAAGACTAAAAAAAAAAGTTGATGCATTTGAATTATAGTATTGGCAAAGAATATTGGATATCCCATGGACTGCCAGAAAAATGAGCAAATCTGTCTTGGAAGAAGTACAGAGATAATGCTCCTTAGAAATAGGAATGGCCAGAGTTTGTCCCTTGAACTTTGGTCATGTTATCAAGAGGGACCATTCCCTGGAAAAGAAAGTCATGCTTAGTAAAGCAGAGGATCAGCAAAAAAGAGGAAAACACCAACAAGATGGAAAGAAACAGAGGCTGCAACAGTGGGTTCAAGCATAGCAACAATTGTGAGGATTGATCACGACCAAATCATGTTTCATTCTGTTGGACATAGTTTGGTATGAGTGGAACTGACTCAATAGCACCTAACAACAACAACAAATCATTGAACATAAAATGCCATAAATATGAATACAGTCAAATTAAAGTAGTGATTAAAACAAAACAAAACAAAAAATGCTATACAGTTGACTCCTCCTCATAGTGACCCTATAGGATAGACTAGAA
>NW_006921811.1:1350578-1351713 GCF_000298275.1 Orycteropus afer afer | reverse complement strand
GTCCTCAAAGAGACATCTTTGCTCCTCAGCACTTGAAAGAGGTATTTTGCCGCTGACTTGTCCAGTGCTATACATCGTCTGATGTCCTGACTGCTGCTTCCATTGGCATCAATTATAGAACCAAGCAATGTGACGTCTTGACAACTTCTATCTTTTCTGCATTTATCATGATGCTGCTTATAGGTCCAGTTGTGAGGATTTTTGTTTTCTTTCTATTGAGATGTAATCCATACTGCAGACTGTATTCTTCAATCTTGATCAATAAGTGCTTCAAATCATCCTCACTTTCAGCAAGCAAGACTATGTTGTCAGCATATTGCAGGTTGTTAATGATTCTTTCTCCAATCTTGATGCCATGTTCTTCTTCATATAGTCCAGCTTCTCGGATCATTTGCTCAGCAGACAGATTGAATAAGTATGGGGAAAGGATACAATCCTGATGCACTCCCTTCTTGATTTTAAACCATGCAGTGTTCCCTTGTTCTGTTCAAATGACAGCCTCCTCGTCTATGTAAATGTTCCTCATGAGTACAATTAAGTGTTCTGTATTGCCTATTCTTCTCAATGATCTCCACAATTTCCTATGATCCACACAATAAAATGCTTTTGCATAGTCAATAAAACACAAGTAAATATGTTTCTGGTATTCTTTGTTTTGAGCCAAGATCCACCTGACATCAGCAATGATATCCCTTATTCCACATCCTCTTCTGAATCCTGCTTGCACCTCTGGAAGTTCTCTGTCAATATACTGCTGTAACCATTTTTAAAATATCTTCAGTAAGATTTTACTTGTGCACAATATTAATGATATTGTTCGATAATTTCCACATTCTGTGGGATCACCTTTCTTTGGAATGAGTACAAATCTGGGTCTCCTCCAGTAAGTTAACCAGGTAGCTGTCTTTCCAATCTATTGGCATAACTGAGTGAGTACCTCCAGTGGGATATCCATTTGTTTAAACATCTCATTGGTATTCCATCAATTCCTGTAGCCTTGTTCTTTGGAAGTTCCTTCAGGGCAGCTTCAACTTCTTCCTTCCATATCATTGGTTCTTGGCCATATGCCACCTCCTGAAATGGATGAACATAGACCAGTTCTTTTTGGTACAGTGACTTTGTGTATTCCTTCCAT
>NW_006921811.1:1347612-1348778 GCF_000298275.1 Orycteropus afer afer | reverse complement strand
TAAGCTCATACAATAATGTACACAGAGTAATAAGGGAGTCAATCTGCAGATGACACCAGCAGCAAAGCAAATAGAAGGAATAAAAGTTGTAATTGAATAACTTCCAAATGGAGAGGAAGACAAGATGATGTCTTTATAGAACTGACTGGTCCAAATTAAGGGAGATAAGAATTTACTTCAGGGTAACCACAAAGAAAAGTAACAATCTTCCTAAGCTAACCCAGAAAGAAATAAAACACATGGGCTTAGAAAGCACAAAACCAACAAAAATGAAGAAAAGAGAAAAAAACACTTGGTAACAAAATGAACTTAGCACAGTAAAATATTTAGAACAAGGAAATCACCAACAATACAACAAAAAACACAATAGAATGACAACAATAAATTCATATCTATCAATAACTATGCTCTATGTGAATGGACTAAATGTATGAATCAAGAGAAAGAGATAGGCAGATTGAATAAGAAGAGAAGACACGTCAATAGTCTGCATACAAGAGAGTCACCTTAGACACAAAGATAAAAACATATTAAAAATTAAGGGGTGGAAAAAATATACCAAGCTAATGGCAACCAAAAAAGAGCAAGAGTGGCAATATTAATTTTTGATAAAATAGATTTCAAGGTGAAAAACAGCATACGAGACAGAAAAGAACATTATATGATGCTAAAAGGATGATTTCAGCTGCAGGGATCCAGGTGAGGAGAGGGAACCCAGGCATGCCCAAAGCAGCAGGGTGGAAAAGTGGGACAAAGGGTATTAAAAGGCCTTGGAACCGGGACAGAGGAGCAGTCAGCCTCAGGGATCCAGGTGAGAAGGAACCCAGTCAGGCTCAAAGCAGCAGGGTGGGAGAGTGGGAGAAAGGGGATTAAAAGGCCCAGGAACAAGGAAAGAGGAGCAGTCAGCTGCTGAGATCCAGGTAAGGAGAGGGAACCCAGGCACACCAAAGCAGCAGGGTGGGAGAGTGGGAGAAAGGGGATTAAAAGGCCCAGGAACCAGGACAGAGGAGCTGTCAGCCACAGGGATCCAGGTGAGGAGAGGGAACCCAGGCATGCCCAAAGGAGAAGGGAGTGAGAACGGGAGAAAGGGGATTAAAAGGTCCTGGAACTGCAACAGAGGAGTAGTCAGCTGAAGGGATCCTGGTGAGCAGAGAGAACTCAGGCAC
>NW_006921811.1:1342741-1343312 GCF_000298275.1 Orycteropus afer afer | reverse complement strand
AAAAAAAAAAAAAAAATCCTGGCCAGATAGCTTCACTAGAGAATTTAACCAAACATTCAGGGAAGAATTGACACCTATACTACTCAAACTATTCCAGAACATAGAAAAAGATGGAGTACTCCCAAATTCATTCTATGAAGTAAGTGCAACACTGATACAAAACCAGGGTGAGACACCACTAAAAAAGGAAATCTACTTACAAATGTGCTTCATGAATATAGATGCCAAAATCTTCAACAAAATCCTAGCCAACAGAATCCAACAACATATCAAACAAATAATACATCATGACCAAGTGGGATTCATACCAAGGATGCTAGGATGGTTCAACATCAGAAAACCAATCACTGTAATCCACCACATAAACAAATAAAATAACCATATGATCACATCAACTGATGCAGAAAAGGCATTCAACAAAATCCAACATCCATTCCTGTTCAAAACTATCAGCAAAGTAGGAATAAAAGGGAAAATCCTCAATAAAATATAGGGCATATACACAAAGTCAACAGCCAACATTATCATTAATGGAGAAAGACTCCATTAGTTTTGCATTTCCTTTGCGAAC
>NW_006921811.1:1337960-1338886 GCF_000298275.1 Orycteropus afer afer | reverse complement strand
ACCAAGGATAGACTTAGCTGAAGATAATCTTACATATGGTCTTGTGCTACAGAGCATAGAAATGAACTATGCCTCTCAGAGACAACCAAACACCTTGAGAGAGAGAGAATCACCAGCCTACTGACTTGCGACCATACTCTTGGGGACACCAAGCTCAATTAGCACAACATAGTACATAAAAATCTTGTTCTACAACCTACTTTGGTGAGTAGTGACTAGGGTCTTAAAAACTTTTGAGTGGCCATCTAAAATCCAATGATTGGTCTCCTCTCATCTGAAGCAAAGAAGAGTGAAGAGAATCAAAGCCATCTGGAAACAATTAATCCAAGGACATAATGGACGCTGAGACCAGAAGAACTAGATGGTGCCCAGCTACCAATGCCAACCACTCAGGAAGGGATCAAAACTGAAGATCCTGGATAGAGTGGGAGGGAAAATGTGGAACAAAATAAAAACACAAAAATGACCCAAATTGCTGGTCAGATAGAGTGTCATGGAACCCCCAAGACTGGCTTCAGGTTATTCTTTGGACCTAAAATTGGACTCATTCCTGTAGATTGCCTCTCACCCCAACAGTGGAAAAACCTACATGCAGAACACCTACCCCAGGGCAAGGCATCCACCTACATTGGGAGATACACCCTGTAGTGATTAAGTTTTTATGTCAACTTGGCTGGGCCTTTTTGAGTGGGTGGGCTGTAGTTATTCCCCATGGTGTGATTGGTAATTAACTCCATGATGGAATATATTCAAGCAGCTGAGTGGCTGCCTTTGGGTATGTGGTCTGCTTCCTGTATATAAGAAAAAGCTTTGGTAATGGTCTTCAGCTTATGGCAGAGTTGAACCCTACATGTAGCTGTGTTCTTATTCAGCAATCTGCTATGCTCTGCCAATCTTGGGACTTCTAATGGACTTAAATTAATGGC
>NW_006921811.1:1335824-1337215 GCF_000298275.1 Orycteropus afer afer | reverse complement strand
TAAATTATCAGGTCAGAAGGTGATGAAGCCAGGAAGTGGTCAGGAAGTGGAACATTTGAAAGATCAAGACAAGCAGGAGAAGAGGAGTTGTTCACACATGCACAGGTACAAGGACTGTTATGTGGGGCTGGCTGCACAGGGAGGTACTGAGGAAGGTGACCTGCTCGCATAAAGGGAGCATGTCGAGTCTGAAACTTTCAAAAAGACTTGATTGAATGTCCTAGTGGATTAAACAGTCCCTGCCATAAAGATCGACAGCAGTGAGAAAGTACAATGCTGTGTACTGTATAAATGCTAAATCAGTCCTTCTCCACAGAGCGTTTTGTGTGACCAGCTCTTTCTGGGACATTCAAGGTTACCCGTTCAGCTTGCCCATAGTGCCACTGTGTCTCTCTCATCTTCAGAGAGTGCTCTCCAAGTTGCGCACCCAGGTCTCCGGTTAATTAACTATCTAAGGGACAGCACTTCTATTAGGGCAGCACACTCCCTTTGAACCATGAAACCATTGTTCCCTCCCCACCAGGTACAGCTGACCTAGAAATAGACCATATTGTATCAAGGCTGAGACTATTTATTAAGCAACCTATTTTCTGCTCCAGGTAAGCTAACAATGGATGATATGGCACAGAAACAGGATGATGTCTGTGTCTAGAAGAGAGTTAAGTCATCAGTGCAGCTATTATGATCAAAAAAGAGACAGCTGCATGAAATTGATGAAATTCAAGGGCAGAAGCAATCACACACTGAGCAGGGAACGGGATGTAATACCACTGTTCTGTTTACTGAATCCTGGTGGGGCCATCTGTCTTGACTCTTCTCCTGGATGCCTGTCTGTGCTCCAATGCCCATCTCATAGCTAGTTCTCAATAATCAGTGACCCTTAAAAAGTTGTAGATGGCATTGATGGTTCAGTGGTATGCTTTTTGCCTTCTCTGTAGCAGACCTAGATTCGAGTCCTGTCCAGTGCATCTCATGGGCAGCCACCACCAGTCTGTGTGTTGATATGGTGATGGAGTGGTTTCAATGGAGTGTCTACACTAAGATGGACTCCTAAGGAAGACATATGATATACTTCACAAAATTAGTCAGTGAAATCCCTGTAGATCACATGGTCTCATCTCAATTCTGTTGTGCATGGATCTGCCATGAATTGGGAACTGACTGTACACCAGCTAACAATTACAACAACATAAAGTTGTAAACATTAATTGTACTGAAAGATAAATGGGAATATTTTCAATTCTCCTAGAACCCCCTCACTAGTTCCCTACCTCTTTTCCTGATCTGGTGGTGTAGTGCCTAAGGCCTTTGACTGCTAACCAGTAGGTTGGCAGTTCAAACCCACCAGCTGCTACATGGAAAGAAGACTGGGCAATCTACTTCGGTAAATA
>NW_006921811.1:1333247-1334246 GCF_000298275.1 Orycteropus afer afer | reverse complement strand
CCATGCTATGTGAACAACCTGTGTGTGGAGAGAAACAGAAATAGCTTATTTCCACACAGCCAGTTGAAACCACAAAAATCTCAACAGACAAAAAGAAGACCTCTTTTTTTTCTTCTTCTTCTTATTTTTATTTTGGAGGAGGAGGGAGGGGAACTGAACAAGGGGCTGTTATGTGACTGCTATCTCAACCCTTGAGCAATTAAACAAAGGCTACAGAGTAAAGGAGACTGAAAGACTGAAGCAGAAATGCTTTTGACAGGAGTTTCAGAGCTGCACATCATCAAAAAATGCCAGAGCTATTTCCAGCAGCACGATAATTGTGGTGACATTTGATCAATGAGGATGGAAGTGATAGATTCTTCCTTTATGGAGGCTGGAGAGACCACACCCTGAATCAGGGATGATTTTGCACACCCATAAACTACAAGGGAGGAGCCCTGGTGGCACAGTGGTTAAGCTGTTAACTGCTAAAGAAGACCAACAGTTCAAACCTACCAGTCCCTGCACAGGAGAAAAGACCCAGTGATCTGCTCCGTAAAGATTACAGCCTAGGAAACCCAATGGGGATATTCTATTCTGTCCTGTAGGGTCACTAAGTATTGGAATCAACATGTTTAGTAAAATTCAAGAGAATGCAAGAGCCAGCGTGGTAGTTAAAGTTGTATGTCAACTTGGTTGAGTGGCTGGGCAGCTGGTGGTAGTTATTTCCCATGATGAGACACTGGCAATCAATTCCATGGTGGTACCTACCACAAGCAGCTGAGTAGCTGCTTTGGAGATGTGATCTTCTTCCTGTATATAAGAAACAGCTTTGGGAATGGTCTCTAGTTTATGATATGCTTGGAGACTGCATGTAGCTGTGTCATTGTTCAGCAGCCTGCTATGCTTTGCCAACCGTGGGACTTATAATGGACTTGAATTAATGGTCTGCCATGTGGTTTGGTCTGGTAGCATAGTGGCTAAGACACTTGCCTGCTAACCAGACGGCTGGTGGTTCAA
>NW_006921811.1:1330915-1332328 GCF_000298275.1 Orycteropus afer afer | reverse complement strand
CCAAATACTGCTCCGTCTATGCACCTTATTCTTATCTCTATAAAATGGGGAAGTTAGGCCAGTTCAGTAACTTTTTTTCCTTAGATGTGCATCACAAAATCAAAAATAGCAAAGCACTGCACAGAACCATATTATATTTACCAAATAAATCAGACTGGGTCAAGGTCTAAGACGTCACCTGTCTAATGGCTTTCTTACTCTCAAAACTGAACCTTCCTAAGAAGTGTTTGTTCACCAAGAAAGAAGCTTGAAGTTATCTTTTAGTTGATTCATCAATGTCTTGTCAATTCTAAAATTGTATGGTTTAACTTTCTCCCACCATTAAAAACTATGCAGTAAATGCTTTATGTTGAACAGCAGAAAATCATTATGGAAGGCAGTTCATTGGAAGAACTGGAAGCCCATGCTTCCTTCTGGCTCATAAGCATCAGTTATAGAAGGAATCTGGCTGCTTATTCAAGCTCATAATCATCCAGTTGGTAAAATCTACCTTATCATTGACTGGAGTAATACATCTAAAAAAAATTCAGGTCCTAATAGAATAAAACTTAGTTGGCAAAATACGAGGGATGCAGTTATTGGATCAAGTCTGCTTTTCTTTCAATCAAATCAGAGAGTCTGAGCAATTGAGTTAAAGAACTTGGAGACTTCCTGATAATTCAGCTTGGAAATAGAAAAGACAAGTGGAAGGAAGGGAGGGAGGGAAGGAGAGAGGAAGGAAGAAAAGAAAGAAGGAAGAAAAGAAAGAGTATTTTTGGAGCATATCTAGATTGAGTTCTATTAGGATGACCAACTTCCTCTGATAACCACTCTGGACTTTCTCAGTTTTAACACTGAAAGCCCTGCATCTGGGACTATAGGAACCCCCTTGGTCTTGCACAAACTGGGATGGCTGGTCACTCTAATTTTAAGTCTCTCGTCCCTTTGCAAGTACCAATTCTAGTCAGGCTTATACCCAAAATAGGGAGAAAATACCTTGAAGCATGATACAGAAAGCTCCTTGGAATTCAGAGTTAAGGAAAACATGGAGGTTGGCTTCTTTAGAATTCATTCTTGAGGGACATACTGGTGAAAATAGAGAACTCTCAGCTGCAGACTTAGATGAGGTCATGTGGTACCAGCCACAGATCAGGGATGAGACCTAAGATTCTGTGTTTTCCTATTTCTGGCATATTTCCACCGGAAAGTGGACTGCCTGATGCTTTACCCAGAACTGACATGAGGACTAGCTTCTCTGCAAGATTCACATCACACATAATGCCAGTTCATTCATTTATAGGTTGCTATTCATTCAATAGGGAGCTATTCTAGTGTAGTGCCTAAAGCACTTAACTGCTAACCAGAAGGTTGGTGGTTCAAACCTTGGAGGGAATGTTGGGCTATCTACTTCCATAGTGATACTGCCTCAGAAAA
>NW_006921811.1:1328013-1329410 GCF_000298275.1 Orycteropus afer afer | reverse complement strand
GGCAATGCGTTTTGTTTGAGTTTTGTTATGTGAACTTCTGTTCAGACATATTCCTAAGGTCATTAACTCTAGTAGACTGAGATTTCTAAGATTTATGTACAATCCCTGCCTTCCAGGAGAGCTCAAAATCTAGCCAAAAAGGGATTCACAGGCAGTGAGAAATAATGGGATCACAGTGCAGCATTCGTATTTGGGCTGCTCATCATGAGGTAGTATATCCAGATGGTCCCCTCACAGTCTACACTGTCAGAACAAGTGGAATCATGAGTTCATGTGGTGGGATCATACTGAAAAAGGAATATTGACAGCCTTGGGTGATATTGTAGAAAATGAATAAACTTTGGAGACAGAAATTGTGTTTCCCAATACTATATGATCTGAGTGAATTGATTCTGTCTTTTTTTTTTTTTTTTAACCTAGGCATCTTCATCCGTAGAAATTCCTGGGTGGTAAAAATGGTTGATTGACCAACTGACAGTCCAAACCCATCCAGAGGCACCTTAGAAGGAAGGATTGGCACTCTGCTTCCAAAAGGTCACAACCATGAAAACCCTGTGGGCAGAGCTGTACTCTGCAAACATGGGGTTGCTATGGGTTAAAATCAGCTTGACAGAAACTGGTTTCATTTTTATCCTCATTTATAAGGCTTAATTGGGCATAATCAATATGGATTAGGACTCAACATGAAGAAAATAAAAATCCTCATGACTGGCCCAAGAAGCACCATCTTGGTAAATGGAGAAAATATTGAAATTGTCAAGGATTTCATTTTACTTAGATCTACAATAAAAGACCATGGAAGCACAGTCCAGAAATCAAATGACATATTGCACTGGACAAATCTTCTGCAAAAGACCTCTTTAAAGTGTTCAAAAGAAACAATGTCACTCTCGGGACTAAAGTGCACCTGATTCATGCCATGGTATTTTCAAACTCCAAGTGTGCATGAAAAAGCTGGAGAATGAATAAAGAAGACTGAAGAAGAATTGATGCATGTAAATTATGATGTTGGCAAAGAATATTGAATGTACCATGGGCTGCTAGAAGAATGAACAAATCTGTCTTAGAAGAAGTACAGTCAGAATGCTCCTTGAAAGTGAGGACAGTGAAACTTTGTCTCAAGCACTTTGGACACATTATTGGAGAAACCAGTCCCTGGAAACTGACATTATTCTTAGTAAAGTAGGGTGTCAGCAAAAAGAGGAAGACTCATAATAAGAGGGATTGACACAGTGGCTATAACAGTGGGATTAAGTATAGCAAAGATTGTGAGATGGTACAGGAAAGGGGATAAAAGCCTTGAACCTGGACAGAAGAGCAATCAGCCGAAAGGATTAGGTGAGGAGGGGAAACTCAGGCCCGCCCAGAGTAGCAGGCCGGAAGAGCAGGAGAAAGGG
>NW_006921811.1:1305770-1306469 GCF_000298275.1 Orycteropus afer afer | reverse complement strand
GCTATAAATCTACACCGAGTAAATGCATGTATGCTTATATTATAGATTAATATCTGCTATATGCTAATTGACTTACTCTTTCATGGTCTCCAAGAACATGCAGACTATTCTATCTACTATGGAAGCATGCATGGTTATCTCCAAACTGCTCTCAGGAGTCCAGTGAGGGCAGGTAATAAGCCCACGTGGACAGAGAGCAGCAATGAGAATTGGTGAGCACCCATCTCCCAGGTTAACTAGGCTGCGAGCAATCATTCCAACAGTTGCTCCACTTTTATTTGCCTTTATTTCTCCTTTGTTATTAAAACCATGGTAAAAATAATAAGAACATGAAGAGTTTGAACCTGGGGACACTGAGAGTCCTGGAAATTAGGTGCAACATTTTTGCATGTTTAACCTGAATGAAACAGGTCTTCTTTGTTTCAGTACGGAAACCCACCAAGAGAAACATAAATCCCAACTGGAAAAGTTTGAAAAGCAAGGTATGTCTTTCCTAAAGTCTTTTTAAGACATGACCAAGGGGATTGTAACAAAAGAACTATAACAATATTGTTTACAAATATCGCAAAAGTACCACAACTCTCTAATTCTTCCTGTCCATCTCTTCCAGAACACTCCAGCTTGAGTCTTTCCCCTCTTCTCTCTCTCTTTCTCTCCCTTCCTCCTTCTCTCTCACTCTCTCTTTCTCACACATAAACA
>NW_006921811.1:1302197-1305475 GCF_000298275.1 Orycteropus afer afer | reverse complement strand
AGAATACTGGAAGTACCATGGACTGCCAGAAGAATGAACAAATCTGTTCTGGAAGAACCTGAATTTAGAGACCATATCAATAGTAGATTTGATGTATTGAACATTAATGAGCAGACAAGTTGGGGGATGACATCTAGGACATCATACATGGAGAAAGCAAAAGGTCATTCAAAAGACAGTAAGGAAAGAAGAGATCAAAATGGATGTTTTCAGAGGAGACGCTGAAACGTATTCTTGAACGTGTTGTTGTTAGGGAATATCAGGCCAGCTCGGACTCATAGTGTACAACAGCGAGAAACACTGCCTGATCCTGTACCATCCTCACAGTATTTGTTATGCTTGAGCCCATCATCACAGTCACTTTGTCAATTCATCCTTTTGAAGGTCTTCCCCTTTCTCTAGGTTCTTAAACAAAGTAGCTAAAATGAAGGGAAGAAATGATGACCCCAAAGGGCTGAACAGAAGATTTCAAAGGCTGGGTAGAGAAGACTGCTTCAATTAGAGCTTGTAAAACTGTGTCTGGTTAGATTAATTCATGGCTTTGTTGTCTGAGAGAGTAAGTGTGTTGAGATAATTCTCTTTTCTTGAACTGCCTTTCTAAGGTTGGAAAGAGTGAAACCAATACATTAAGAATGTAGCCCTCAGAATGACTTCATTGACTCTCCTTTTCTGTTTCTAACATGTCAACAACTACTTCTGCTTTCTCAATAAGGGAATTCCTCTAATTCAGAGGTCAGTCAGTATTTTAAGTTGCCTCAAAAAACCACCATGGTGCAATGAGATGAACTTTGGACAGGAAAAAGGAAATCTAAGTAAGACATCGGTAGTTGTTGTTAGGTGCTGTCAAGTCAGCTCTGACTCATAGTGAGCCTACGTACAAAAGGATGAAACACTGCTTAGTCCAATAAGAGATCTAGCCTCACGATTTTCCCATTTCATTCACTTTTATAAGAATACCATTTCAGGTGCAAGTAAAGTGCATTTTCCCCGTCAGCCTTCCTCCAGTTCTAGACCAAGCTACACCATGAACCCATTGAACATCTCAGGGAGGCAGACATGCCACAATAATAAAATAAATGTAGTGGATTCCAGCTCCTAGATGCTTTTCAGATTTGAAATTCTGTCTTCCTATGATTTGGATAGTGCCTGAGGCATTTGACTGCTAACCTGAAGGCTGGCGGTTCAAACCCACCAGCCACTCCTTGGAAGGAAGATTGGGCAATCTACTTCCATAGAGATATTGCCTTGGAACCCCAACGGGAAAGGGTTGCTATGAGTCTGATCTGACTCAATGGCAGTGAGGTTTTTTTTTTTTTTTTTTTGTTTGTTTGTTTGTTTGTTTTAATAATGATTTGGATGCCTTATATATAAATAAAAAGTTCAAATTCCAAATTTGTGAAGAAAGTAATTGCATGGAATGAGAAGAGCACCAGTTGCCACTGATTCTATTTTGAGTAGAACTGTGCTCCAATGGGCTTTGATTGGCTGATTTTTCAGGAGGTACTCAAGGTTTTACAATATGTGGTACCTACTGACACCCCTTCCTCAACTCAAATTCCAATACCCCTTCCCACACCTTGTCCTATATATTGTTTGATACTAGCCCTTTCTTTCAAGATGCATTTGGGCAGACTTGAATAATCAACCTTCCTATTATGCCAAGAGCATTCACCACTTGCACTACCCAGTACTAAAAGGAGAGAAACAAAAATCTGTTGGTACTGAAAACACTCTTACTCATTGTGACCCACATGTGTCACCATAGAATTTCACTGCATAGAATTTTCAAGACTGTGATCTCTGGGGAGCAGATTTTGAAGTCTTTCTTCTGAGGTGCTTTAGGGTGTGTTGAAGCCTCAAACCTTTGGTTTGGAAGCTGAGCATGTTAATCATTTGTATCATCCTTGGGTGAATCATTTGTATCATACAACTGGTGCTTTTCTCATTCCATGCAATTACTTTCTTCACAAATTTGGAATTTGAACTTTTTATTTATATATAAGACATCCAAATCATTAAAAAAAAAAACAAAAAAAAACAGCATACCATGTAGTATTCCAAAGATCTGTGATTGAGTCTTGACTCTCCGACTCACAAGTATAGGGACCTTGGTCAAGCCCTTGAAAAGCTAGGTAACATTTCATGCTCTGCTTATCACATGAGGGCATACTTAGGAGCAAATTAAGAACACACTGTGCTGTGCTGCACACACACCTACAATGAGATACCTGGACTCTTGGCCTCAATCCGTCAGGCCATATCTCTCCAAGTGCTGAGAGCTGGGCTGTCCCTGTTTCTGGTTGTTTGCACAACAACCTGTGTGGCAGCCAGGACAGCTGGGCCCTTAATAAATACTTTGCTTGATGCTCTTGAGCTTGTGCCAGCAGCCCAAATGGGCAACGTGTGAGCTCAGAGGCTTCCCTATCACTCAGTGGCTGTTTGGAAACCCACCTGCTCCCATTTCAGGACTCAGGACATTTTTACAGCGATCCCTGGCAGGATGGCAATATTGAAAAAAATGAAATATGCAGCATCTCATTTCTCAAAAAGCCACTCTGCCGTCACACCCTGTAATGCCAGCAATGCGTGGGCTGGGCAGTCAGCTGTGACTTTATGTCGCGTGAAACTAGAAGCTTGGAGAAACAGCCTTTTTTTTTTCTTCTTTCTTTCTTTCCCTTTGTCATCCTACATAAAAATCAGATTAAGATTAATGCTGGCCAAATCATATTCATGAACCATGTAAATAAATTTCTTATAAATATATTAAATGGGTCTCGCTTCTCTAAAATCGAATGTGTCTTATTCTTGTTCCAGAAGCTCCAGGCTCCTCACCACATGCATGTGCACACACACACACACACTCACACACACTCACACATACAGGAGCACTGGGGTCTTTGTGAAACAGGGCAAAGATGACTGCCCAGGGCCATAGGGGACAATCTGCTACAACCACCTTGAAGGTAGTATGGCTAAACAAAATTCATTTGGTCCAGATATTGTGTAACAGGGGGACATACTGTGCACATTTTAAAATCAGCTAGGGAGGTTCTGCAACTTACAAGTTGGGGCATGTTAGGAAAGTCACAGTATCAGAGAACCACTTCCTCTAATGTGCCCAATGTCAAGTATATGCTCAATCAACATTGAATCTTTGTTCTGGTTACCTAGTGCCACTCTGACAACAATATACCACAAATGGGATGGCATGAACAAACAGGAGTTTATTCTCTTACATTTTGGGAGACTAGAAGTCTGAGTTCAAAGTGCCAGGCTCT
>NW_006921811.1:1297464-1302097 GCF_000298275.1 Orycteropus afer afer | reverse complement strand
TTGGAAGGAAGATTGGGCAATCTACTTCCATAGAGATATTGCCTTGGAACCCCAACGGGAAAGGGTTGCTATGAGTCTGATCTGACTCAATGGCAGTGAGGTTTTTTTTTTTTTTTTTTTGTTTGTTTGTTTGTTTGTTTTAATAATGATTTGGATGCCTTATATATAAATAAAAAGTTCAAATTCCAAATTTGTGAAGAAAGTAATTGCATGGAATGAGAAGAGCACCAGTTGCCACTGATTCTATTTTGAGTAGAACTGTGCTCCAATGGGCTTTGATTGGCTGATTTTTCAGGAGGTACTCAAGGTTTTACAATATGTGGTACCTACTGACACCCCTTCCTCAACTCAAATTCCAATACCCCTTCCCACACCTTGTCCTATATATTGTTTGATACTAGCCCTTTCTTTCAAGATGCATTTGGGCAGACTTGAATAATCAACCTTCCTATTATGCCAAGAGCATTCACCACTTGCACTACCCAGTACTAAAAGGAGAGAAACAAAAATCTGTTGGTACTGAAAACACTCTTACTCATTGTGACCCACATGTGTCACCATAGAATTTCACTGCATAGAATTTTCAAGACTGTGATCTCTGGGGAGCAGATTTTGAAGTCTTTCTTCTGAGGTGCTTTAGGGTGTGTTGAAGCCTCAAACCTTTGGTTTGGAAGCTGAGCATGTTAATCATTTGTATCATCCTTGGGTGAATCATTTGTATCATACAACTGGTGCTTTTCTCATTCCATGCAATTACTTTCTTCACAAATTTGGAATTTGAACTTTTTATTTATATATAAGACATCCAAATCATTAAAAAAAAAAACAAAAAAAAACAGCATACCATGTAGTATTCCAAAGATCTGTGATTGAGTCTTGACTCTCCGACTCACAAGTATAGGGACCTTGGTCAAGCCCTTGAAAAGCTAGGTAACATTTCATGCTCTGCTTATCACATGAGGGCATACTTAGGAGCAAATTAAGAACACACTGTGCTGTGCTGCACACACACCTACAATGAGATACCTGGACTCTTGGCCTCAATCCGTCAGGCCATATCTCTCCAAGTGCTGAGAGCTGGGCTGTCCCTGTTTCTGGTTGTTTGCACAACAACCTGTGTGGCAGCCAGGACAGCTGGGCCCTTAATAAATACTTTGCTTGATGCTCTTGAGCTTGTGCCAGCAGCCCAAATGGGCAACGTGTGAGCTCAGAGGCTTCCCTATCACTCAGTGGCTGTTTGGAAACCCACCTGCTCCCATTTCAGGACTCAGGACATTTTTACAGCGATCCCTGGCAGGATGGCAATATTGAAAAAAATGAAATATGCAGCATCTCATTTCTCAAAAAGCCACTCTGCCGTCACACCCTGTAATGCCAGCAATGCGTGGGCTGGGCAGTCAGCTGTGACTTTATGTCGCGTGAAACTAGAAGCTTGGAGAAACAGCCTTTTTTTTTTCTTCTTTCTTTCTTTCCCTTTGTCATCCTACATAAAAATCAGATTAAGATTAATGCTGGCCAAATCATATTCATGAACCATGTAAATAAATTTCTTATAAATATATTAAATGGGTCTCGCTTCTCTAAAATCGAATGTGTCTTATTCTTGTTCCAGAAGCTCCAGGCTCCTCACCACATGCATGTGCACACACACACACACACTCACACACACTCACACATACAGGAGCACTGGGGTCTTTGTGAAACAGGGCAAAGATGACTGCCCAGGGCCATAGGGGACAATCTGCTACAACCACCTTGAAGGTAGTATGGCTAAACAAAATTCATTTGGTCCAGATATTGTGTAACAGGGGGACATACTGTGCACATTTTAAAATCAGCTAGGGAGGTTCTGCAACTTACAAGTTGGGGCATGTTAGGAAAGTCACAGTATCAGAGAACCACTTCCTCTAATGTGCCCAATGTCAAGTATATGCTCAATCAACATTGAATCTTTGTTCTGGTTACCTAGTGCCACTCTGACAACAATATACCACAAATGGGATGGCATGAACAAACAGGAGTTTATTCTCTTACATTTTGGGAGACTAGAAGTCTGAGTTCAAAGTGCCAGGCTCTAGGGGCTGGGTGAAAGCCCCTCGACATTGGGCTTCAGCTCTGCATCTTGTCCCTGGCTCTCTGAAGCTAGAGGCATCTCTTCACTCAGGCAGCTACTGGCTGCTGAGGCTAACAAGCCCAAGGTTGACAAATAAAATGGCACAGTCCCATTGTTACAAAACCACATGGCAGGCCATTAATTTAAGTCCATTGAAAGTCCAAAGGTTGGCAGGGTATGGCAGGTTGATGAACAACAACACAGCTACATGCAGGGTCCAAGCATGCCATCAACTAGAGACCATTCCCAAAGCTGTTCCTTATATATATGGGAAGCAGACCACATCCCAAAGGCAGCTACTCAGCTGCTTGGGGTAGATCCCACCATGGAGCTGATTGCCAGTCTCATTATGGAGAATAACTACACCCAGCCGCCCAGCCACTCAACCAGGCCCAGCCATGTTGACACAAACACTTAAGCAACACAATCTTCTTCTTTTCTTCATGAACAGAATTAAATTTTAAAATGAGGTTGTTGAATCCATGATGGTGTTATGTGAGAATGTGGAGCATAGGAGATATCTTAAGGAACTGAGAATAGAAAGCAAAGCTCCTGTTCATGAAAGAAATAAGTCTGTGTATTGTGTGTCTGTGTGTGGTATGTGGGTATGGGTGTATATGTTTGTGGATTTATGTGTATATGTGTATGTGTGTATGCATGTATATGTGTGCACATCTATGTATATGTTTGTATGTTTGTGTATGTAGGTATGTGTGTGTACGTGTGTGCATATCTGTGTAAGTGTGTGTATATTTTATGTGTGTGTATGTTTATGTTTTTGTAGGTGTGTGTGTATATGTATGCTCATTTGCACATAAATAACTAGGAATGATAGGGAGGGGGAAAAAGATCAATTTCCAAAACTTCAGATTAATATTAACAATGAGTAACTCAAAGACCCACCACTCTACTGTCAGTTTGTCATACTGTGGTGGTGGCTTGTGTGTTGCTGTTATACTGGAAGCTATGCCACCAATATTTCAAATACCAGTATGACAACTCATGGTGGACATGTTTCAGCAGAGCTTCCTGACTAAGACAAACTAGGAAGAAGGATGGGACAATCTACTTCTAAAAAGACTTTCAGTGAAAACCTTACGAATACCAGCAAAACATTGTCTGATATACTGCTGGAAGATGAGCCTTCAGGTTAGGAGACACTCAAGTTACAACTGGTGAAGAGATACCTCCTCAAAATGAGGGCAACCTTAATGATGTTGATGGAGGAAAGATTTGGGGAGCATCATTTGCTAATATGGCACAACTCATAATGGAAAGAAACCACTGCAAAAATCCATTAATAATCAGAACCTGAAAAGTACAAAGTAGGAACCTAAGAAAACTGGGAGTCATCAAAAATGAAATGGAACATAAGATTATCAATATCCTTGGCATTAGTGAGCTACATGGACTGATATTGGCCTTTTTGAGTTGGACAATCACATGGTCAAGTATGCTGTGAATGACAAGTTGAAGAATGACATTGCATTCATCATCTAAAAGAACATTTCAAGATGTATCCCAAAGTACAATGCTGTCAATAATAAGATAATATATAGCCTTATGCTTACAAGGAAGACCAGTTAATATGATTATTATTCAAATTTATGCATCAAACACTGGTGCAAAATGTGAAGAAATTGAAGATTTGTACCCAAGTCAGAAGTCTGAAATGTATCAAAAATGCAATTAAGATGCATTGATAACTACTGATGACTAGAATGAGAAAGTTGGAAATAAAGAAGGATCCATAGTTGGAAAATATGTCCTTGGTTATAGAAATGACACCAGAGATCATGTGATAAAATTATGCAAGACCAATCACTTATTAATTGCCCATATCTTTTTTCAGCAACATAAACAGAAACCATACCCATGGACCTTACTGGATAAACTACACAGGGATCAAATACACCACATTGTTGGAAAGAGATAATGAAGCAGCTCAGTATCATCAGTGAGAACAACCATGGACCAACCACAGAGCAGACAATCAACTGTGAGTATGCAAGTACAAGTTGAAGCTGAAAAAAAAATTAATATAAGTCAATGAGAGCCAAAGTACGACCTTGAGTATATCCCACCTCAATCCTTACAAGTAGACCAATAAGCACATCATAATAAATGGAGAAAATATTGAAGATGTCAAGGATTTCCTGGATCCACAATCAATGCCCATTGAAGCAGTACTCAAGAAGTCACTGCAAATGACATGTTGCATTAAGCAAATATGCTGCAAAAGGCCCCTTTAGAGTGCAATGACACAAAGATATCCCTTTGAGTACTAAGGTGCAGCCTGACCCAAACCATACTTTCAATCACCTGACAAGCATGTGAAAGCTGAAAAATGAATATGGAAGACTGAGGAAGAATTATGCCTTTGAATGTGGGTATTGGCATAGAATATTGAATATACCATGGGCTACCACACTTGTCTGTCGGTTTGTCCTACTGTGGTGACATATAGACGTGAGTTTTGAGGCTGAGCCTCTGGTGTTTAAAACCCAGAGAGATGCAGCT
>NW_006921811.1:1269984-1294619 GCF_000298275.1 Orycteropus afer afer | reverse complement strand
AGAATGGCCAGACTTCGTCTCACCTATTTTGGTCATGTTGTCAGAAGGGACCATTCCCTGGAGAAGGATGTCATGCTTGGTAGGGTGGAGGGTTGACGAAAGAGGGGGAGGCCTTCAATGAGATAGGGCAGTGTTTCGTTCTGCTGTGCATGTGGTCGCTATGAGTGGGAAACGACTCGACGGCACTTAACAACAACAACAACAATGAAATTAATTGACACTGAGGCTGAAACAACGGGCAAAAATATGGCAACCGTCATGCAGGTTGCACAGAACCAAGGAGTGTTTTGTTTTGTTGTCCATGGGTCTCTATGACTCAGAACTGACTTGAAAGCACCTAACAACAACTCAGTGATAGAAATGATTTTTACATCCAACCAATGAAGAAATGGCTGTGAATATGTGGAGACAATCATTGTCAGAATGAATCAGTGAAAAAATAATTATTTTGAATAAAATTAGCTCCATTTTTGGTTGAATTAATGGGTAGATCGATCAAATAAGTATGGGGTGAAACACATATTTTTGGTATTCAGCAAAGCTTTAGGCAAGTTTTTGTAAAATATATTTTTGGACAAAATGCATAAGGGGTAGACAAATGAATAAATGTTTGTGCATTTGCTACACAATATTAAAACAAATGAAAACCAATATAGTATTTACTTTATGCCAGGTACCGTTTGAAATATTTTAGCTGAATTTTCTTATTTAATTCTCACTAGAGGCCTATAAGGTGGGTACTTGTGATTCCGTTTTACAAGAAGAAAGGGAGGCACAAAGTGGGCAGACTCTTGGCCAGCACACACTGCTGATAGGAGCCAGTGTCAGTTTTTGGAATAAAGTCCAACGACACAGGCCTTCCAACTCTATAACCTGTGCAGGGTTCCACTGGACCCACCACCTCTCACATGGTCACTCACATATACTGTTGATCAAGCCTTTCACATCAGAGAAGGCGTCTGAAAAACAAACAAACAAACAAAATACCAACTTGTTGCAGTTGTGTTGATTCCTACTCATGGCAACCTCACATGTTGTGAAGTAGAACTGCTCCATAGGGCTTTCTTGGCTGTGATCTTTATGGGAGAAGATTGGCAGGCCTTTCTTCCATGGTAACTCAAGGTGAATTCGAAGTGCCAAGCTTTTAATTAATAATTGAGCACAAATCATTTCTACCACCCTGACTCCTTAGAGAATGGGGTCTAGTGAGCTTTTAAGTTCTTCCTTACCCATGTGGCTGTGAATGAGTTTGATAAAGATGAAAAGGAAATAATGGTTAAGGTAGTGTGTCAACTTGGCTGGACCATGATTCTCAGAGATTTAGCAGTTATGATATAGTTTGGCAGTTATGTAACTTCACTCAGTTGGTTCATTATGTGAATCTTTTCAGAGTAAATGCATGTCATTTTTTGTCAAGTTCCATACTATTGTTTGTTTTATCTTGACTCAATTTCACCTTATGAAGTCATCAACTGCATATGAGGTTATGCAGTTATGTAGTCATCCCCTACTTTGTGATTTGATATAACTTCATGGCCTCCATTGTAAGACTGGCTATGAGCAGCCAATCAAGTGAAAGGAATTTCCTTGGTGTACGACCTGAACCTGATATGTATAAGATATTCTGGCAAAACTCTGTGGCCTTTTTTTTTTATCTGAATCCTGCATCAGGCTTATTATCATCTGACCTCTTTTTCTTTGATTTTGAGCCTACAGCCTGTCATATTGCCTGCTACTCTTGGTACTCACTAGCCTCCTCAGCCTGTGAGCCAGCAGCCTGCCATCTTACATTCTGATCTCGAGTCTGACAGCCCCTGCAGCTACGTGAGTCAGGAGAAGCCTCCAGCCTGATATCTGGTGCATGGACTTGGGACTTGCCACCCTGTACAATAGTGTGAGCTTTTTCCTTGAGATAAATCCCTCTCTATATATAAACACACACACACACACACACACATGAGCTTCACTCGTTTTGCATTTCTAGAGAACCCAGCCTAAGAGAGAAGACATGCTAGTCTACTTTTAGGGACGTGATGAAGCTGGGTGAAGGTGATAAGGTGAAATTGAGTCAAGATAAAACAAACAATAGTATGGAACTTGACAAAAAATGACGTGCATTTACTCTGAAAAGATTCACATAATGAACTGAGTGAAGTCCATAACTGAATATTAGCATTGTCTTCAGTTCTAGTCACAGAAAAGTGGTGTCAGCAAGTGAGGAACCATGGTTTCCTCTGTAGTTGTCAGATCACATCTGCCATGTTGTATTTTCTCGTAGTGCTACTTTTTGAAAGGTGTATGCACGAGTTGGGAATCCCTGGGTGGTGCAGGCAGTTAAAGGGGTCAACTACCAACCCAAACATCCAAGATTCAAGTCCATCCAGAGAGAGATTCGAATCCATCAGGACGTTCCTTGGAGAAAAGACCTGGTGATCTACTTTGAAAAAATCAGCTACTGAAAACTCCATGGAGCATAGTTCTACTTACATATGGAATATGGATTCTCCATGATGTGCAATTGCCTTAATGATAACAGGTGATTAGAAAAAAAAAAGGAACAAAGAAATAAAGAAAGGATAATGATGGTAGAGGGATAAAAGCCAAGACAGATTCATTCCTTCACTTATTTATCCTTTTAAGTGTATTCTCTGGTCCATTCACTCATGCAACATTTATCGGGTCCTTCTCAGCAACTGGAGCTCTGGTGGTGATGTGGTAAGGTATTCAGCTGCTAACCAAAAGGTCAGCAGCTCAAACCCACCAGCTGGTCCGAGGGAGAAAAATGAGGCAGTCTGCTTCTGTAAAGTTTTACAGTCTTAGAAACCCTATGGGGGTCACTATAAGTTAGAATTGGCTCAGTGACAGTGGGTTTGGGTTTCTCAGCAACTGTGTTTACAGAGATGAATAAGATGGTTTCTACTCAAAAATTCTACCACCTAGCAAGGGTCAGGCACTGTTTATTGCCTATCCTGCAGCTAGCACAGCCTTTTTCCTCACTAACCAGTTTTGTTGGCCAACACTATTCCTGCACAGGTAAGGTAATCCTTTTTTCTTCCATTTTCTCAGCTAGGAGCACCCAGGGACAATTACAAAAATTTAAGTTAGCTTTTTATTCCTTGTAATGGGAATAGAAATTAGGAAAGAACAATCTGGTATCATCCTATCCTGTCCTTTCTGCATTGCACTGGATACAAAACCTAGAAATCTATGTTACATACAAAATGTAGAATTGTCTGGAACCATTGTCAATGAAGAGAATAAGACAAAATATGTAAGTCATGAGAGGCAAGACAGAAGGGCCTTGGGTTCCTGATGAAATGGGTTCCATGAAAGATTATGTATTCTTTTTTTTTTTTTTTTCATTTTGTTGCCAGATTAAGCTTGAGCCCATCCACATCCATATTTTTTATTAAGTAAACAATAAATATCCAGGTTGCTTAAATCAGTATCCCTTAATATTTCCTGTTACTTGCAGCTGGAAGCATTCCTAAATGGTACATACTGTGATGAATACACATTTAGCCAATACAAGAATAAGAATTATGCTAGAGGCGCAGTCAGAGTCTTGGAGAGCTTGGAGAAAGGAGACAATCTCTGTAGAGAACTCAGAATACACTTCTGAGCTGGATCCTGAAGAAAAAATATGAGAATAGTTGTGAAAACTAAGAATGTTCACTCTGGCAAAATGAAGACTCAGGTAGCTAAGAAAGTTCTCCTCTAATATGAGAAGACCTTTCATACATAGGAGGGATCTGACCTACTTTTTAAGATTTCAACAGAATTAGCTCAAGCCAAAGGGTAGAAATATGGAGGGGAAAAAAAATAAATAAATCACTCAGTAAGAAAGGTATCACTACAGATCAGTCTTTAAAACAGAGTATGCCTGCTCCCATAAGCGGGCCATACATGTAGGGGTTGACTACCCAAAGAGTACTTCACAAAAGGTCCACAAGTACCTAATGGAAGTTTAACTACTTAATTTTAAAGGAATTCTTCACAGTGGGACTAAAGGAGTTGAGCTTTGGTAGGTTCTAGCATTAACTGGAATTTTCTGTGTATTACAAACTATTAATGCACTCTGCTGCTAACCTAAAGATTGGAGGATTCATTTCATCCAGAAGCACCTTTAAAGAAAGGGCTGGAAATGGATTTCCAAGAAATCAGCCCCTGAAAGCCCTATGGAGCACAGTTGTACTGTCACACACAAGGTCACCATGGCTTGGAGCTGAGTTGATGATAACTCGTTTTCATGGAACCATGGTGGTTGGTGGTTCAGCCGTGCAATTCTTGTCTTACACTCAGGAGACCTGGTCTGACTCCAGGCCGATGCATTTTGTGCACAATCACCACTTGTCTGTAAGAGGAGGCTCACATGTTACTACAAGGTTGAGTAGGTTTCAGCAGAGCTTCCAGACTAAGATGGACTAAGATGAAAGGCCTGACGATCTACTCCTAGAAAGCAGTCAGGTAATACAAAGTGTATGGATCACAATGGTCATATCCACAGCCAGTAATTGACATGGCATAGAACAAGGCAGCATTTAGGTCTGGGATGCAAGGGGTCAGTATGAATCACGGCTGACTTGCCTGCAACCAACAGTAATAACAGCAAGAACTGACTACTTATTCCTGGAAGGTGTTGCCATAATTTTATTAGCCATACAAGCTGCACCTATCAGAATCATACTGGTGGAGGAAGTCTTAAAAAAAAAAAATGATGTTTAATGGTTCAGATGCTGAGACATCACTGCATTATCTGCAAGATATTTCTGATTTTTGCTCCTCTTTGGTTGTGTCTAGATATAATTTTGAGTGTTTGCAGGGATAAGGAGTGACAGCAATGTAGAATATAAGTTTCATAAAGCATTTATACTGTGTTACGTGGACTAAAGGAAACACTGGGCTGAAATGCATTTTGTTTGTACTCATTTCTGGCATAGGATTATCTCTTCAAAGCCTTCTCATACAGAACATTTTAGAGAAAAGCCGAGAGGTGATAGATGCAAGCAAATTATTTTTTGATAGAATAAATAAATAAATAAATAAACCTCCAAGGCAGTGGGAGTGTCTTTACCAGAGGTATTTATACTTTTTTTTTTTTTTTCTTTTGTCCATGTAATAATGGTGACATGGCTATCATTTCATGCCAGGACAAGAAGTCCATGTGACACACCACCAGTTTTGCAGGTGCCTGGCCAATAGACATTGACTTTCAAACCTTTGAAATCTAAACTGGGGACATTTACAGTTTTCGCCGCACTCATCAACAGCAACTGTGAACCTCATTCAGCTTATCTATAAATTATACATAGATTGTACTTGTGCAACATTGGATCTTCTGGAGTTTAAAACCTCTGGAAACACTTTTGACACTTGAATAAACTACTTTTGATCAGCTCAGAAGATTTTGCTGGCAAAGAAGGAAAATGAGTAAAAAAAAAAAATGAAGAGATGCTGCTCCAATTACTGTAAACAAAAGGGAGAGAAGAACATTGCCTTTTTAATGATTAGCAGAGTAGAGCAGAGAGATGGATCACAAAGACAAAGGCAAGGGTGGGGTGAGTGGGTACAATAATGGGTGAAGGGGAAGCATTACATGGTGCCTTTGTTGCAAGTCTAGCGGAAAGTAGGAGAGAAGGACCAGGAAAAATTAACAGAAAGTCAAAAAATTGTCCTCAGAGCATTTGAAAGCACCACACAATCACACAAATCAGAAGGAATGGGTGGATTTTAATTTAAAAAATGGGGGAAAATATTGTTGTTATGTGCCATTGAGTTGGACCCGACTGATAGCAACCCCACCTTGGGTTTCTGAGGCAGTATCACTACAGAAATAGATTGCCCAATCTCCCTTCCAAGGAGTGCCTGGTGGGTTTGAACCACCAGCCTTCTGGTTAGCAGTTAAGTGCCTTAGGCACTATGCTACCAGAGCTCCTGGGGGAAAATATATGTCAAAAATATTCCTTTAGATTGAATAAGTGCTTTCTGCGATGATAGCACCTAGTAACAAGCAACTCATTACTACCTGGACTGCTCTGCTGAGGGTCATGGAAACCTCCACAATGATTCCATGATTTGAAACCAAGTGCATCCCTCCTTATGAGTCTGTACAGGAAATCTTTAATTTGCGCATGATGAGTTCAAGTCACAGTTCTGCCACTAACTAACTGACTGTGTGGCCATTGGAATATTATTAACTACTCTACCTTGTTTCCTCATCTGTAATACAGGGAAAATAATGTCACTTTTCATGGGCATTTGTATATAAGAACACATGTTTTAATTTCTATGTTTAAAATAATATTCAATAACATCTATCCTTTTTCTCTTCTCCACTAGAAAATATGTTAGTTTACCATCAAAATGATCAACTTGGGCTGCATTGTGTGTTGTTTGGTTTACCCTAAAGGATATAATGATGCACCTTTTTATCAAGAGTATCTCTGGCCCCTGATTTCATCTGGTTGTCTGAGTGTGAACCTCAATTCTGTGTGATCATGGTCAAGTTGCTTCAGCTCACTAAGCCTCCATTTCCTCATGTATGGAAAAGGAATAATGAGTACCTAGGAACATTAATCGGAAGGAAGACTGGGCAATCTTCTTCCCTAGAAATACCGCCTCAGAGGCCCAAGGAGGGGTCACTATTAGTTGGACCCAACTCTACAGCATTGAGTTTGTTTTTCGGTTTAGGTAAGTTAAGAGGATTAAATGATTTAATAGAATTTGTAAAATTTTTAAACATGATTGTGACATTTAAGGTTGTGTGTCAACATAGCTTGGCTGTGATTTTGAGTGGCTTGGCAGCTGAATGTAGTTATTCCCCATGATGAGATTGGATGCAGTGTAATCACCATGGTGGACTCTGCTGTTGAAGGGGAGATGTCGTTGGGGTGTGTCTTCCAGTATCTATGGAAAGGATCCTGCATTTGTCTTATCATCATCTCCAGTTCCTGGACTTGAGCCAGCAGCCAGCCATGTTACCTGCTGATTTGGTATTTTTACCTTCACAGCCTGTGAGTTAACAATCTGCCGATCTTAGATTTGTCATCCTCAGAAGCCAGCAGCCTGCTATACTGCCTACCAATTTTGAGTTTGTCGGCCCCCACAGCTTCATGAGTCAGGAGAATCCTCTAACTTGCTCCACTGGGTCTGGAAGACAGAGCTGAAGCCCAAAGTCAAGAGGCCTCAACCCAAAATCCAGAGAGAGAAAGAGTTCCCCCAGAGCCAGCACTCTAAACTCAGACTTCTATCCTAGTTCTCTAGTGCCAGTATTCTGAACTAAGACTCCTAGCCTCCTAAGGTATAAGAGAATAAATTTCTGTTTGTTAACTCTATCCACTTCTGGGTTTTTTGTTATAGCAGCACTACAAACCTAAGACAAGGATCTACAGAGAGTAAGCATCATATAAATGTTTCTTCCATAAATAAACATATTTTGTGATTTAAATAAGCAACATCAATATCCCATTAATAAAGTGGATGGTTACCTAATTCATCCAAATCATGATTACAGTGGTGTTCTTCTCTCTTTGGAAATAGAGAACCAGTGTACTGCCAAGCCTTTCTATTGCTTAGGTGTGATGAGGTTTAAAAAGATGTAGGACTGTATTCTAAACCAAAAGTTATACCTGGTTTACTAGGAAGGAAGACAGACAAATCTACATATCATTGTAATTCAAAGCACAACAAAACTACCTTCATATGGATTTATACAAAGTACCCTGGAATCTCCAAAAAGGAGAGATTTATTTCAAGCTAAAAAATCAGGATGGATTCCATCAGGAGAAGGCTGGTCGTCTAAAGAAGAAAACCATCTCCCATCATAAAAGCCTGCAAGCTGCCATCTAGATGCAACGATGGGTCTCTCCTCATCCAGAGCAAAGAAGAATGAAGAAAAACAAAATTCATGGAAACAATTAGTCCTAGCAACTGATACACCATCCGATCTGCAGCCTATATGACTATGAGACCAGAAGAACTAGATTGTTCCCAGCTACCACTGTCATCCACTTGGAAGGGGATATATGTAGGCGTTCCTTGATAGAGAGGGAGGACAATGTGGAACAAAATGCAAAATCATTTGGAGAAAAAAAGGGGAGGAGACCAGGTTTGCTGGTCCAATAGAGCCTGGTGGAACCACTGAGACTATGGTCCCTAGCTGCCCTTCAGGTCTGGAATTGAACCCACACCGACAGTTTCCAGACAAAAAAAAGACAGGTGTATGAGTTGAACATTTACCTCAAGTAGATACACTCTTAGAGTGAACAATCATGGGAGAAAGAAGGTATGCTTATGCACAGGGAGACAGCTCAGGGGGCAGGAGTGCATGGAGAGATGGACACTGGGAAGAGCTAACTATGGGGAGGAAGTGGGAGGGGAGCTGTTGCATTGTGGTAAACTGTGGACAATGTCATGAGACAAAGTGTATGTGAACTGCTGTATGGAAAGTGAATTTGCTGTGTAAATCTTCACCCAAATCACAATTAAAAAAAAAAAAAAAAGAAAAAAGAAAAGAAAAGAAAACCATCTCCCAGAGTAGACCTGTTTGATGTGGACTAAAATCCCTCTGAGCTGTTAGAACAGTCACTGAGGGCTTCTTGGAGGAGGAAACAAATGTTGAATTCATATATTGAATGTAGAAATATGAGGAAGATTTGGAAAAATAGAAATGGCCATGATGTTTAACATTTGAAGGACCCTGGGTATGAATCAAGAAGCCCTAGTGGTACAGTAGTTAAGTGCTCAATTGCTAACAAAAAGTCAGTAGTTCAAACCAAACCAGCTGCTCCATAGAAGAAAGATGTTGTAGTCTCTTTCTTTACAGATACCACATTGGCAACTCCATGGGACAGTTTTACTGTAAGTTTGCTGTGAGTTAGAACTGATTCAATGGCCACACGTTTGATCCTTGAATTTTGGGGGCATGACTCTAAGTCTCTAAGTAGTGAAATGTTTAATGTGCTTTGCTGCTAACTGAGAGGTTGGAGTACTGAGTTCACCAAGAGACCCCTTGGAAGAAATCTACTTCTGCAAAATCAGCCATTAAAAACCTGGTGGAGCACAGTTCTACTCTGACACACTTGGGATCACCATTTGTTAGAGTTGACTTGATGGCAACTGCTTTTGGTGTTGATGGGGTATGATTCAGACAGCTCTGCTTTGAAACCAAGCCCCATCCCTAGTGATGATGAAATACTTCCTGTCCTCACAGCGTTGTGATGTGAGCTGCTACAGGGTCTGATACAACCTTGTGTGTGTGAAAACACCAACTTCTTCAATCTTTATCTCCCAGCCACCATTTCCCAATTGGCCTCCCAGCTTGGAGTGAGCTCTCCAGGATGTAGATCTTGGCACCAGAGAGGACATAGATCACCTCAGACTTTTTATGTGGTCAATAAACAAGAAAAATTTGCCCATTATCCTCCATCTAGCAGGAGAACAAAGAATGCTTTATTAAGTTTACTTTGTTCTCCTATCATTATATGTTTCTTCTGCAACGGGCACTGAGCTGTATAACTGCTGGTGGTCATAGGACAGACCATAAAGCTTATTAGTGTAATAGTTTGTGCGGAGCAGCAGGAGAGAAAGGTCGATGCTAAATGCTCTGACAGAATCCTTGGGATTTCAATTTCAAAATTACACCATTGGAAAGGAGAGATAATTTGTTTTGTTTTGATTGTCACTGTATTTAACACTAGGTGCAGAAGAAATAAGAGATCCGCTGGTGTAGTGCCTAAGGCATTTGACTGCTCACCAGAAGGTTCAACCCCACCAGCCACTCCTTGTAAGAAAGACTGGACAATCTACTTCTGTAGAGATACCACCTTGGAAACCCGAGGAGGGGTTGCTATGAGTTGGGACCGATTTGATGGCAGTGAGTTTGTTTTATGTGTTCTTTTGCAGAAGAACTATGATAGAGAAAATCTGAGTGTAGTCTGCCGCTGGGTTAAATGAAAGATGTCTGGAGCTTTGGCGGGGGAGGGGGGATTGTGACACTCTTCTCAAACCCATTGTCCTTCATACACCAAGGTGCCTGGCAGTGGTAAAGCAAGAGGGCCGAAAGGGAATGATTTCAGACTGTCCAGGGCAGAGCATGATGTTCTACTGTTATTCATAAGGTTTTCCCTGGCCAATGTTTAGTACTAGAATGCCAGGTCCTCCTTAGCCTTAGCCTGGAAGCTCTGCTGGAAATGGTCAACCATCAGGGATCCTGCTTGTATTGGAAATATCTGTGGCTTAGCCTCCAGCTTCACAGTAACACACAAGCCACTGCAGCATGAGAAACTGACAGATAAGTGTCAACAAGGTACTGTATTTCTAGAGTGGTTATTACGTGCCTGGGACTGAGGAGATAAAAATAATCTTGACATTATACATAATGTGATCATTGTTCTAACGGGAAGCATGCAGAGGAAAAAGTATCTAAGACTGAATTTCTACTCCAAGTGTCTAGGTACATCTGAGGATCCATGGATGAGTACCAAAACTCATCAATAATGCAGTTTACCCAGTAAAACCAAACTCACTGCTGTCGAGTAAGATCCAACTCACAGCGACCCCTCTTTGGGTTTCCTAGGCCACTCCTCGGAAGGAAGGTTGGGCAATCCTACTTCCGTAGTGATACTGCCTCGGAAACCCAAGGAGGGGTCGCTATGAGTCGGGGCTGACTCGACGGCACATAACAACAACAACAACAACATCACTATGGAAGTAGATTGCCCAACCTTCCTTCTGAGGTGTGGCTGGTGGGTTCGAACCTCCAGCCTCCTGGTTACCAGTCAAATGCCTTAGGCACTACACCACCAGAGCTCCCAGTTTACCTGATACTATCGATATAAGAATTAAAGCAACCTACACATGGAAGTTCTTCATGTCATTGTCTCTTATGCAGAAAGTGCTCAGTACATGTTGTTATTTCTTACTATAATTAATTTTCTAGATTGTTAACTTGTCCTTACTTCTTTTTGAGTCCTCCCCAAAATTGCCTTTGACATCCATAATTCTACCATCAGTCTCTTCAAGGCAATCTAGGCTTTTACTATCAGACACTTAAATCTTTCCCAGCTTCTACCTATTAGTCAATTCCAAAACTACTTCCACACTGTGGGTATTGGTTAGAACAGCACCCCCACTTCTCAGTACAAATTCTTAGTCCTCTAGTGCTGCTATAACAGAAATATCACAAGTGGATGGTGTTCATAAACAGACATTTATTTTCTCACAGTTTTGGAGGCTTGATTTCCTGATTCAGGGCATCAGCTCTAGGGAAAGGTTTTTTCTTTCTCTTGTCTCTAGGGGAAGGTCCCCATCTCTTCAGCATGTTTCCTGGTTCCTTGAGATATCCATGTAGCTTGGCATCAAGATTTCCCCACCTCTGTTCTCTTGCTTGCTCTGGTGGAGTAGTGCCTAAGGTGTTTGACTGTTAACCAGAAGGATGCCGGTTCAAACCCACCAGCTACTCCTCAGAAGGAAGACTGGTCAATCTACTTCTGTAGAGATACCACCTTAGAAACCAAGGAGGGGTCGCTATGAGTGGAATCGACTGGACTGCAGTGAGGTTTGAGGGGCTCTCTTGCTTGCTCTTTTAATCTCCTTTATATCTCAAAAAACACAATCTATTCTAATGTTGTCTCATTAACATAACTAAGATAACCCATTCCCAAACCCAAGTGGGATTATAACCACAGGCGTAGAGGTTGAGATTTATAACACACAGTTTTTGGGAAAACAATTCAATCCATAACAGTTACCATTGACTCAGCTCTGACCCATCATGTACAACATGAACAAAATGTTGCCCAGTCTTTCACCATCGTTATGTTTGGTGGTGTGTTCGAGCCCAATGTTGCAGTCATTGTGTCAATCTACTCCATTAAGGGGTTCTCTAATTTTTGGTAGCCTTAGCCAATACGATATCCTTTCCCAGTGACTGGTCTTCCTGATCATGTGTTCCAAGTGAATTGAAGTCTTGTAATCTTTGTTTTACTATGTGTTTTGTCAGAGTTCTCTAAATAAATAGAACTTGGGAGACATACACAGATAGATATAGATACAGATGAGAGTGCACATATAGGTATCTTGAAAGAGAGACTTTAAGGAACTGGCTCACATGATCGGCACATCCAAAATCCATAGATTAAATGACAGATTGGACGCTCCTGCAGAGTTATGTCCCAAAATCTGTAGATCAAGTGAAAGGACTGGGAAGAGAGAAGGAGTTCTGACAAAACATCAATTCATAATTTAGAGGCAGAAAATACCCCTGGAAAATCTTTTTTGTTTTTAAGGCCTTCAGCCGATTGATCAGGGCCCATCTACATCATGGAATGTAATCTGCTTTATAAAACTAACTGGTTTAACCATATGTATTTACATAAGAACAGAATGTAGACTAGTATCTCACCAAACAGCTGGGCACTATAATCCAATCAAGTTGACACTTACAATTACCCATCACACCAAGGTTTGTCCTCTGGGTTAGAAGAATCGTTGACCTCTGTGTTATAGTGAATTACTTTGCATGGCCTTTGTAGACTTAGTCCGTGATTTTGTAATGTAAATCCTAGCCTCTATGCCTGTGGTGGTGCTGGTAAAGAATGCTGAAAGAACCATGGACTGATAAAGGAACTAACAAATCTGTCCTGGAGGAAGTGCAAACAGAGAGCTCCTTGGAGACAAGAATGGCCAGACTTCATCTCACCTATTCAGGTCTTGTTGTCAGAAGGGACCATTCCCTGGAGAAGGATGTCATGCTTGGTAAAGAGGAAGGTCAACTAAAGAGGGGAAGGCCCTCAACAAGATGGATAGACACAGTGGCTGCCACAATGGGCTCAAGTATAGCAAAGATCATGGAGCTGGCACGGGACCAGGTGGTGTTTATTCTGCTGTGCATAGGCTCACTATGTGTTGGAGATGACTCTACGGCACCCAACAACCAAAACATGCCTGTGGTTATGGCCTCATTTTGGAGTGAGCTGTCTATTATGTAAATGAGAGAAGACTAGAGTAAATGTATCTTGAGTCACCACCTTCCTAGAAGGTGACTCAAGTGGTGGTGGTGACTCAAGCCATCACCCTTAATTTCCTTGAGGGTATGTTCTGCTTCCAACGTATGAGTCCTCTGGCAAAATTCTGTCTCTTGCTCTGGATTCTGCATCTGATTGTCATCACCTGACTTCTGGTTCTTGGCAACTGAGCCAGTACCCTATTGTCTGACTGATCACCAGCTTCTCCAGTCTTGTGAGCCAGCAACCTGTCATCTGAACTGCTGATTTGGGTCTGTCAGGCCCTGCAACCCTGTAAGTGAGGAGAATCTTCCAGACTGACACCTGATCTGTGGATTTGGAACTATCCAGCCTCCATAATTGCATGAGCCATTTTCTTCACAGTTCAGGAGATCTGTGAGACTTTGTTGTGAATTATGGAACTCTAAGACAGGAGGTAGAGTACTGAGGGGAGGGAGAGTAGTTGATGTCAGAGATGATGGAGTTGTATATTAGTCTGAAAAAGTTGGGACATCTTCAGCCTCTGCCCTGTAGGGACCAGCATTGTGCTGATCCTTCCAAAAGAAATTATTCTTGCACCCACATCATTTGAATGTAAGTTGATAGGCAAATCATTGACACTTTTTCCCTGGCAGATGGCAGAAATGATAACTTGGTTTATGTTTTATCAAAGTATTATATGTATATGTATTAAAAGTTTCAAACTCTCAGTTCTAAAGGATCAGAGCTATAAATATGCAGAGTATAGCCAACCAGTTTTACTGGAAAGAATTCTTCCAAAAGGAGACTCTTACCAATAGAAAATGTGGACTTTAAGAAATGCAAACTATCTTGTAGATACCTAGAGTTTTACTCATTTTCTTGTAAGAACAATGATGAAAATTACATGTGCTGTCACATAAGCCCTTGGCTGTTATGGCAATGTTGCCAAATATTATTTATTTTCATATTGTGCTGTAGTTTTGGAATATCATGCATCTTCATGAAAAATAAAGGTCTCTGGGTAGTGCAAACAATTGGTGCTCATCTACTGACCAAAGAGTTGGCAGTTCAAACTGACCCTGTGACAAAACAGAAGAAAGTCTTGTTGATCTATTTCTGTAAGATTACTTGCTGTCAAGTAGATTCCAACTCTTGGTGACCCACGTGTTTCAAAGTAGAACTGCTCCAGAGTATTTCCATTGGCTGTGATCTTACCGAAGTAGAGTGCCAGGTCTTTTTTCCCTCAGTGCTGTTGTTGTTGTTGTTGTTGTTATGTGCCGTCGAGTCGGCCCCGACTCATAGCGACCCCTCCTTGGGTTTCCGAGGCAGTATCACTACGGAAGTAGGATTGCCCAACCTTCCTTCCGAGGAGTGGCTGGTGGGTTTGAACCGCCAGCCGTCTGGTTAGCAGGCAAGTGTCTTAGCCACTATGCCACCAGAGCTCCTGTGCTGTTAGGTGAATGCAAACCATCAACGTTTTGGTTAGTAGCTGAGTTTGAACCATTTGTGCCACCTTTCCATAAAATTACAATCACTAGAAACCCTTGGGAGTGCAGTTCTACTCTACATGGGTCACCACGAGTGGACATGGACTCGATGACAATGAGTTTGTATGTCTAGTTTTTCCTTCATGAAAAATAGTCTCTTTCCAACATGGGGCCAGTTTACAAAAATATTGTACTTTGGACAAGGCCTCATGGATGGGAAGTGATGTTTTTGAAAGGACACTTGATATAGGAGAAATAGCGTGACCCTTGAACCAGCCTTCAACTTATAGCCCTGCTCCTAATTTCTGAACTCAAAGAAAATATTTAAACTTCACGCACTCTACTTCTTCAACTGTGAAATGTGGCAAGAATTTAAATGCATTTGTCTATGAAAATTCTGTCCTCTGAGTGGATAAAATAGGATAATTGGGAAGGGTTCTCCCGAGTGACTTTCACATTGTTGACTGGTGATTAAGAAAGAGCTTGTGAAGGCAAGACACTTGAATGCCATCTGGCTGGGCTGCACCCTGGCTGTGTGACTTTGCTTAGGCTGACCTCTTTGAGCACCAGCTTCCCCTCCATGCAGCGGGATCTCTCTAGGACTATAGTGAAGGTTCAATGGTATCAGTTCTTTGGGTCTCAGAGTCTCTGAGTGGTGCAAAAGTTTAATGTGCTTGGCTGATTACCTAAATGTTGAAAGTGTGAGTCCACCCAGAGGTGTGTCAGAAATAAAGCTTAGCTATCTACTTCTTGAAACTTCAGCCACTGAAAACCCTATGGATCACAGTTCTACTCTGACACACATGGTGTCACCATGAACTCATTGGCAACTGAAAAAGGAAAAGAAAAAAATTATATATATATAAATCTCTTCCAAAACCAAACCCACTGCCATTGAGTTGATTCTAACTCATAACAACACTATAGGACAGAGCAACTTCCCCATAGGGTTTCCAAGGCTGGAAACCTTTACAGAAGGAGACTGCTTCATTGTTCTCCTGTGGTGTGGATAGTGGGTTCAAGACACTGACCTCTTCATTAGAAGCTGAATTCTTTAACCCCTGTGCCACCAAAGTTTCTTCTGTATATTCCTTAGATTCCCCCAAAACATACCCTATTGTCAGCTAATCTATTCAAAGCCTAGTGATCCAAAGGACAGAGGAGAACTGCTTCACAGGGTTTTTAAGGCTGACATCTTTGCTGGTGACTTCGAACTGCAGATCTTTTGCTTAGCTTGACCACTGCACCAGGCAGCAGTGGCTCCTGTTGTTGTTGTTGTTGTTATGTGCCGTCGAGTCGGCCCCGACTCATAGCGACCCCTCCTTGGGTTTCCGAGGCAGTATCACTACGGAAGTAGGATTGCCCAACCTTCCTTCCGAGGAGTGGCTGGTGGGTTTGAACCGCCAGCCTTCTGGTTAGCAGTCAAGTGCCTTAGCCACTATGCTACCAGAGCAGTGTCTCCTAGATGTAAGTAATCAGTGGATTAACTTCAATCACTATTATTGTCATTGTTGTTCTTGGCAATTGTGAGTTTCCACTGCTCCCACCCTCCCCCTTCCACTAAATGGAGCCTGCATTATAAACAATTAAAATGTGCTTCTGCCCCCTGAGGGCATTTCACACATGCTAAGTGTGTTAGCTTTGGTTTCCCAATGTTCAGTGGCCATCACAGGGCCTCCCTTTGAAATCAAAGTAGCAGGGATTCACTGGAAATGGAAAAGTAGAACTGAGAAGTACATTGGGGCCCTTTTCCCTGAGATTCCAATGATGAGATAAGAGTGGCTCCCAGGTTCCCATTCTGTTGTCCTGTGCCCGTCCACAGCAGGGCTTGGGAAAGCTGCAGGAGCAGGGCCAGCTGAGCTCTGGGACAATTGATGGGTTTCTTTTGAAGTTCCCAAAGCTCGGCTTGTCTCCCTCCCAGATGGGCTAAGAAGCCTCTGCCAGCTTCCTGTGGGTCAGGACAATGCTAGCATGTCACTGGCAAGAATCATGGACAGCGGCTGATGTGGAAGCCTGCGATCTGCCCCTCTGGGAGGAGTTCCAAATGAGAAGTGCACAGTGCCCTGCAGGGGAAGAGGTGGCGAGCAGTTGAGTCCAGCTGGGACTGCAGGAAGGAAGCTGCTTTCTCCCCCAGCCTGCTGAGCAGAGCAGCTGCCAGAGTGATGTCTAGGCAATCAATGCACTCCCTTCCCGAACAAGCTTCACTAGAGGGGTGATCACAGGGACACTTTCCAAGACGTTAAGGGCTTTTGTCTGATTTCTGTAGGTCCTTTTGCTATAATTTCTTGGTGGGAATTGTGTTTTGTGTTTGCTAACAGAAGGGCTAGAGTCCCAGGGTGGTGCAAACAGATAAGTGCTTGGCTGCTAACTGAAAGGATAGAGGTTCGGGTCTACTCATAGGCACCCTGGAAGAAGGGCCTAGCAATTTGCAAGTGAATACTCAGTCATCAAAAACCCTATGGAGGACAGTTCTACTCTGAGACACATAGGTTCTCCAAGGGTTGAAATTGACTGCACTATAACTGTGTGTGTGTGTGTGTGTGTGGTTTAAGAGAATATGCTTCTTATATAAGTAGAACATAGTTACCGAGCAGACATTTCTGAGGGAAAGTTAAATAAGTTCACATAATACAAATGGACACATGCATCCAAAAAGCACAAACAAAATGTTTTCTTTCTCCTTACCTTTGCCAAGAATGATGACTGAAATAACCATAAGAATAATCATTAAATGTGAATGGTTTACATATTTCCTAAAGACAAGGGACATGTCTGTTATGTGGTGGAATAAACAGCCCAGAACATACCATCAGAATACCTGTGTTCTTTATTTGCTCTACCATTAAGGATGGGACTTGTTGAATTTTTCCTTAACCTGAGGAGGTTTCGTGATGTAGTACCTAAGGCATTGGACTGCTAACCAGAAGGCTGGCAGTTCAAACCCACCAGCTACTCCTCAGAAGGAAGATTGGGCAATCTACTTCCATAGTGATACTGCATCGGAAACCCAAGGAGGGGTCACTATAAGTCTGATCCAGCTCGAAGGTGAGTTGGTTTTTTCACTTGTTAGTTTTCCTCAGTACAAAACAGGAAGATCATCTGTGGAGTATATCTCTTAAGGTGGTCTTGAGACCCCCAAATGGCAATGAATATGAGAGCCTTAAAATCACACTGCTATTGTTGTTATCCATCATTAGGTCAGTTGCAACTCATGGCAACCCCATTCAAATAGGAACAAAATGCTGCCTGCTCCTACACCATCTCCATGTGATCTATTGGGTTTGCATAGGCTGGTTTTCAGAAGGAAATCACCAGGCCCTCCTTCCCAGTCTGTCTTAGGATGGAATCTCTGCTGAAACCGGTTCAGCATCATAGCAACAAGGCATCACTGACAGATGAGTGGTGACTGTACATAAAGTACATTGGTCAGTAATTGACTCAGCTCTCTGGCAAGGAAGGAGAGAATTTTGTCATTTGTCATGGATTGAACAGCACCTAACAACAACAACAAAATGTGTTTCAACTTGGCTGGGCCATGATTCTAAGTGGTTTGGCAGTTATATAATGAGGTAATCAGCCCTCATGACATGGTCTGGTGTGATCCGCCAATGGGATGCAACAACACCTTCACTCAGGAAACAGGTGTGATCCAATATAAGGGGAATTTCCTTGACCTGCATCAACTTTTATCTTACAAGAGATAAAAGGAGAGAGAAGAGAGCAGAGAAGGGGAGACCCACCACCACCAACAAAGAAGAGCTAGGAACAGAGTTTGTCCTTTGGACCTGGGGTTCCCGTGCTGAGAACATCCTAAACCCATGGGAAACTGATGTCAAGACACTAAGTAACGTTGGACCCACAGATGTTGAATGAAGACAAGGAGCATGCCCCAGAACCCATAGAGACAGAAAGCCTTTCCCTAGAGGCAGCATCTTGAACTTGGAATTCAAGTCTCCTGAACCATGAGACAATAAATTTTGGTTTATAAAAGCCATCCACTTGTGGTATTTTATAGTATCACTAGATAACTAAGACACCATTGAACAAACTCATATTAGTCCCTCACATTTATTATTTGCAATGACGATCACAGACAACTATTTCCTTGTGGTTCAATTCTTCTTCCCAAAAGCTGACTTTATTTTGACATTGTTCCCTATGAAGTGCACATTATTGTCTTATCACCTAAGTGTTCATCTTTGCATGATAGAATGGGCTTCTCATAAAGATTGTAACAAACTCAATATATTTGTAAGTCTGCTTTGCTGTTATAAGGATTTTTACACATCCTGCTGATTTTTGAAAATCTCCTACAAGGCAAATTCAGTACAGGCTCCCTATTCTCTTCACACTTTGGCCTGATATTGCCACAATTATTTTTGTTTATCCAGGTGTTAGATGCAAATCTTTCATAGATTTGGTAAACAGATAGTTCCAGAATTAAAATCCTTGCTCATCACAAGGACTTTTTTAAAAAGACCTGAAACAATTTCCCCAACTAAATCCTCCCTAATCTTAACACATTTTTTTCCCTGTGGTTACATTTACTCTGAGTTTTCACATTTACTGTCTTGCCAATTTCCTAATTCTTTGACTTTTCTTCTTAGATGTTCCTTCTGGAAGTGTCCAGTTATTCTTCCTACACCTACCTTCTTTCTCTCCTATGTCTTCTGAGAATTTGGAACCTATCCTTCCCTTAAACTCTATTGCTATGAGTCTATGTGCACCCCATTCAGAATCTATCAGAGAATGTTTGCTTGATTATTTTATTGTTTCTGACAAGACAGAGCCACTAACGTAGATCATTTTGTGTCCTTAGCATTGCATCTGGCACAGAAAGGGAATCAGTGAATGTATTTTGAATAAATTCATGACTGAATAGATGATTGTTAGCTCCATTTTTTCTGATTGCTTAGTGTGTCCATTTGAGTCCATATTAAAAGAGCTGCTAAGACAGAATTGGATCTCTGAGAGGCTTATTGGGAGAAATAACTGTGAACCATAGAGGTGGTATTGGGAATAGCTGGGGAAGAACTTCCAACGCAGTGTAAATCCTATGAAAGGAGAGGACAAAGAAGGATTGAGTACGATGAGCTTCAGTCAGCAGGGGAGCTCTGCGGAAGCCCGCCATACTGCCACCAAGTCTCTGAGCTGAAGGCACTCGTCAGAGGAGTTTCACATCAGGAAGGAAGTACCAGCCCCGCTCTCTGACATGCTCAGTTGTTGGTTGGGAACCTCCTAGGTGAAGTAATATCCTCAGCATTCATGGGGGCTGTGGCTGAGGGGCTGGCTAATAAACGATGCTCCTGCTCAGCCCGTGTTCCTGGAGAGAGATTTGGGAGGTGCACTTCCATGGCCACCATGGTATGTTCCTAGATCCACACAGATCTGCTCCTCCATGACAGTTCACAAGCCCATGCTCTAATCAGGGCAGCAAAGACTCTGGTTAGTAGTTCTTGAAATGTTGGAGTTTTTCTCTTTCTGCAGTACACAGTGTTCTGGCAAATGGCTGCACCTCTCCTTGGACAAGAACCGGAGAAAAAGTCACAGAAAATACTTGTAGAATCTTTCTTAGGTTCATGGGTACTAGACTGAAATATGAGCTCAGGTCCCAGAGCTAAGAAAAGGATTGTGACTTTTTATTGGTGCAACCAGTCTCCCTCTTCTGCTCCCTCAAACTCGCTTTCAGTTTTTGTTGTTGTTATACCTGTTAATAGCATCATGATGGTTAATTTTACATGTCAATTTGACTGGACTATGTTGTTGTTAGATGCGTTGAGTCATTTTCAACTGTTAATGACCCTATGCACAGCATAATGAAACACTCCCAGTGAGGCGCCCGCTCCACGATCCTTGATATACAGCTGATGGATATGTCAATCCATCTCATTGAGGGCCTTCCCCTCCTTCGTTGACCCTCCACCTTACTAAGCATGGCATCCTTCTCCAGAGAATGGTCCTTTCTGACAACATGATCAAAGAAGGTGAGACGAAGTTTGGCCTTTCTTGACTCCAAGGAACATTTTGGCTGCACTTCCTCCAGGAAAGATCTGTTAGTTTTTTTAACAGTCCATGGTACTTTCAGCATTCTTCACCAGCACCACAACTCAAAAGCATCAACTCTTCTTCGGTCTTCCTTATTCATTGTCCAGCTCTCACATGCATATGAGGTGACTGAAAATATCATGGCTTGTGTCACATACACCTTAGTCCTCAAGGAGAAATCTTTGCTCTTCAACACTTGAAAGAGGTCCTTTGTAGCCAATTTGCCCAGTGTTAAACGTTGTCTGATGTCCTGACTGCTGCTTCCGTTGGTGTCAATTGTAGAACAAAGCAATGTGAAGTCTTTGAGAACTTCAATCTTTTTGCCATTTATCATGATACTGCTTATAGGTTCAGTTGTGAGAATTTTTGTTTCCTTTATATTGAGATGTAATCCATATTGCAGACTGTATTCTTTGATCTTCATCAGTAAGTGCTTCAAGTCATCCTCACTTTCAGCAAGCAAAGTTGTGTCATCAGCATATTGAAGGTTGTTAATGATTCTTCCTTCAAACCTGATGCCATGTTTTTCTTCATATAGTCTAGCTTCTCAGATTATTTGCTCAGCATATAGATTAAATAAATAGAGGAAAGGATACAACCCTGACACACTCCCTTCTTGATATTAAACCATGCAGTGTGTCCTTGTTCCATTCGACAACAGCCTCCTGGTCTATGAACAGGTTCCTCATGAGCACAATTAAGTGTTCTGGAATTACCATTCTTCTCAGTGTTACCCATAATTTGTCATGATCTACACAATCAAATGCTTTTGTATAGTCAATAAAAAAAGGATAAGTAAACATCTTTCTGTTATTCTTTGCTTTGAGCCAAGATCCATCTGACATCAACAGTGATATCCTTTGTTTCACATCCTCTTCTGAATCCAGCTTGCATTTCTGGAAGTTCTCTGTCAATATATTGCTGCAATCATTTTTTAATTATCTTCAGTAAGATTTTCCTTGAGTGTGATATTGGTGATATTATTTGATAATTTCCACATTCTGTGAGATCACCTTTCTTTGGAATGGGTACAAATATGGATATATTCCAGTCACTTGGCCAGGTAGCTGTCTTCCAAATCTCTTGGCATAATCAAGTGAGTATTTCCAGCAGGGCATCTGTTTGTTCAAACATCTCAAAGAGTATTCTGTCAATTTCTGGTGTCTTGTTCTTTGCCAATTCCTGCGGTGCAGCTTCAACATCTTCCTTCAATACCATTGGTTCCTGATCATATGCCACCTCCTTAAACGGATGAAGATCAACCAGGTCTTTTTGGTACAATGACTGGGTATTCCTTCCATTTTCTTTTGAAGATTCCTGCATCATTCAATATTTTGTCCATAAAATCTTTCAATATTGCAATGTGAGGCTTAATGTTTTTCCTCAGTTCCTTCAGCTTCAGAAATACTGAGTGTGTTCTTCCCTTTTGGTTTTCTAACTCCAGGTCTTTACACATTTCATTATAGTAATTGGCTTTGTCTGCTCGAGCTGCTCTTTGAAATCACCTGTTCAGCTCTTTTATCCTTTCATTTCTTCCATTTGCTTTAGCTACTCTCCACTCATGGGCAAGTTTCAGAGTCTTTTTTTTACATCTGTTTTTTTTTTTCCTCTTCCTTTCTCGTCTTTTTAATGCCCTCTTGCTTTCTTCTTGGATGATGTTCTTGATGTTATACCATAATTCTTCTGGTTTTTGGTTGCTGTTCAAGACATCAAATCTGTTCCTTAGATGGTCTCTAAATTCAGGAGGCATATATTCAAGGTCATATTGTGGCTTTTGTGGAGTTGTTTTAATTGTATTCAACTTCAAGTTGTATTTGCATATGAACAATTGATGGTCTGTTCCACCATCAGTTCCTGGCCTTGTTTTGGCTAAAGATAATAAGCTTTTCCACCTCCTCTTGCCACAGATGTGGTCAATCTGATTTCTGTGTAATCCATCTGTTGATGTCCATGTTTATAGCTGCCATTTGTTTGTTGAAAAAAAAGGTATTTGCAATGAATAAATTGTTGGTCTTGCAAAATTCTATCATGTGGTCTCCAGCGTTCTGTCACCAAGGACATATTTTCCAACTACCGATAATTCTTCTTTGTTTCCAACTTTTGTATTCTAGTCACCAGTGATAATCAACACATCTTGATTGACTATTTGGTCAATTTCAGACTGCAGAGTTGATAAAAATCTTCAAAATTTTCATTGGTTTTGGTGGTTGGTGTGTAAATTTGAATAATCATAGTATTAACTAGTCTTCCTTGTAGGCATTTAGATATTATCCTATCACTGACAGCATTGTGCTTCAGGAGAGATCTTGAAACATCCTTTGTGATGATGAATGCCACGCCATTTCTCTTCAAAATGTCATTGCCAACATAATCGATCATGTAGTCATCTGATCCAAATTGGCCCAAACCAGTCCATTTCAGCTGACTGATGACTAGGATATCGATCTTTATGCATTTCAGTTCATTTTTGACAACTTCCAGTGTTCCTAGATTCATATTTCATACACATTTTATGTTCCTATTATTAATGGATGTTTGCAGCTGTTTGTCCTCAAATCGAGTCATGCCACATCGCCAAATGGAGGTCCCAAAAGCTTTACTTTATCCGTATCATTAAGGTTGGTTCTACTCTGGTGATGCAGCTTTCTCCCACTCAGATTTTGAGTGCCTTCCGACCAACGGGGCTGGTTTTCCTGCACTGTATCAGACAATGTTTCAGGAGTATTCATAAAGCTGTGCACTATTGTTTCAGACAGTGTTTCCCTGTTATTCATAAGGTTCCCCTGGGCAATTTTTTGAGAAGTGGGTCACCTGCTCCTTCTTCCTGGCCTGTCTCAGTCTGTAAGCTGCCTTGAAAACCTGTGCACCATGTGCAACCCTGCTGGAATTTGAGGCACCAGTGGTACAACGTCAAGCCTCACAGCAACATGCAAGCTACCACAGTATGAAAAATTGACAGACAAGTTTGACTTCCTTAGCTATTCAAAATCTCTCCACCTTCCCTTACCTGGATCCCATGGCTCTATGGATCCAAGCTCCTCCCCCTCTTCCTGCCTCTTGGGTGTGTGGCCTGTCTCCCTCCCCTGTGCTTACCAGTTTTTTGATAAAATGCTGTCTAGCTGTTGTCATAGAGTACACCAACAAAAAATCACAACCACCACCGTAGAGTCGGATCTGACTCATAGCAATCCCTCCTTGGGTTTCTGAGGCAGTATCACTATGGAAGTAGATTGAGTAGTTACATTTAATTAAGTTAATTGGTCCTGAGCATAGCAGATTACTTTCTATAATGCACATGTTTGACGTGCATTATAATTACCTTCCATAATGTAATCTAATGTAACACAATCAATCCCTGGTTTGAGGGATACCACTGTAGGGTAGATCCTAAACCTACTAATTTATGTTATAAAAAGACCAGAAAAGACAAAGAGACACGTGCTCACAGGGTGAGACAGACGAGATGTAAGGATTAAATACAGACAAACAAGCACTGAGGCTCAGTGCCAGACACAGGAACCTAGGAGAGAGAGGCACAGAAGGAATCAACACACCTGATATCCTGATTTGGATTTTTACCCTCTAGAACTGTGAGAGAAAAAACAAAACAAAACTGATCTTTAAAGCCACACATCTATGGTATTTCTGTCACTGCAGTGCTAGGTAACCAAGATAAACACTCTTGTTGCCTGCCCATTTGCTTTCTCTCTAGGGACACATGTTCTATTGACTATCCCCACAACCACAGATCAAGCCACCTCACTTGCCCCTTCTACCTTGAGGGTCATTATGGTAATCACAGCCTCTTGGCATCTGGTGAGTAATTACCAACCTTGTCCTCTATGACAATAGACAATAAGGTCCTGTCATTCCCATGATATTAAAAAGCCCAGCTCTGTGACCCCCAGTCCTACATTTAGTCCCTGCATACAGAGAAGAGCCACCACTTAACATGTTAGTGAAGTTATCAGTGCCTTTGTGACAGCCTTGGAGAATGGTGTCCTTCGAGCCCTGTGTGGAATATAAGTCTCTAGGAGCTCTGGTAGCATAGTGCCTAAGGCACTTGACTGCTAACCAGAAGGCTGGTGGTTCAAACCCACCAGCCACTCCTCGGAAG
>NW_006921811.1:1267542-1269484 GCF_000298275.1 Orycteropus afer afer | reverse complement strand
TGGCCCCTTCCATGTGCAAAGAGATCTCTGTGGCATTACACTGCCTTGCAGAAGTGCTAGTTCTTATTAAGGAATGATATGCCACCTCAAAGCTGTTAAGACTGAAGGGTTTATTCAGAGCCAACATCTTTGAGGTAACCACCTAGATGTTCCCATTTCATGTTATGAAGACCAAAGTTTTCCTATCTAGCACCCTGACATTAGTCTCATAGACCTGCCTTGGCTGAGAATTTCACAGTCTGTGACTTTATCTATTATGGTCTGAATCTGCAGCTCAGTTATGTTTTCTTTTCCAGAGCAGGGTATAAGAGGCCCTTTGTAAGCTACCACAGAGCTCCTCTAGATCTACACTTAGATTTTAAAGGCTTGTTAGCAGTTCCTCATTATCCCTCTGTAAGGTATCAATACTACAGAGCCATAACCAGCCAACTCTACTGTCATTATAAACATTGTGCAAAACATATCTTTCTAACAGCTGAAGCATTCCTCCTCTAAAGTATGGTTTCCTCCCTCAGGACGTTGTCTCTATCAACATCAGTGAAATATTCAACACCCTGGCTGCCATATCATGTTAGGAATTACTTGTGACCACTTTCCACTAAGGATGGCATCCTTTTGGTCCATCAAGCTGTGAGGGAGGGAATCAGAGCTCCCCATTTCACTGCCTGGTTCCTTGAACAACTTCTGGTTCCTTTATGTTGGTTCTGGTTTTCCAAGATGGAAACACCAAGAGAGGATTATATTTCAGGAAGAGATTTAAGGAAGAAATGCCTGGGAAGAGAAAGAGAGGAAGCAGGAGTGGGGAGAGGAAGCTTCAGACTATGAAGCAGGTGAGGAACCTCTGAAGACAGAAGGAGAAGGAAGGATATTGGGTAGCAGAGTTCTGTGATGGTTTCACCTACCCCAAAGGTCGATCTTCCAGCCAAGTTTGCCCACTGAAGTGACCCAGCATCCCACGGGGAGGAATCAGCGCTGATGTTCCCAGTACCTAGTCATTGGCTGTGAGCGGCCAATGAGGAAGCGTGTTTCCAGCACAAACATGGCAGTGGATCCAGAGAGCACCAGCTGGGACTGCCATCCAACTACAACTCCCCATGACAAACGATCTGAGCCACACATTTTCATGGCTGCCTCCTTTACTCTGTTGGGTAAGCATTCTATGCCGACATATTGCTGACTCTTAAAGGGTCGTAGGAAAATTCTCTCTGCAGCATTCCATAGAGTAAACAAAGGTGATGTATATTAAGCTGCTGTTTCCTCTCACGGCAGTGGGAGGGAGGGAATCACAGCTCGCCATTTCACTGCCTGGTTTCTTGAATAATTCCTGGTTCCTTTATGTTGGTTCTGGTTTGCCAAGATGTGGACACCAAGATGTACCCTCACATGGGTGCATCTCAAGGTGATCATTATCTTACACACTTCAAAGCAGCACCTTACCCAAGTGATCTGACCCTTCAAAGAGTCTTTAATTATGCCAACAGGGTGTGTTTGCCTCCTTCATGCACGGCAAGACAGCATGACAGAAGAGGCCAAAGTTCAATTATTAATGCTTTGTCAGTATGTCCTACTGACAAAGTACACAGTGGCTTGTGTGGTGCCAGCACAAAGGTAAGCAAGCTGTGCCATTGTTATTTCAAATGCCAGTGTGGTCACCCACAATGGAGAGGTTTCAGTGGACTTTGAAATAGATTCCTGGCAATCTACTCGGGAAAATTAGCCAATGAAATTCAGTGCATTGCCACAGATTATTTCTGGTATAGTGATGGAAGATGAGCCCCTAGGTTGGAAGGCACTCAAAATACACAGTGGTTTGCAACAATGGACTCAAGTAGTTACCAGTTGTGAAGATGGCACAGGACTGGGCAATATTTCTTCCTGTGTCCATGGAGTTGCCATGAGTTAGAGCCAACTCAACAGCAGCTAGCAAAAACAGATGCAAAAG
>NW_006921811.1:1260733-1261942 GCF_000298275.1 Orycteropus afer afer | reverse complement strand
ACGATAAAAAAAATAATTAATTAGTATTTAAAAAAGGCACCTATTCTTCTTTGATGTTCCTTATTCATTTTTAGCTTTGCATGCATATGAGACAATTGAAAATACCATGTCTTGGGTCAGGTGCACCTTAAACCTTAAATTGACATCTTTGCTCTTTAACACCTTAAACAGGTCTGTTGCATCCGATTTGCCCAATGCAACATGTCATTTGATTTTTTGACCGCTGTTTCCATTGGCATTGATTGTGGATCCAAGTAAAATGAAATCCTTGACAACTTCATTATTTTCTTCATTTATCTTGATTTTGCTATTGGTGTAATTGTGAGGATTTTTGTTTTCTTTATTTTGAAGTGTAATCCAATTTGAAGGCTGTTGTTTTTTATATTCGTCAGCAAATGCTTCAAGTCATTTTCACTTTCAGCAAGCAAGGTTGTGTTGTCTGCACATTGCAGATTGTTAATGAGTCTTCCTCCAATCCTGATGCCAATTTCTTCTTCATATAGTTCAGCTTCTTAGATTACTTGCTCAACATAAAGATTGAATAGGTGAAAGAATACAACCACAATGCACATCCTTCCTGATTTTAAACCATGCAGTATCCCCTTGCTCTGTTCAAACAATTGTCTCTTGGCCTATGAATAGGTTCTACATGAGCACAATTAAGAGTTCTGGAATTCCCATTTTGCAATATTATTCATAATTTGTTATGATCCACACAGGCTTTGCATAGTGAATAAAACACAGGCAAATATCTTTCTGCTCTTTTTTGCTTTCAGCCAAGATCTATCTGACATCAGTAATGATATCCCTTATTCCGTGTATTCTTTTGAATCCAGCTTGAATTTATGGCAGATCCCAGTCAATGTATTGCTTTAAACTTTTTTGAATTATCTTCAGTAAAATTTTGCTTGCTGTGGTATTAATGATGTTATTCAGTTATTTCCACATTCTGTTGGGTAACCTTTCTTTGGCATAGGCACAAATACGTATCTCTTTTACTCGGTTGGCCAGATCGCCGCCTTCCAGAGTTCTTGGTCTAGACAAGTGAGTGCCTCTAGTGCTGCACCTGTTTGTTAAAACATGTCATTTGGTATTCTCTCAATTTATGGAGCCTTGTTTATTTTCGACAGTGCTTTCAGTGCATTTTCCACTTCTTCCTTCAATACCATCGGTCTGGATCATATGCAATCTACTGAATGCTTGAACATT
>NW_006921811.1:1253997-1259523 GCF_000298275.1 Orycteropus afer afer | reverse complement strand
TTGAGGGAAGGTGGCTTGAAAAGCCAAACTTAACATATGTTAGGGGCTCTCCCAGGGTCCTGTCTGGGACACCCTATCACCAATATTTGATTCTTTCACACTCTCTGATCTTCCCAACACCTACAGCACTTTCACCTGGTGGATCTGTCAAAATTCTCCCATTTATCTTGACTGATTGTTAGGTAGAAACAACACATCTAGAGAAGTTAGGCATCCAGTAGCTTTCCAGTCCTCTCATTTCCACTGCTCTTCCAAACACCACATGTGTCTGAGAACACAGAGTCAATTACTCCCAACTGTTGTCTCTGGCAGATTCAGAACTGTTGGGCCCAGGGTGGTTAATGGAAACAAATAGAGAAACTTCCTCTGCCAACATCTCTCCTAAAATATCCTCTTATATTTCAAGAGAGTAGTCACTCAAGATTCTGCTGTTCATGATGGAGACGGGCTTAGCCTGGTCCAGGTATCTAATCATGTCCTTTTACATTTTGTGTCTGATTTCTGTCTACACCAGCCTGTAGCACATTCTCCAAGACTGCCTCACCACATGTGGATGATCTAACTACAGAAGCTGAACTCCTGATTGTTTATTCCCTCCTAGTCACCTGTCCATGAAAGTCTGGGAGGAAGGGACACTGGCATGCACGTTTCTTTATCTCCGGAGTCTCGGGCAGTGTTTAGAACTTGGTGAGTGCTCAGGAAATGTTATATGTATGTATGAGTGAATGAATGAATGAATGAAAGGATGAGTGTTTCAGATGCTTCCCTGTCACAGAACAAATTGGTTGACATTATGATGTGAATTTCATGATATGGGAAGATGTATTGTGTCTACACTTAGCAGGACTTTTTCTTTCCCCCTTGAAGTGATATTCAAGGCAAAGTTAAAGATGATCTTAAATTGTCTTATTTGGCTTTTCGGAAATGTGAATCTCTCTCTGCTAACAGAAACTTCTTGCCTCTGTATTTGTGGGTTCTTTCCATTTGGACATATCAATAAAAATATTCTTAAGTACTAATGTAAGTGGTTTGAACACACCAGTGGCTACCTAGGTGGAGGATCGGGGAAGGCCTGGTGATCTGCTCTGACAACCTGCTCCTATGAAGATTTGTTGTTGATGGTAGGTGCAATCGAGTTAGTTCCGACTCACAATGACTCCATGTGTAGTAGTACAAAGCATTGCCTGGTCCTGCACCATCCTCACCATAGGACAAATGTTTAAACCCGTCGTTGTAACCACTTTGTCAGTTCATCTCACTGAGGATCTTCCTTTTTTTCGCTGACCCTCTACCAACCATGATGTTCTTCTCCAGGGGCTAATCCCTCCTATTAACATGTCCAAAGTAGAAGAGATGGAGCCTTGCCATCTTCAATTCTAAGGAGCATTCTGGCTGTATTTCCAAGACAGATTTGTTCATTCTTCTGGCAGTCCATGGTAAATTCAATATTCTTCCCCAACACTGAAACTCAAATGCATCAATTCTTCTTTAGTCTTCATTATTCATTTTCCAGCCTTTGGATGCTTATGAGGTCATTGGAAATATCATGACTTGAATCAGGCACACATATGTCCTCAAAGTGACATCTTGGCTTTTTAACACTTTAAAGAAGTCTTTTGCAGAAGATTATAGCCTAGGAAACCCTATGGAGATATTCTGCCTTGTCACGTAGGGCTGCTATGAGTTGGAATAGTCTTGACAGCACACACCAACATCTGTCTAAATTGAATTATCCATTCCTCTTTCCACGCTTTTCTATCTCACACTTTTCTACTGTAGGCACTTCAAATATTTTAGGGATGTGAAAATATTTAAAACCAAACATGTTGTTGTTTGTTGTTATGTGCTGTTAAGTCAGACCTGACTCATAGTGACCTCTCCTTGGGTTTCCGAGGCAGGCAGTATCACTATGGAAGTAGATTGCCCAACCTTTAAAACATAGCAAAACAAAAAAAAAACCCTTTGAGTGTCAGAATCAGGCCAACTGAGATTTGAATTCCAATTCTATCATTTGCTAGCTCTGTGACCTTGGAAATTTTACTTTTCTACACTTAACTTTTTTTTTTCCTCATATGAAAATGATGTCAATAAACCCAACACCTACTGATATTGAGTAGATTCCAACTCATTGCGACCCTGGGGTTTCCAAGGCTGTAAATCTTTATGGAAATAGATTGCCTCATCTTCCTCCCATGGAATAGCTGGTGGGTTTGAACCACAACCTTCTGAAGAGCAGCTAAATGCTTTCCCCACTGTGCCACCTGAGCTCCTTAGATGATGACAAGAGTTACCATGAAATAACTATGTTAGAAACTTAGCATAATGTTGAACACATAGTGAATACAGAATATACTTTACAGCCTCCTCTCGGAGTTTTTAAAGAGTGGACAGAGAACCACCACTGAAATCAATCAATGCTTGCATTCATTCACTGGGCAAATATTTTCGAGCCACAGCTTAACACATTCATCTTTTAACATTTTTAACAGTGTCAGTTTGGATTAAAGGGGCAGACGCAAAGGTACAATGCCATGTGACAACAGACACAGACATTGGACTCATGTTACCACAAGCCAAGGAAGAACTGGGGTCACCAGCACTGGTAAAGGCAGGAAATGATCTTCACCTAGAGTCACTGGGGCAAGCCACTCACTTTGTGATGATGTGTTTCTATAACCCTAAGAAACTAATACAGATTTTGGTGCCAGGAAGTGGGATGATGTTACAACAAATACATAAAAATACAGAAGTGGGTTTGGAATTGGGTAATGGGCAGATGCTGGAAGAATTGAAGAAATGGTTGGTAGAATTATAAGAGTTACTATAACATCAGCTCATATGAGCTTCTACTCTTCCAGCCTGCCTTATAGATGTCAGACTTGCCAGCACACATGATCTAATGTATTTGCTTCTAGCTCTCTCTCCATATATATATTTTATATAAGAAACCAAAAGACTAAACTTATTGCCTTCGAGTCAGTTTTGACTCATAGCAACCCCTATTGGGTTTCTAAGACTAGAGATCTTTACAGAACCAGTCTGTTTCATCTTTCTTCCATGGAACAGCTGGTAGGTTTGAACCAGTGACCTTCTGGTTAGCAGCCAAATGCCTTAACCACTATACTACCAGAGAACTTATTTTATATAAGAGTCACCCCTTATCTACATATATGAGTTCTCAGAAGGTACAAATGGTTAACATGTTTGGCTAATAACTGAAAGGTTGATGATTCAAGTACCCCTGGAGACTCCTCAGACAAAAATTCCTGGTTGTCTACTTCCAAAAAAGTCAGACCCTGAAAACTCTCAGGAGAGCATTTATGCTCTGATATGCATGGGTCTCTGATAGCCTAGTGCCTCAGGCACTTGACTGCTAACCAGCAGGCTGGCAGTTCAAACCCACCAGTCACTCCTCGGAAGGAAGATGGGGCAGTCTACTTCCGTAGTGATACAGCCTTGGAAACCCAAGGAGGGGTCGCTAAGAATTGGGTCCGACTCGATGGCACATAACAACAACAACAATGCATGGGGTCACCATGACTACACACCTACCTACATACATAGAGATGTTGTTGTTGTTGTTATTTGCCGTCGAGTCGACCCCGACTCATAGCGACCCCTCCTTGGGTTTCCGAGGCAGTATCACTACGGAAGTAGGATTGCCCAACCTTCCTTCCGAGGAGTGGTTGGTGGGTTTGAACCTCCAGCCTTCTGGTTAGCAGTCAAGTGCCTTAGCCACTATGCTACCAGAGCTCCCTACATAGAGATAGAGAGTTACATATATACATGTGATTGTGTGTGTGTGTGTGTGTGCCTTAATATTTCTGGTCTATATTCTGTGTCTTGGGAGAGCCCTCTGGCCAGGCATGGAATGTGGTGATGTGCAAGATGACTCCAGCTCCTGCCCTCATGGGCACCAAAGATGACACTCAATCATACATTCAACAAACACTAAGTGCCCTAAGTGTCAGAGGACTGTGGAAAACAGTGGGCCTTCCCAGTCCCTTAACACATGAGACTTACCCTACCAGAACTCGTAGCCTAATGAAGGAGGTGAATTTAAGGGCAAAAAAGTGACACACAGTGTTAATCCAAGTCTCTTTGTCAAAGCACTACAATGCGTTAGGATAAAGAGGCTGTCCAAAGTAACCTTCTTGCCTGCAGCCCACACTGAACCCGCTTCCTTAGAGCAAGGGGCTGGACAAGGGCCAGGCAGTCAGTCCCTTGATCTTCAACCAACACAAATATTATCATCCTGCTGCATGAAAATTAAGTTCTCTTCTTAATCAACTTCCTCTCGGTAATAAACAACTTACCCTAAGGCCAGTGCATGCATAGGTCCACAAAGATATGGAAGTATAAGGCTGCCAAGGAATTTTCTCTACGAGGAAATAATCTTCCTGCCTTTCCTAGGAAAGTTCTAGTTGGGAGGAACTCTGGAGTTACCAAGTTTTCTTGCTCATCCAATGGGACACTCTTGCAGATATCCATTATACATGCTGAAGGGAGGCAGAGATGGACAAGACTGAGAAACTAGGTGAAATACTCACTCCCACATGGTTTATGCCATTTTTTGTGCTGGGTTTGTTGTTGTTGTTGTTGTTGTTCTCTCACTGCAATACCCCACCTCCGTCTTTCCTTCTTGATCTCTCACAGTTTATAGCCCTTAGCTAGTACACAATGCATTCTGAATTAAACAATAACCCCTGAGACCATGCCTGGGAATGTAAGATTTACCAAATTCTGGTTGGTAGGCATGTGTTAAGTGATCAGTAATGTTTGAAAAAGACAATATAGACATACTAACAAAGGAAAAGCTAGCTTGTACTGACAGGACTACTTGGGAAGAGAACACAAATATGAACTTTAAGGTAAGATAAACTGGAGTTGAATTTTGCTTTCCATTTGTGTTGGTTTGATCAATTATTTAACTGCTTTAATGCTTAGTCTATAAGAGGACAATAATAAACCTATCTCATGAAATTGTTGGGGAATTTTAATGCAAATATATAGGTGCTTAAAACATATTGGCTGCCAGGATGAGATACCATTTCACACCCATTAGGCTAAAAACCCAATCCACTGTCACTGAGTCCATTACAACTCGTGGTGATCCTATCAGACAGTGTAGAACTGCCTCACAGGGTTCCCCGGGCTATAAATCTTTATGGCAGCAGACTGCCTCATCTTTCTCCTATAGAGCAGTGGGTGGATTTGCACCATGGACCTTTTGCTTTGCAGCCAAATGTACCACTGAAGCTCCTCATTAGGCTCTTTTTTAGGTTATTATACTTCAATATATAAGGAGCTTAAGTAGAATAGTGGATAAGGCACTTGACTGTTAATCAGAAGGTCAGCAGTTCAAACCCACCAGCCACTCCATGGAAAGAATATGGGGCTATCTACTTCTATAAAGAATTATAGCCTAAGAAACCCAGTAGGCATATCTACGAGTCAGAACTGACTCAATGACAGTGATGTTTTTATATATAGAGAGATAGATAGATAGATAGATAGATAGATATA
>NW_006921811.1:1239151-1246103 GCF_000298275.1 Orycteropus afer afer | reverse complement strand
CCCGGTCACTACTCACCAATGTAGGTTGTGGAGCAAGATTGTTATGTATTTTGTTGTGCCAGTTGAGTCTGGTGTCCCCCAGTGCTATGGTCCTGAGTCAGTGGATTGGTTGGATCTCTCTTTCACAGTGCCTGGCTGTCTGTGAGGGACTGCTTTATGTCTGTCTTCTGTTGTTTCTGTAATGATTGTGTGTATTTTGTATCACTGGTATCTGTGCAAGATTAGCCTCAGCTGAATCTATCTTTGGTCTAGAGTATAATCCTGTTGACTGACCCCTATCTGATCTTCTCAGTTATTTACATGTTTATCTGTAGCCTGCTGTTTGGTGTTAATGGTAATGCAGTACTGAAGCTAAACTGGTATAAGCCTGTCATCTATATCTTATGTGCACAATTCAGTGTCCTCCCTTTCCCCAATGTTATCAAGCTGGTCACAGATTCATTCCATTAAGCTGGTCACAGATTCATTCCATACCATCCCTCCCCTTACCCACCTCAGTGTGTGGTCCTCAACTAGCCTAAATTTATTCCCTCCCATTCCCTCCCCTCCCCAGTCACCTACAAAGTAAGCTCCCTTCCTTAAGAACCTTCCCTGTCTTTTTACAGTAATGGGCTCGTAGAATATTTGTCCTTCTGTGATTGACTTATTTCACTCAGCATAATGTCCTCCAGGCTCATCCACGTTGTGAGATGATTTGTGTATCCTTCATTGTTCTTTAATGTAGCATAGAATTCCAATGTGCGAATGTCCATTGTTTAGTTATCCTGTCATCTGTTGATGGGCATCTAGGTTGTTTCCATCTCTTTGTTATAGTGAATTGTGTTGTGATGGATATGGGTGTGCGTATGTCGTTTGTGTCCTGTCTCTCACACCTTCAAGATATATTCCTAGTAATGAAATTTCTGGTTCAAATGGTATTTCTATTTTAAGTTTTTTAGAAAATTCCATACGGTTTGCCACAGTGGTTGTACCATTTTACAGTCCCACAACCAGTGGATGAGAGTTCCAATCTCTCCGCAACCTCACCAGCATTTGTTATTTTCTGTCCTATTGAACTTTGCTATTATTACTAGGGTGGGATGACATCTCATCATTGTTTTGATTTGCATCTCTCCAATGAGAGCTCTGGTGGCATAAGTGTCTAAGGCACTTGACTGCTAACCAGAAGGCTGGCGGTTCAAACCCACCAGCCACTCCGCAGGAGGAAGATGAGGCAATCTATTTCTGTAGTGATACTGCCTCAGAAATCCAAGGACTGGTCAATATGAGTTGGGGCCAACTCGATGGAACATAACAACAACAACAATGACTAAAGATCATGTACAATTCCTCATGTGTTTGTTGGCTGCCAGTATATCATCTTTAGGGTAGTGTCTGTCCATGTCTCTTGCCCAGTTTTGAATTGGATTGTTTGTCTTTTTGGTCCTGAGGTGTTGAAATTTTCTATAGATTTCAGAGATAAGTCCTTTATGACATATGTCATAGGAAAATATTTTCTCCCAATCTGTAGGTTCTCTTTTTACCCTTTTGATGAAGTCTTTTGATGGGCATAGACCTTCATTTTTAAAAGGTCCCCGTCATCTAGCTTCTCTTCTACATCCTGTGCATTCTGGGTTATGTTTGACAGTTTATTTATGCCATAAATTAGGGCCCCTAGATTTGCCCCTATTTTACCTTTGGTGAATTTTATAGTTTGGGGTTTTCAATGGCTGAGTTTCTACAAGTAGAGTGCCAGGCCTTTCTTATGACACATCTCTGGCTATATTAGAACTCCTGCCCTTTTGATAAGCAGCTGAGTACATTAATGTCGGTCCCATGCGGAGGTACATACTTAATGAATACTGAGCTTCTATCTGGGATGATAAAAAAAAAATTAAATATAAATAGTAACGATGATTGCACAATGTTGTGAATATAATTGAGGTCACTGAAATGTATGATAAAAAATGGCTAAAATGGCAAATTTTGTGTTATGCAAATTTTAACACAGTAAAATTTAAAGAAAAAAATGAAAAACATAGTTCCACTGTCCTCTGTGGTTGAGTGATTCCGACTCACAGGGACCCTATCAGACAGAGTAGAACTGCCCCATGGGGTTTCCAAGCCCTAAATCTTTTTGGAAACTGATCACCATATCTTTCTTCTGGAGTAACTGATGAGTTTGAACCACCTACTTTCCGGTTAGCAGATGAGTGCTTTAACCACTGTACCACCAGGGCTCAGTAGCTGTTTCTAAGTGTGCTTCCTTTCCTCGCCTCCTTCAATATGTTTGATTTCATGGCTCTATCTCTGCGTGTGTATGTATAAGTTTTCCCATTTTCTCATAAAACTAACACATTGCAAGAAACTGATGCTGCCTCGGGCAGAAACCATTTACTTTGTGCAAAAAAGTCCCCAGGACGCATCCCCGGCAGAGTAAATCATTCTTCTAAGTTTGAGAGTAGTTTTATGACAGGTGTGCACGGGTTGGCTTTTAGAAATCGGGTGGTACAAGATGGAAAATGCCGAGCTTCCTTGCCCTGCTCCCTGGCTCCTGTCCCCTGCCACCACGCAGTTCTCCTCACACCTGCAATTAGCACATGGCAGCCTATCAAAGGCCGCACCCCCTGTGTTTTTACCTGTATCTCATGGAGATCTCAATGTGCTGGATGCTAAGAAACCCAGAATTATCCCATTTCATTATGTTGTGGGCTGACAACAAGAATGAGAAATCATGAAAGCCAAGCAACAACACATCTGTTGTGTTTGTGACCAGCTCACAGTACGTCCCAGACTCCTCAGTCCAAATTTACATTCCTCCCATGAGATCAAATGGACTTCAGTTTGTGGGTGTGGGTGTTATTTATCTCATTTACAGTTTACTGTGTCAATCATAATGAAATTTTTTGTCTTTGATTTGTGTGTTGTTATTATTGTTGTTGTTGTTAGATGCCTGGTGGGGAGTGCTCAGCTGGTAGCTAAAAGTTTGTCAGTTTGATCCCACCCAGCAATTCTTTGGTAGAAATGCCTGGCTATCTGTTCTCCTAAAGATTTCAAAACTCATTGCCATCTAATCGATTCTGACTCATAGAAACCCTATAAGACACAGGAGAAAGGTCCCATGGGGTTTCCTCCAAACACCAAAAAACAAAATCACTACCATCAAATTGATTCTGACTTATAGCAACCCCCATTGAGTTTCCAAGGTGGAAAGTAGATTGCCCCATCTTCCTTTCGAAGAGTGGCTGCTGGGCTTGACAACACTATTGGACAGTTCTACTCTGTCACATAGGGTCTCTATGCATTGGAAATGGACTCGATGACACTTAACAACAGTTATCATTGTGAGCTGCAGTGGACATGGCTCCCGGTTCATGGTGACTCCATGCCCAGTGCTGAGCCATCCTTATGATTGGCTATGATTGGATCATTATGATCTTTAGGTTTTTCAACAGCAGAGGTTTGAAAACAGTTTACCAGGCCTTACGTCCTAGTCTCTCTTAGTCGAGAAGCTGGGCTGAAACCTACTCAGCACCATAGCAACAGTCAGCTTCCACTAACTCGTCGGTAGTTGTTGGGCACGAAGTAAATGGGCCAGGAATAGAACCTTGGCCCCTTTGCCTGAAGGTAGAATTCTACCACTGAACCACTCATGCCCTCTGATTTGTCGAATATTAATATTTTGTTACATTCCTTCACTAAGTCCATCTCAGGTGCACCAGATCCCAGTATCTGAAATTAAGACACATGCATATTAGTTTCTTAGGGCTGACATAGTGAACCACCACAAAGTGGGTGCCTTTAAACAGAAATATATTGTCTCATGGTTCTAAAGCCTGGTAGTCTAAGATAAGGGTGTTGGCTGTGTTGATTCCTTCTGAGGCATTAAGGGAGAATATGTTCTATTCTTTTCTCCTAGCTTCTGGTAACTCCAGGCATTCCTTCGCTTATGGTTGAGACATCACATGGTGCCCTTCCTCTGTCTGCCTTTTTCTCTGTACCTTCTCTTCTTTTATAAGGACACCAGTCGTATAAGCTAGGACCAACCATACTTCAGTATGACTACATATTAGTCTAACTAATAACATCTTCAAAGATCATATTTCCAAATAGGATCATGTTCACAGTTATAGGGATTAGATCTTTCCCTTCTCTGTTGTGCAACACGATTCAATCCATAGCAATAAGTTTCAGCCATATTTGTACACTTCAGTGTGTTCCTCAGTTCTTAACATCATGCAATAAGAAAGTATGGGAAACCCCATTTATCTATCCTTAACACATATGTAATATGTTGTTGTTGTTGTTAGGTGCCATCGAGTCATCTTTGACTCACAGCGATCCTATGTACAGCAAACAAAACGATGCCTGGTCCTGTGCCAGCTGTGGAGCATGCATGAGTCCATCATGGTAGCCACTGTGTCAGTCCATCGTGTTTAGGGCCTTTCCCTTTTTTGTTGGTTCTCCACTTTACCAAGCTTGACATCCTTCTTCAGGGAATGGTCTCTTCTAACAACATAACCAAAGTAGGTGAGACTGTCTGGCCATTCTTGCTTCCAGTGAGGATTCTGGCTGCACTTCCTCGGAACACAGATTTCTTAGTTCTTTTAGCAGTCCATGGTACTTTCAGCATTCTTCGCCAACACCACCACTCAAAAGCATCAACTCTTCTTCGGTCTTTCTTATTCATTGTCTAGCTCTCACATGCACATGAGGCAATTAAAATGCCATGGCTTGTGTCAGGCACACCTTAATCTTCAAGGAGATATCTTTGCTTTTCACCATCTAAAAGAGGTCTTTTGCAGCAGATTTTACCAGTGCTATATGCCATCTGATATCTTGACGACTGTTTCCATTGGTGTTGATTATAGAACCAAATAATATGACATCTTTGAAAACTTCAATCTTTTCTCCATATATTGAGATAATCCTTACTGATCCAATTGTGAGGATTTTTTGTTTTCTTTATATTGAGGTGTAATCCATACTGCAAACTGTATCATTTCAATTCATCCTCACTTTCAGCAAGCAAACTTGTGTTGTCAGCATATCACACATTGTTAATGAGTTAACCTCCAATCCTGATGCCACATTCTTTCTCATATAGTCCAGCTTCTTGGAATATTCACTCGGCATACAGATTGAATAAGTATGGTGAAAGGATACAACCCTGACACACTCCATTCCTGATTTCAAACCATGCAGTGTCCCCTTGTTCTGTTCTAATGACAGCTTCCTGGTCTATGTACAGATTCCTCATGAATACAATTAAGTGTTGTGGAATTGCCATTCTTCTCAATGTTATCTTTAATTTATTATGACCCACTCAATCGAATGCTTTTGCATAGTCAATAAAACACAAGGAAACATTTTTCTGGTATTCTTTGCTTTCAGCCAAGATCCATCTGACATCAGCTATAATATCCCTCATTCCATGGCCTCTTCTGAATTCAGCTCACATTTCTGAAAGTTCTCTGTCAATATATTGCTGCAACCATTTTTGAAATATCTTCAGTAAGAGTTAACTTACATGCAATATTAATAATATCTTTCAATAATTTCCACATTCTGTTGGATCGCCTTGCTTTGGAATGGGTACAGATATGAATCTCTTCCAGTCAGTTGGCCAGGTAGCTGTTTTCCAAATCTCTTAGCATACCCAAGTGAGTGCCTCCAGGACAGCATGTTTGTTGAAACATCACAATAGGAAGTCTGTCAATTCCTGGAGATTTGTTTTCCTCCACTTCCTTCAGTGCAGCCTTGACTTCTTCCTTTAATATCATTGATCCTTGATCATATGACACCTCCTGAAATGAATGAACATCAACCAATTCTTTTTGATACAATGACCCTGTGCATTCCTTCCATCTTCTTTTGATGTTTCTTGCATCATTAAATATTTTGCCCAAGAATCTTTCAATATTGCATCTTGATGCTAAAATTTTATCTTCAATTCTTTCAGCTTAAGAAATAACAAGCATAGTCTTTTCTTTTGGTTTTCTAACTCCAGGTCTTTGCACATTTCATTATAATAATTGACTTTGTCTTCTCAATTGTTCTTTGAAATCTTCTGTTCAGTTCTTTTATCTTGTCATTTCTTCCTTTTGTTTTAGCTACTCTTTGCTCAAGGGCAAGTTTCAGAGTCTCTTCTGACATCCACTTTGGTCTTTTCTTCCTTTCCTGTCTTTTTAATGACCTTTTGTTTTCTTCATGGAAGATGTTCTTTTGTTGTTGTTGTTGTGATTTGGGTGAAGGTTTACAGAGCAAATTCACTTTCCATACAGCAGTTCACATATACTTTGTCTCATGACATTGACCACAGTTTACCACAATGCAACAGCTCCCCTCCCACTTCCTCCCCATAGTTACTTCTTCCCTGTGTCCATCCCTCCATGCACTCCGGCCACCTGAGCTGTCTCCCTGTGCATAAAGCAATGCTTCTTTTCCCATGATTGTTCTCTCCAGGGCGTGTGTCTACTTAAGGTAAATGTTCAACTCATATGCCCGTCCTTTGTTTGGCTGGAAATCACAGGTGTGGGTTCAATTCCAGACCTGAAGGGCAGCTAGGAGCCATAGTCTCAGTGGTTCCACCAGGCTCTGTCGGACCAGCAAACCTGGTCTCCTCCCCCTTTTTTATTTTTCTCCAAATTATTTTGAGTTTTATTCCACATTGTTCTCCCTCTTTATCAAGAATCTCCTACATAGATCCCCTTTCAAGTGGATGACAGTGGTAGCTGGGCACCATCTAGTTCTTCTTGTCTCATAGCCATATAGGCTATAGATCAGATGGTGTACCAGTCATTAGGACTAATTTGTATCCATGAATTTTGGTTTCTTCATTCTTCTTTGCTCTGGACAAGGAGAGACCCATCGTTGCGTCAAGATGGCAGCATGCAGGCTTTTAAGATTCCAGTCGCTACTCGTCATAGTAGGAGGTGGAACAATGTTTTGTATAGTATGTTATGCCAATTGA
>NW_006921811.1:1217488-1237655 GCF_000298275.1 Orycteropus afer afer | reverse complement strand
GATCAGCTGTCTGTAGGTTGATGGATCTATTTCTGGGTTCTCAATTCTATTCCATTGGTCTATGTATCTGTCATTAAACCAATACCAGGCAGTTTTGATTACTGTGGTTGTATAGTAGGTTTTGAGATCCAGCAGTGTGAGACCTCTTACTTTGTTTTTCTTCTTCAATAGCATGGAAGATGTTCTTGATGTCATCCAACAATTCCTCTGGTTTTCAGTCATTGGTGTTCAGTGCATCAAATCTATTCTTTAGATGGTCTCTAAATTTAGGAAGGGTATATTCAAGGTCCTATTTTGGCTCTTGTGAACTTGTTTTGTCTTCAACTTCAAGTTGAACTTGCATATAAGCAGTTGATGATCTGTTCCACAATCAGCTCCTGGCCTTGTTTTGGCTGAAGATATTGAGCTTTTATACCTCCTCTTGCCACAGATGTAATCAATCTGATTCCTGTGTACTCCATCTGACAAAATCCACATGTATAGCTGCTGTTTGTGTTGTTGAATAAAGGTACTTGCAATGAATAAATCATTGGTCTTGCAAAATTCTGTCATACATTCTCTAGTATTCTTTCTATCACAAAGGCCAAATTTTCCAACTACCGGTGATAGCATTGAGCACATTGTATGACTGGTGATATAATATGATTATACACATATACAGTGCTCCATAAATAGATGTACATTCTATTTCTATTCTTAGCCCATTAAACGCTATTTCTCTGTGAGCTGCCTTCCCATTGTATGACAGCTTAAAGCTAAAACCACTTGACTTATGGAAGGTTGTGGTCTACAGCTGGAATCCTAACTCCATTTTGAGTCTTGATGTAAGTTCAGACACCGTTTGAATTCTATATGCTACTTCCCCAATAGGTGCTGACCATTAAACCAACAATGTGGCTATACTTAGACAAGTCTAGGCAAGCCTTGGTAGGGGAAGCATACCCTCAAGTATAATGTAGTTGATAGTAGATTAACAAGTATACAGAAAGGTGTTCACAAAAAGAACTAGGAACTTGAATGGGCATGTCCTTCTTACACAAAGAACTTAATGATTTACTGAAATAGCCAATCAGAAGATCTTACTTTAGTTAACCAATCAGAATACTTTTTAGTGTTAGTTTCTGATATTTCGGTATTTAAGCCCTGCATGGCATCTGATGGGTGGAACACTGTGTTGAGAGCCTCTCAACTGTGTTTCCTAGTTCACAAATTGTTTTCTTCTGTAATAAACCTCTTGTTTTCTGCTTGAGTTAAATCTGGGTATATTGTCTCTGACCTGGAAGAGAACCAAGTCCAATCATAGATTAAAAACAAGCAGACACATGGTTTGTGCACAATTTGCTCAATGTTATTACAAAATATGAGAATACAGAAATAGAGGTCACACTGAGGATTGATTCAGTGGTCCATTCCACATATACAGGTTAGTATGGGATCAGCACTGAAACAGTCACAGAAGAGAGGACACTTAAGTTGCCATAAAAGATCAATGCATATTTCCTAGAAGGAAATCATGTGGTTGGGGAAGGCATTGTGAGTTTTTTCATCATTCATTCATTAATGCAGTCATACATGCAAGAAATAGTTATTGACTACCACAATGATCACCCTAACACAAGCTACATTCACCTGTTAACTGGGATGTTGCAATACCTTCCTCATGGTCATTCTTATTACAAAGCTTCCAACTGGACCAATAAGTAACATCATGATAAATGGTGAAAATATTAAGATGTTAATGGTTTTATTTTACTTGACTCCACAATCAATGTCTACAGAAGCAGCAGTCAAGAAATGAAATGATGTATTTGCATTGGGCAAGTCTGTGGCAAAAAACATCTTTAAAGTGTTAAAATTCAAAGATGTCACTTTGAGGACTGAAGTGCATCTGACCCCAAAACTAACCAAACCCACTACTATTAAGTCAGTTCTGACTTATAGCCACACCACATTAGGTTTCTAAGGTTGTAAATTGTTACAGAAGTAGATAACCTCATCTTCCTTCCAAGAAGCAGTTGGTGGGTTTGAACTGCCAACGTTCTGGTTAGCAGCAAAATAAACGGCTTACCCACTAAGACACCAGAGCTCCTTGCACATGACTCAAGTCATGGCATTTTCAAGCTGGATGATGAATAAGGAAGACTAAAAAGGAATTGATGCATTTTAATTATGGTGTTGTTGTTGTTGTTATGTCATCAAGTCAAACCTGACTCATAGTGACCCCTCCTTGGGTTTCCAAGGCAGTATCACTATGGAAGTAGATTGTCCAACCATCCTTCTGAGGAGTGGCTGGTGGGATTGAACTGCCAGCCTTCTGGTTAGCAGTTAGGTGCCTTATGCTCTATGCTACCAGAGCTCCTAATTATGGTGCTGGTTAAGAATATCGACTATGCCATGGACTGCCAGATGAATGAACAAATATGTCTTGGAAGTACAGACTGTGCCTTAGAACAAAGATGGTGAGACTTCATTCTACACATTTTGGACATGTTATATGGAGAGTTCAGCCACAAAATGAAGATCCTTGACATAATGGATGCAACAATGGGCTCAAACATAGCTTTCTGAGGACAGTGCAAGACCAGGCAATCTTTTGTTCTGTTGTAAATAAGACCACAAAGAACTGGAACCAAGTTGACAACACAATAAGAATAATAACTTAACATCATTAACAACAACTGTTTTTATATGGCCTTTGGACTAAAAATAATTTTTCCATTTTCATATGGTTGAAGAATCAAGAAAAGAGTATCTGTGATGCATCAAAATTATGCAAAATTCAAATAGCAGTGTCCATAAAAATATGTTTATTGGGACACAGCTATATCCATAAATTTGCTCATTGTCTCTGGCTACTTTAATACTATAAGTTCAATAGTTGTGACAGAGACTATCTATGGGCTCTTATTGCTTTGCCCTGCTGTTCAACACACTCCTTTCAGTGACACAGTGATAATTCAGCCAGGTTTTGAATTTCCTGTGTATCATCATACTATGATATTTTATTTATTTATTTACTCATTATTCCTAGTGCCTTTCCATCATGTCAGACTAAGAAGAAATAAGTGGACTCTGCATGTTGCAATTTTAAGGTATAGTGGAGTATGTATTATTTTATTATTGAATTAGATATCAGAGCATCGTGTATGTTATTTAATGACCCTATAGCTATGCTTAGGAGCTCTGGTGGCATAGTTCCTAAAGCATTTGAGTGCTAACCAGAAGGCTGGAGGTTCAAATGCACCAGCCACTCCTCAGATGGAAGGTTGTGTAAACTACTTCTGTAGTGATACTGACTCAGAAACCCAAGGAGGGGTTGCTATGAGTTGGATCCAACTCCACAGCAGTGAGTTTATAGTTATGCTTAAGGAGCTCTGGTCACATAGTGCCTAAGGCATTTGAGTGCTAACCAGAAGGTTGGTGGACCAAACTTGCCAGGCATTCTATGAAAGGAAAACTGGGCAATCTATTTCTTGAAAGATTTCCTGCCTTGGAAACCCAGTGGGGGTTGCTACGAGTCAGAATCGATTCGATGGCAGTGGGTTTTTAGCTCTGCTTAAGGAGTCCAGTATATACCATCATTTCCTCACGAAGCTCTCACCACAGCATTCCTAAACCACAGGAAAGTAGCAGTTAAAAAAATAAATAAATAAATAGAATAGACTATCTCATTGCAGCAAAAGTCTGGCCATTCTTGCTTCTAAGGAAAATTCCAGCTGCACTCATTCCACGACAGATTTCTTCCTTTTTCTGGCACTCCATGGTACTTTCATTATTCTTTACCAACATCACAACTCAAAAGTATCAACTTTTCTTCAGCCTTCAAATTCATTGTACAACTTTCACACATATATGAGGCATTTGAAAACACCATAGCTTGGGTTAGGCATGCCTCTGTCTTCAAAGAGCCATCTTTTTTCTTCAGAACATTAAAGAGGTCTTTTGTAGGGGATTCGCTCAGTGAAATACATCGTCTGATATCTTGACTGCTGCTTCCTTCGGTGTTGATTGTAGAACCAAGCAATGTGAAATCTCTGACAATTTCAGCCTTTTCTCCATTTACATTGATGCTGCTTATTGGTCCACTTGGGAGGATTTTCATTTTCTTTATATTGAGGTATAATCCATACTGTAAATTTGAATCTTCATGAGTAAGAGCTTCAAGTCATCCTCATTTTCAGCAAGCAAGTTTGTATCACCTGCACACTGCAGGTTGCTATTGACTCTTCCTTCAATCCTGCTGCCACCTTCTTCATATAGTCCAACTTCTCAGCGTATTTGCTCAGAGTACAGATTGAATAAGGATGGTGAAAGGATACAACCCAGATGCACTCCATTCCTGATTTTAAACTATGCAGTGTTCTGTTTGAATGACAGCTTCCTGGTCAATGTGCAGATTCCTCATGAGCACAATTAAGTGTTCTGGAATTTCTGTTCCTCTCAATGTTATCCATAATTTGTTGTGATCCACACAGTCGAATACCTTTGTATAATCAATAAAACACAAGTAAACATCTTTCTGTTATGCTTTCCTTTCAGCCAATATCCATTTGACATCAGCAACAATATCCCTCATTTCACATCCTCTTCTGAATCCAGCTTGCATTTCTGGAAGCTCTCTGTCAATACATTGCTGCAACAGTTTTTGAATTATCTTCAACAAAATTTTGCTTCCATGTGATATTAATGACATTGTTCAATAATTTCCACATTCTGAGGAATTATCTTTCTTTGGAATGGGTACAAATATGAATTTCTTGCAGTCAGTTGGCAAGGTAGCTGTCTTCCAAATTTCTTGGCACAGACAAGTAAGTACCTCTAGCATGGCATCCATGTGTTGAAATATCTCAATGGGTATCCCATCAATTCCTCACCAGTTCCTTCGGTGTAGTTTTGACTTCCTTCTTCAATATCATTGTTTCTTGATCATATGCCAGCTTCTGAAATGAATGAACATTGACCAGTTCTTTTTGGTACAGTGACTGCATATTCCTTCCATCTTCTTTTGATGTTTTCTGCATCACTCAATATTTTGCCCAAAGAATAATTCAGTATAGCAATATGAGTCTTAAATTTCTCTTCAGTTCTTTCAGCTTGGGAAATGGCAAGCATGTTCTTACTTTTTGGTTTTCTAACTCCCGCTCTTTGCACATTTCATTATAATAATTGACTTTACCTTTTTGAGCCAGTCTTTGAAATCTTCAGTTCAGCTCTTTTATCTTGTCATTTCTTCTATTTGATTTATCTACTCTCCATGCAATAACAAGTTTCAGAGTCTCTTCTGACATACATATTGGACTTTTTTTTCATTCCCTCTCTTTTTAATGAGCTTCTATTGTCTTCATGGATGATGTTCTTGATGTAATTACACAATTCATCTGGTGTTCAGTCACTGGTGTTCAAAGCATCAAATCTATTCTTTAGAGGGTCTCCAAATTCAGGTGAGATATAAACAAGGTCATATTTTGGCTCTTGTGGAGTTCTTTTAATTGTCTTCAGCTTCAACTTGAAATTACATATGAGCAGTTGGTGGTCTGTTCCAGTCACCTCCTGGCCTCATTTTGGCTACTGAGCTTCTCCATATTCTCTTTGCACAGATGTAGTCAAACTAACTCCTGTGTATTCTGGTAAATTCCATATGTATGACCCCTGTTTATGTTATTGAAAAAAGGTATTTCAATGAATAAGTCATTTGTCTTGCAATATTCTAACATGCAATCTATAGTGTCATTTCTATCACCAAAGCCATATTTTCCAACTACTAGTGATTCTTCTTTTTTTCCAACTTTTGCATTCCACTCACCAGTAATTACCTACATATCTTGATTGCATGTTTGGTCAATTTTAAAATGAAGAAGTTGGTAAAAATCTTCAATTTCCTTGCTGGCTCTGGTGGTTGGTGCATAAATTTGAGTAATAGTAGTATTAACTTGTCTTCCTTGTAGGCGTATGGATATTATTTCATCACTGACAGCACTGTAGTTCAGGGTAGATCTTGCCACATCCTTTGTTGCAAGATCCTCTTCAAATTCCATTCCTCTTCAAGTGGTCGTTTCCGGCATGGTAGATCATATTGTTGTTTGCTACAAAATGGCCAAAACCGGTCCATTTCAGCTCACTAATGCCTACGATATCAATCTTTGTACATTCTATTTCTTTTTAGACAATTTCCAATTTTTCTAGATTTATACTTGGTACATTCCATGTTCTGATTTTTAATGTATCTTTGCAGCTGTTTCTTCCTATTTTGAATAGTGCCCCATCAGCAAATAGAGGTCCTGAAAGTTTTACTCTATCCACATCATTAAGGTCAACTCTACTTTGAGGAGGCAGCTTTTCCCAGTCAATTTTGAGTGCCTCCTCAGAAGAAAGGTTGGGCAATTTACTTTCATAGTGATACCACCTCGGAAACACAAGGAGGGGTCACTATGGGTTAGATCTGACTTGACGCCAGTGACTTTGGTTTTAAGTTTGGTTTCTAGTTTGATTTCTGACATCAGAGGCTCATCTTCCAGCACTATTTCAGAATAAGGTCCAGGGCTATCATAAAGTTTTCCAGTGATAAATCAGACAGTGTTTTACTGCTATTCATAAATTTTTCACTGGCCAATTATTTGAGAAGTAGATGGATTCTTCCATCTTCTGAGTCTCTTAGTCTCAAAGCTCCTCTGAAACCTTTCCACCATGGGAGACTCTATTGGTACTTGAAATACTGCTGACATAGCTTTCAGGCTCACAGCAACCCACAAGCCACCACAGTATGACAAACTAACAGATGAGTGGTGGGATACAAGAATAGTTAACCCTTTATCACACACACACACACACACACACACACACACACATATTAGTGGTTGAGGATGACTATCATTTTCAAGGAAAAATAGTTGAATACATGAATTAAAGAAAAATAAAACTCACTGCTGTCAAGTTGGATCTGACTCATAATGACCCTTCCTTGGGTTTCCGAGTCAGTATCACTACAGAAGTAGATTGGCAATCTTCCTTCCAAGGAGTGGCTGGTGGGTTTGAACCTCCAGCCTTCTGGTTATTGGTCAAATGCTTTAGGCACTATGCCACCAGAGCTCCTAATACAGGAATAGTAAACTTTTATTGTGATTTTTTTTTTTTTTGCTTAAGGCCAAATTATATATTTCCTGAAAATGATGACCATCATCAACTACTCATATATAACATTGAATTATTGAATGCATTTGAAAATTAGGTATTTTAATGCACATGTATAATGTTTCATAATTCAGCATAAACTTATGAGGTGAAGTAATGCTTATATGTAAAACTTAAACATGGCAAAGGATACCAGAAAGATGTTTACTTGTGTTTTATTGACTATGCAAATGTATCTGATTGTGTGGATCCTAACAAATTGTGGCTAAAACATTGAAAAGAATGGGAATTTCAGAACACTTAACTGTACTCATGACAAAACTGTACATAGACCAGGAGGCTGTCATTTGAACAGAACCAGGGGACACTGCATGGTTTAAAATCAAGAAGGGAGTGCACTAAGATTGTATCTTTTCACCATACTTATTCAATCTATATTTGGAGCAAATAATCTAAGAAGCTGGGCTATATGAAGAAAAACATGGCATCAAGATTGGAGGAAGAATCATTAACAACCTGTGATACACTGATGACACAACTTTGTTTGCTGAAAGTGAGGATGACTTGAAGCACTTAGTGATGAAGATTGAAGACCACATTCTGCAGTATGGATTACATCTCAATATAAAGGAAACAAAAATCCTCACAACTGGACCTATAAGCAGCATCATGATAAATGGAGAAAAGATTGAAATTGTCCAAGACTTCACATTGCTTGGTTCTACAATCAATGCCAATGGAAGCAGCAGTCAGGACATCAGACAATGTATAGCCCTGGGCAAGTCAGCTCCAAAGGACCTCTTTCAAGTGGTGAGGAGTAAAGCTGTCTCCTTGAGGACTAAGGTGTGCTTGACACAAGCCATGATATTTTCAATCACCTCATATGCATGTGAGAGCTGGACAATGAATAAGGAAGACTAAAGAAGAATTGATGCATGTGAGTTGTAATGCTGGCAAAGAATGCTGAGAGTACCAGGGACTGCTCAAAGAACTAATAAATCTGTCCTGGAGGAAGTGCAGCCAGAATACTTCTTGGAAGTGAGAATGGGTAGACTTCATCTCACCTACTTTGATCATGTTATCAGAAGGGACCATTCCCTGGAGAAGGATGTCATGCCTGGTAAGGTGGAGGGTTGATGGAAGAGGGGAAGGCCCTCAACGAGATAGATTGACACAGTGGCTGTGAGATGGATTGACACAGCAAGGATTGTGGAGCTGGCATGGGACCAGGTGGTTTTTTGTTCTGCTGTGCATAGGGTCACTATGAGCCAGAGATGATTCGATGGCACCTAATAACAACAACAACAAACATGGTACCACCATTTCAATGTCAATTAAGATTTCTTGACTCACATATATAATGTTAACTTGCTTCATAACTTCCTCTGTTTTTGAAAGTTAAAACAAGAAGCTAGGTCTTAATTCCCGCACACATTTTCAGCAAATATAAATCTGCAAGCAGAAACTGGAGTTCCAGTAACATTTTTCAAACCATGAGGCAAGTGTGAAGGAAATTTATATATTTTAAAACCTATTTAACTGTGTAATTGAGGAGCTTCAGCCTAACCTTCAATTGAAAGTGATTAATCTGTAATTCAATGATGTGTTAAAAAGCAAATACAGAAAAGACTAATAAAATTCTATACATGCCTTCCAAATGATGACAATGCTCAATTAATATTATATGTTCATAAACTGAAGTTGGGAGCTCTGGTGGCATAGTGCTTAAGGCATTTGACTGCTAACCAGAAGATTGGCGGTTCAAACCGACCAGCCACTCCTCAGAAGGAAGATTGGGCAATCTTTTTCCATGGTGATAGTGCCTTGAAAACCCAAGGAGGGGTAGGTATGAATCAGACCTGACTTGAAGGTAGTAAGTTTTGAGTTTGATACTGAAATTCATATTTGATGATCTTAACTGTATGAAAGACATTTTTAAACATCAAATATGTAAAACCTCATTATAGATCAACATTAACAGTAGGAACACTTGTAACTGATTTTGTTGATAGGGAAAATTACCATTCAGTAGCAATTAAGTGAAATATTATACTGCCCCCAAAAATCACTCTTTTCATTAGTAAATCTTTATTACAAAATATAATTTTACTAAATTATTATTATTATATTTTGAATTTCATCAACATGTTTTTGGTGATTTGTTTTCCTCTTGCTATATATGTACCAACATAATATCTTTGGTTTTGTTTCTTGCCCTCTTAAAACTAAATATATATACTATATGGGCCTTCATAGAAAAAGACTGTGCACAGTTGTTCTAAATGAAAGGAGGCTCAACAAGAAGTAATAAAATGCATGTATGATTCTTGTTTGGATTCAATTTCAAAAGAATAAAGATGTAAATTGCATTTGGGGAATAATGGAGGAAATTTGGATATAATTTGATATAACCTGTATGGTAATTATATTATTAAATACATTTTAAATGTCTTGGTTGTGATTACCATATTAGGGAACTAGAAGAAGCACCTTGTTTTTACAAGGTAAATGTTGAAATACGATGTCTGTTTTTAACTCAAATTATTCAGCAAAAGAAAAGAAAATGTGACAAATATGTAAATAATTTGTGAATCTATATGAGGGCTATACATGGGTTTGCTGCACTATTTTTTCAATCTCTACAATTTCAATTAAGAAATAAATGTTGTTGTTGTTGTTGTTTGCCGTCGAGTCGTCCCTGACTCATGGCGACCCCTCCTTGGGTTTCCCAGGCAGTATCACTACGGAAGTAGGATTGCCCAACCTTACATACATGTGTTTGCTGCACTATTTTTTCAATCTCTACAATTTCAATTAAGAAATAAATAGGAGACAAAAAGTAGCCTTCTCTGATGAAGTTATCTAAAATAACTCCCAGTCACTCTCCAAAAAAAGATCTCATTTTATTTTCATCATATTACTTATCATAACATACTATTTGTTTATTTTAAAATTTCTTTATTTATGTATTTTCAATTATTCTCCTGATATAATGTAAACTCAGTGAGAGGACAGTCTGTCTATTTTGTTATTTGTTGATTCCCCAGTACCCAGCATATCAGTGACATATTGTGCACACTCAGCAAAATGTGTTGAATAAATGACAGAAAAGTAAATGTAAAAAATAGAAAATAAATAAATGACAGAATATCCCTCATACATCCTTGAGAGCTTTAAGCCAGCCCAGTTACTTTCACCACATACTTTCTGGCTATCTCTTGAACTGTTTCTTGTTTTTGTTTTTGTTTTGAGAATATTCTCAGTGTATTACTTTTTATTTCTGACTTGTCTTTTTCTCAATTCCAGTCTTGAAGGATCACAGGAAGTAGTTTTTTTTTAGCTGACAATGCCAACTGTAGTTGTTATGTTTGTGTGTCAACTTGGCTAGGCCTGGTTGAATGGCTGGGCAGTTGGTGGTAGTTATTCCCCATGAGGAGACTGGTCATCAACTCCATTGTGGGATCTACCACAAGCAGCTGAGTAGCTGTCTTTAAGATGTGGTCTGCTTCCTGTATATACAGAAAAACTTTGGGAATTGTCTCTAACCTATGGCATGCTTGAACCCTGCATGTAGCCATGTCATTGTTCAGCAGCTTGCCATGCTCTGCTGACTTTGGGACTTACAATGGACTTAAGTTAATGGCCTGCCATGTGGTTTGGTAACATTGGGACTGTGCCTTTTTACTTGTCAACCTGGGGCTTCTCAGCCTCAGCAGCCAGCAGCTGTCTGAGTGAAGAAATGCCTCTAGCTCCAGTGGGCTGGGAGCAGGAGGCAGAGCTGGACCCCAAGGTTGAGGGGCTTTCACCCAGACCCTACAGCCTGGCACTTTGAATTTGGGATTAAAATCTCCAAATTGTAAGAATAAACTCCTGTTTGTCAAAGCCATCTTATTTGTGGTAGATTCCTGTCAGAGTGGCAGTAGGTAACCAGAATACCAACAATACATTTTTACTCCTAACCTCAGAGATGTATCAATTTTGCAGCATAATATCATAATTGAATTCAAGGGACCATGATTGTCATACTGGTCAATTACATTGAAGATATTATGTTGATTGGATGTAATAAGGAAGAAGTATCAATGGCTCTAGGCTTGTTAGTAAGATATTTGTGTACTTGAGGGTGGGAAATTAACCCAACATAAATTCAGACACTTTACACCTCAATGAAATTTCTAGGGATCGAGTGGTCTGGGACATGTAAAGATATTTCTATTAAAGTGAATGGTAAGTCTTTACATTTGGTCCCTCCCACAATTAAAAAAATAAGTACAATGCCTAGGGGGCCTATTTGAGTTTTGGAGGCAATTAGGTGTGCTACACTCACCTATTTATCAAATGACTCAAAAAGCTAGTTTTTAATGGGGCCCAGAACAAGAGATGGCTCTGCAACAGGTTCTGGCTGTCATACAAGCCACATTGCCACTTTGGCCATATGGTCCAGCCGATCCAATAGTACTTGAACTGCCAGTGATAAATAGAGATGCTGTTTGGTGTCTTTGGTAGGCCTCTGTTGGTAGGATTTTGGAGCAAAACCCTGCCATCCTCTGCAGATAGCTACTCACCTTTTGAGAAACAACTTTTGACCTATAACTGAGCCTTAGTAGAGACAGAACACCTAACTATGGCCCACCAAGTCACTATGCAGCCTGAGCTGCCAATCATAAACTGGTGTCTAGCCCATAGAATCATAAAGTTAGACATGCACAGCAGGACTCCATCATTAAATGGAAGTGGTATATAACAGACTGAGCTCAAGCAGGACCTAAAGGCCCAAATAAACGGCATGAGTAAGTGGCCCAAATGCCTATGGTCTCCACTCTAGTCACATTACTCTCTCCAAGTCTGTATGTAGAGCCTCCTGGGGAGTTACTTATGGTCATCTGACTGAAGAAGAGAAAGTGTGTGCTCATTTTATTGATGGCTCTGTGCAGTACCACAGGCACCTCTGAAAAGGAGACAGCAGCAGCACTGCAGCCCTTTTCTGGGACCTCACTGAAGGAGAGTGGTGAAGAGAAATCCTCCCAATGGGCAGAATTTCAAAGAGGGCATCTTGTTGTTCACTTTGCTTAGAAGGAGAAATGGCCAGATGTGCAATAGTATATCGATTCATGGGCTGAGGCCAATGGTTTGACTGGGTGGTCAGGGACTTGGAAGGAACATGATTGGAAAATTGAATGACAATGAGTTATGGGGAAGAAGTATATGGATAGATCTTTCTGAATGGGCCAAAGAAATGAAGATATTTATGTCTCATGTGAATGTTCACCAAAGGGTGACCCCAGCAGAAGAAGATTTTAATAATCAAGTGGATAGGATGACACACTTTGTGGAAACCAATGATTCTCTTTTCCTAGCCACTCCTATCATTGCCCCATGGGATCATGAACAAAGTGGTCATGATGGCAGGGATAGAGGCTATGTATGGATTTAGCAACATGGACTTCCACTCACCTAAACCAATTCTACTCAGTGGAGACCAGCACTGAGTCTGCAGTATGGAACCATTCCTTGAGGTGATCAACAAACAACCTTGTGTCAGATTAATTATATTGGATCACTTCCATAATGGAAATGGCAACATTTTGTTCTTACTGGTATAGATACTAACTCTGTATACAGATTTGCCTTCCCTGAATGCAATGCTTCTGCTTAAACTACCATCCATGGACTTGCAGAATGTCTTATGCACCATCATGGTATTCCACCCAGCATTGCCTCAGATCAAGAGCCTCATTTCACAGCAAATATAGTGCAGCATGAGCCCATGCTCATGGAATTCACTGCTCTCCTTCACTCTTCTTTACTGGTTCCTGACTCTACTCTTTATCTTATCTGTGACACTTTGGGTTGCTGCTTATACTTAATATCTTTGTTGTGTGAACCCCTGATTTCTCCAAGGATTAATCACTTGTCATCAATCACAGTCATTCCTATAGTAACTGGCATTTCTCAGCTCTAGCCACTGAGAAATAAGTTTCCAATCATGAGTCAGGCCTTCCCTATCCCTATCCCTGGAAATGGGGAGACAATTTTCTTCCAGACTTTATACAAGTCATAGTACTGATGGGCATGCCATTTAGTTTCCTTCAATTCTCCCCCAGATTCTTTATGCTAGATAATATTGTCTCTATCTCATAGGTGAGAAAACTGAAGACTGTGGATTTGAGACAATGTACAAATTGCAAAGAGTTAATTATAAAGGCAGGACTAAAACCCAAGTCGTCTTAAGGCAATGTTTCTAAGTATGCTTTACTTTCTTCCATGTTTGTGGTACTTATTACTTTATGGCCTGTAGAAGAAGTGATTGGCAGGGATATTCTTTTCTGTCTATAGGTGTTATAGATAGAACTGTGTCCTTCAGAATAATATGTTGTGGTCTGAACCCTCAGTGCCTATGAATGTGACCCTGTATGGGAATGGGGTCTTTGAAGATATCATTAAGTTAATATGAGGCCATACTGGAGTAAGTTGGGTCCTAATCCCGTCTAAGTGCTGTCCTTGTAGAAGAAGAGAACAGACAAAGGCACAGGGGAAAGATGGCCCCGTGAAGCTGCATATGCAATCCAAATAACACCAAGGAGCATCTTGAGCTACTGGAAACCAGGAGAAACAAGAAAAGATTGCCTCCTACGGAGTAAAAAGTGAATCTGGCCTTGCCCACAACCTGAATTCAGACTTCTAGCCTCTAGAATTGCTGGTCAATACACTTAGGTTTTTGTAGGCCATCTAATTGGTGGTACTTTGCTATGGCAGCCCCAGGCACCTAAGACACTGTGTTAAATATCCCTAATGAGAATGACCTGGTCTCATTTGTATAGTACCGGGTCTTGCCAGTAAACTGTGCTTGACCTGTATTTGATCCCTGCCTCTCTCTTTTAAGAACTCATTGAATTCATATGACTCGATAGCCTAAACATTACACATTGCACTTTCTTTAAATGCCATTATTGATTTGCATCAGAGCTGTAATTAGTAAATTAATCTCTAAGCAGCCTGAAGGGAAGGAATATAAATGGAAGAAGTATACATGTGGCCAAACTAACAGTCTTAAACTCTGCACAGGGAAGGACCTCCTCTACCACTTAATTCCAGGGATCCTGCTTTATTATTTTAATATCATTTTGCTTTATTTTATATCATGCTTTATCATTTTAATATCACTTTGACGGCACTGGAGTGTAATGACAACCAGAACAGGCTGGGAGCCCGACTGCCTTCATACAGACTCAGGTTCCTCCATTTACCAACTATGAGACCTTGAGCCAACTCTAATTCCTCATCCGTAAAGCAGGGTTGTTGGAAATTTCAGTGAGACTATCCATGGAAAGTGTTAGAGATGTTTACTATTGTTGTTATTTGTATATTCATTAATTAAAATCCTCATCATGCCCTATGGGGACATTGGTGGTTCAGTGGTAGAATCCTCATCTTGTATGAGGGAGACCCAGGTTCGATCCCAGCCACCACACCTCATGGGCAGACATAGCCCTTCTGTTAGTGTAGGCTTGCATGTTGCTGTGATGTTGAACAAGTCTCAGTGGAGCTTGCAAACTAAGAGACACTAGCAATAAAGGCCTATCAATCTCCTTCTGACAATCAGCCATTGAAAACCTTATGGATCACAACAGCCCAATTGGCTTCCAATCATGGGAATGCTGTGGGACTAGGCAGTGTTACATTCCATTGTGTATAGGGTCACCATGAGGCAGGGTCCTGACTCAGTGGCAACTAACAACAATACCATAGCCTATAAGATCTTGCACTATCTGGTCACTGGCTGCTTCTTACACCACTCTTCCCCTTCCTACTTCCTGCCAGTCACACTGACTTCGTTAGTATTCCTCTACAAGCAGTAATTTCTCTGTAGAACTTATTTGTCACTCCACTTAGGCTCTGCTCAAATACAGGCAGTTCCCAGGTTATGAACATCCCACTTATTTACAACCCAGAGTTATAAACTAACCCTCATAATGCCTATTATATTAAAAATCCAGGAGTACGTATACAGTGGTTGGAAATAACAAATGGGCACTACTTGGTGACATATATCAAAACATTATTATTATTATTGTTATGTATTATTATGTGAAAGATGTCATAGTGTACCTGGAAGTGTTTCTTTAACGTTTTTTACACATAGAAAGATACACTACATACTAAGCTAAACATTTGACTAACTCACCTTAGAAACAAACCGTATCTAACAGTTCAGACTTATGTATTAATTTAACTTAAAGACAGACTTAGAAACAGAACTCATTTGTAATCTGGGGACTGCCTGTAATACTTGTTCAAGTGACCTCTAGTTTTCCCTGCAGCTGTGTGTCTTATGGAACACCACATCGTCACTCCTGCTGTAATCATTATCACCCCCCTCTGCTGTGTATCTTTCTTCGTAACACTTACTTCCTATCATTATCTATTTATATGCTCATTATCTATTCCTCAATAGAATGCTAGAGGGGCAGCGACTCTGATCTTCACTTTAATACCTCAACATCTAGTATAATGGCAGGCACATGGTTAATGTTCAATAAATGTTAAGTCAATAAATGTTTCATAGATAATTATTACTGAATTGATAAATGTGTTCCTTTCCTTGTAACCTTGTGCAAGAGTGTAAGGTATAAAGCCATGTGCATCAATCTTTTTAAAACCATGTACTGTTTTCTTAAACTTGAGCACCACGGAGCCCTCAAGAGATCTTATTAAACCTGTCAGGATTGGCTTCATGTAGAGGTGCCCCTGCACCTTGATAAACTCTGATCCACAGAATATAGGGTCCATCTCCTGCCAATTCTTCAACACAGGAAGACTGAGCCCACTTTTGCTTGCTCCTGTTTGTATTGAAATGGTTTCTTCCTTTCCATTTGTAAAATTATCCTATACTGCAGTAATGAATACCTTTCCTCTACTCCATATGTCCTCCCCGAAATCATCTAGAATACCCATTTCCTCCTAATTTCCTTTCTGCCCCACCCACCAGAACAAGTTTCTAGCAAACAGTGAGTCTTTGTTTTTTCCTATGTGCAATGATGAGAGTAAACCACTCACAAGATTATTGTGAGAATTAGCAATGACATTCATAAAGTGTTTGACATAGAGCAAACTTCAAATGTTTTCTGTCTGCATCTTTGACCAAGTGTTTACCATTCCCCCTGTGACTCTAGAGGAGCCTTGATGGCAGAGGGGCTAAGTACTTAGCAACTCACTAAAAGGTTGGCAGCTTGAACCCACCAGCTGATCCAGGGGAGAAAGATGTGGCAATCTGCTTCTGTAAAGATGTATAGCCTTGAAAACCCTATAAGGCAACTCTACCCCATCCTATAGAGACACAATGAGTCAAAATTGAATCCATGCAATGGGTTTGTTTGGTTTTGGGGTTTGGGTTAGAAATCTATGTGCTTCATTAACCTGGTCCGGAAATGTAGTGTGGTAGTTAAGTTGTATATCAACTTGGTTGGGCCTGGTTGAGTGGCTGGGCAGTCAGTGGTAGTTATTCCCCATGATGAGACTGGCAATCAACTCCATGGTGGGATCTACCACAAGCAGCTGAGTAGCTGTTTTAAGAATGAGGTCTGCTTCCCATACATATGCAGCAGCTTTGGGAATGGTCTCTAATTTATGGCATGATTGAATCCTGCTTGAAGCTGAGTCTAGTTCGGCAGCCTGTCATGCTCTGCCAACCTTGGGACTTGCCTTGGATTTGAATTAATGGCCTGCCATGTGGTTTGGTAACATCGGGACTGTGCCATTTTATTTGTCAACCTTGGGCTTGTTAGCCTCAGCAGCCAGTAGCTGCCTGAGTGAAGAGATGCCTCTAGGTTCAGTGGGCCAGGAGCAAGAGGCAGAGCTGAAACCCAAGGTTGAGGGGCTTTCACACAGCACCTAGAGCCTGGCACTCTGAACTTGGACTTCTGGCTTCCTAAACTGTAAGAGAATAGACTCCTGTTTGTTAAGGCCATCCACATTTGTGCTATATTCCTGTCAGAGTGGCACTAGGTAACCAGAACATGTCTCTTTGTTCTCCTAAAAAAGAAAAAAAAAATCTGCTGTTGAGTGGGATCCAACTCATAACAACCCCTCCTTGGGTTTCCGAGGTGGTATCACTATGGAAGCAGATTGCCCAATATTCCTTCCAAGGAGTGGCTGGTGGGTTTGAACTGCCAGCATTCTGGTTAGCAGTCAAATGCTTAGGCACTATGCCACCAGAGCGCCTAAGCAAATGTTTTGACAACAAAGTGAAGAGAAGGTCAATGAAAATCTCCCCTCTACTATTGCCAATGTTGCTGGGCCAGGATGCCACCATTAGCAGCTCCATCGGCCCCAGGTCAATGTGCATATTCAGGTCGGATGTGCATATTTTGACACCTGCTAAAGCCCCATCCCTGTAGGCTGCAAAGGAAACAAGGCAGCCCTAATTTGTTTGCTTTTGCCTTGCATCCAGGTATTCCTTCAGTATTGAGACTGCTCGTAATTGAATGTTTTGCTACCAAGATTTGAGTTTTCAAACAGTGAAAGGGATGCAGGGCTCGGGCTAGATTGCAGCAAATTATAGGAGGCATCTTCTTTGATTGATTGCTTTTGTATTTAATTGTATGCTAATTATTGGTTCTGCAAGACAGTTACCCAAAGAAATAGCAAAGTAACACCTGAAACAAAAGACACCACATGGATAGATGTGTCAGTCTCACAGGACAATTTACCAAATTAAAAGACATAAACAGAAACTCTATATGAATACCTTCAGGGGACAGAGCTGGCATAGCTGCCTAGAAATGCAAGCATTCAGAAATACAGAAGAAACGCACACAGAACTATGGGTTCCCGTATCAGATGATATAATGCAAAGAAGCAGCACCATTTATGCTGGGTGAGGGGGGATGGGAAAGGCAGGCAATTACCTTCCTTATCATCATTCCTGCCAATCACCTGCTTAAAGCACAGATCCTAATATCCTCTGTTATTAAGATCTATTATTGACTTACTCTAGCCTGATGATTAAAGTTCAAATCTCCCTCCCTTTTTTCAGTGTCTGTTGACTTAACTACTTATGGTGACTCCATGTGTGCCAAAGACTGGTTTTATTTTATTTAATTAATTTATTTTTTTTAATGTTTCTGTAAGGAGCCTGATTTTTCTTGGAAATATATCAGCTGACCTTTCTTTCGTGTCAATTCTGGGTGGAGCCAAACCTCCAACCTCTGGGATAGCGGCTTTGTCTGTTTTCTGTGTCTTCTTTATTTGCTCCTGGAATTTTTCTCTGCCTGATGTTCACCCTTAGGGTCCTCCCTGTTCACTCTGCACGTTTCGCATGAATGAGATTATCCACTTCCCCAGACAGATAATAGTTCATTAAAGAAAGTCATGTGCTGTTCCTTGTACCCTGAAAGCTCATCTACCAGCATGACTCACAGTTAAGTTCCTTGCAGATTGTCACCTCCGTGAGGTCAGGCCCCTTCTCACCTTCTCTTGCAGTTGCATCATCAGTAGCTAAAACCAGGCCTGGAACATAGAAGCAGCAGCTTTCAAGTTGATTTCAAATCATGGTGACCACATGTGTGTTAAAGTAGAGTTGTGTTCCACAAGATGTTCAGTGGCTGAGTTTTCCAAGAGCAGATCACTAAGATTTTCTTCTGAAGTGCCTCTGGATAAACTTCAAAGCCTACCTGTTGGTTAGAAACTGAATGTGTTATCTCTTTGTACTACTCAGTGACCTCTGCCTGAAAAATTAAAAACAAAAACTGTTGCCATAGAATTGATTTGGATTCTTTGGGACTCCAAGTGATTAAGAGTAGACTAGCCCCCCATAGCGGTTTTCATGGCTATGACCTTTCAAATGCAGATATGAACCAAACAGAACCCACTCCCATGGAGTTGATTCCAACTCAGAGTGACCCTATTTACCACAGAAGGAAACACTGCTCAGCCCTGAACCATCCTCACAATCCTTGCTATGCTTGAAGCCCTCATTGTAGCCACTGTATTAACCATCCCATTGAGGGTTTCCCCTTTCTCTCTGATGCTTTGCTTTGCCAAGCATATCCTTCTCCGAGGAACAGTCCCTTCAGACCACATGACCAAAGTCAGTGAGATGAAGTATGGCCATTTTTACTTCCAAGGAGCATTCCAGTTGCACTTCTTCCAGGACAGATTTTTTTCTTCTTCTGCCTGTCCATAATACTTTCAGCGTTCTTTGCCAACACCATAATTCAAAGCCATCAACTCTTCTTCAGTCTTCCTTATTCACCATCTAGCTTTCACATGCTTATGAAGCAATTGAAAATACCATGGCTTAGGTTAGGTGAAACTTAGTCTTCAGAATGACATCTTCGCTCTTCAACACTTCAAAGAGTTCTTTTGCAACGGATTGGCCCAGTGCAATGCAATGTCTGATTTCTTGATTGCTGTTTCCATTGGTGTGGATTATGGAATCAAACAATATGAAATCTTTTACAACTTCAATCTTTTCTCCATTTAATGTGATGTTACTTATTGTTCCATTTGTGAGAATTTGAATTTTGTTTATGTTGAAGTGTAATCCCTATTTCAGACTGTAGTCTTTAATCTTCCTTATTAAGTGCTTCAAGTCATCTTCACTATCAGCAAGTAAGGTTATGTTTTCTACATATCAGAGGTTGTTAATGTGTCTTCCTCCAATCCTGGTGCCACATTCTGCTTCATACAGTCTAGCTTCTCAGATTATTTGCTCAGCATACAGATTGAATAAGTACGGTGAAAGGATACAACCCTGATGCACCCTCCTCCTGATTTTAAACCACACAATATCCCCTTGTTCTGTTCAAACAAATACCTCTCGGGCTATGGACAGATTCCTCATAAGTACAATTAAGTGTTCTGGAATTCCCATTCTTCACAACGTTATCCATAATTTGTTATGGTCCACACGTTCACATGTTTTTGCATAGGCAATAAAATACAAGTAAATATTTTTCTTGCATTCTTTGTTTTCAGCCAAGATCCATCTGAATCAGCAATGATATATTTTGTTCCACATCCTTCTTCTGAATCCAGC
>NW_006921811.1:1214907-1216683 GCF_000298275.1 Orycteropus afer afer | reverse complement strand
TCATCCCACAATTTGTCTGGTTTTCAGTCACTGGTGTTCAATGCATCAAATCTATTCTTCAGATGGTCTCTAAATTCAAGTGGGATATAATCAAGTTCACATTTTAGCTCTGGTGGACTTCTTTTAATTTTCTTCAACTTCAATCTGAAGTTGGATATGAGCAACTGATGGTCTGCTCCACAGTCAACTCCTGGTCTTGCTTTGGCTAAAGATATTGAACTTTTCCATCCCCTCTTCCTTCAGATATAGTCAGTGTGATTCCTATGTGTTCCATCTGATGAGGTCCAAGTGTATGACCACCATTTATATTGTTGAAAAATGGTATTTGCAATGAATAAGTCATTGGCCTTGCAAAATTCTATCATGTGATCTCTGGTATCTTTTCTGTCACCAAGGCTATATTTACCTAATATTGTTTCTTTTTCTCTGTTGCCAATTTCCTCATCTCAATGTTGTTGTTGTTGTTGTTATGTGCTGTCGAGTTGAACCTGACTAGTAATGATCAATATATCTTGAGTGAATGTTTAGTCAATTTCAGACTGCAGAGGTTGGTAAAAATCTTCATTTCCAACTTCAGTGGTTGATGTGTAAATTTGAGTGAGTATAGCATTGACCAGTCTTCCTTGTTTGCATATAATATTATCCTATCACTGACAGCATTGTACTTCAGGATAGATCTTGAAACATCCTTTGTGATGATGAATGTGATGCCATTCCTCTTCATTTTGTCATTCCTGGCATAGGGCATTATATGATTTTCTGATTCAAAATGGCCAAAACCAAGCCATGTCAACTTCCTAATGCCTGGGAAATCAATCTTTATGTGTTCTACTTCATTTTTGACAACCTCCCATTTTCCTACATTCATATTTTGTACATTCCATGTTCTAATTATTAATGGATGTTTGTAGCTGTTTCATTCTATTTTGAGTCATGCACCAATAGCAAATGGAGGTCCTGAAAGCTTTACTCTACCATATCATTAAGGTTGACTCAAACTTGAGGAGGTAGCTCTTCCTCAGTCATTATCTGATTGCCTTCTAACTTGAAGGGCTCATTTTCTGGCACTGTACCAGACAATGTTTCAGAGCTGTTCAAAAAGTTTTCCAGTGATATATCACTGCTATTCATAAGGTTTTCACTGGCCAATTCTTTGAGAAGTGGATGGCTCATATCTTCTCCTCAGTCTGTCTTAGTCTGGAAGCTCCATTGAAACCTCTCCACCATGTGTACCACTGACAGTTCTCTTCTACAAGTAAGTGGTAGAAGTATCTGAAGAGGCTGCAACGTGACACACCATAATCTTGAGAATTGTGGGTGTGCTTACAAAAAATCAGCACCCAATGGGAGGCTGACCCACCCGTCTCATTTTGGCAGCTTTGGTTTCCAGTAGAGTCTAGTGCTGCTGATACAATAGAACGGAAACACTCCCTAGTTCTGTGCCAAGCTCACAATCATTGTTACACTTGCCAGCACTGTTTAAATCCTTCACATTGAAGGACTTTCTCTTTTTTTATAACCCTCTACATTTTCAAGCATGATATCCTTCTCTAGGGATTGATCCCTTCTGATAACACGTCCAAACTATATGAGATGAAATCTTGACATCTTCCCTTATATGAAGAATTCTGGCTGTACTTTCTCCAAGACAGATTTGTTCATTCTTCTGGCAGTTCATTGTTGTTGTTGTTGTTAAGTGCCGTCGAGTCGTTTCCGACTCATAGCGACCCCATGCACAGCAGAACGAAACACTGCCCGATCCTGCGCCAACCCCAC
>NW_006921811.1:1200835-1213037 GCF_000298275.1 Orycteropus afer afer | reverse complement strand
AGTTCTTTCAGTTTGAGAAATGCCATTCATGGCAGTTCATAGTATATGAAATATTCTACACTATCATTATAATTCAAATCCATTAATTCTTCTTTGGTCTTCCTTTTTCAGAGTTCAGCTTTTGATGATTATGTTGTTGCTAGGTGCCATTGAGTCATCTTCAACTCATAGTGACCCTATGCACAGTAGAACAGAACACCACCCGGTCCTAAGCTAGCTCCATGATTCTTGCTATACATGAGCCCATCATCGCTTCCACCGTATCAATCCATCTCATTGAAGGCCTTCCCCTCTTTTGTCGACCCTCCACCTTATCAAGCATGACATCCTTCTCCAGAGAATAGTCCCCTCTGACAAGATGACCAAAGTATGTGAGACAAAATCTGGCCATTCTTGCTTTCTAGGAGCATTCCAACTATGAGGTGATTATAAACACTGTGGCTTGGGTCCAATGCATCTTAGCCTTCAAGGAGATATCTTTGTTTTTTAACACTTTAAAGATGTATTTTGCAAAAGATTTGCTCAATGATGTACATTGTCTGATTTCTTGACTGCTGCTTCCATGGGCATTGATTGTGAATCCAGATAAAATGAAATCCTTCAGCCTTTTCTCTGTTTATCATAATATTGGTTATTGGTCCATTTGGTGAGGAATTTTGTTTTATTTATAGTGAGTTGTAATCCACACTGAAGACTATAGTCTTTGATTTTCACCAGTAAGTGTTTTAAGTCCTCTTTGATGTCAGCAAGGAAGTTTGTGTCATCTTTGTATCACAAATTGCTCATGAGTCTTCCTCCAGCCCTGATGCTGCATTCCTCTTCACATGGGCCAGCTACTCACATTATTTGCTCAGCATATAGATTGAATAAGTAGGGTGAAAGAATCCAATCCTGACATAGTTTCCCTCATTTTAAACCATGTATTCCTTATTCTGTTAGAAAGACTGCCTCTTGCTCTATGTACAGGTGTTCATGAGCATAATTAAGTGTTGTGGAATTACTATTCCTCACATTGTTGTCCATAATTACTTATGATCCAAACATTAGAATGAATTTTCAAAGTCAATAAAACATAGGTAAGCATCTTCCTGGTATTCTGTGATATTAGTGAAGATCCACCTGACATCAGCAATGATGTCCTTCATTCCACAACCTCTTCTGTATCTGGCTTGAATTTCTGGAAGTTCCTTGTGTAGAGTATACTACTCAATTATTTAACTAAATACTAATCATTCTGCTGTGCATAAGGTTTCTATGAGTCAAAAATGACCCAATGAAACCTAACAACAACAACAACAACAAATACTAATCAACATCTTAAAGGCCATCCAGTCAGTTGAATGGCATATGAGTGCAGTGGCAAAGGTACATGTGTGGGGCACTGAGTACTGTCCATTGTGTGGTCACCAGATCTTCCTTGAAGACTCCAGCCCAGTGGTTTATCCTGAACCTGATTCCTCATAATAATCTTAAAAAATAACCAAGATCTGTTGAGAGCTCAACCCACCCCAGCAACTATGTTGTTCTTGTTGTTCTTAGGTGCTGTTAAGTCTGCTCCAACTCAGTGACCCTGTGTACAATAGAACAAAACACTTCCCGGTCCTGGGCCAGCCTCACAATCCTTGCTATACCTGAGCCTATTATTGCCATCACTGTGTCAATGCATCTCATTGAGGGTCCTCCCCTTCTTCACTGACCCTCCATTTTACCAAGCATGATATCCTACTCCAAGAAATGGTATCTTCTTACAACATGACCAAATTAAGGGAGATGAAGTCTGTCCATTGTCACTTTCAAGGATCTTTCTGGCTGCACTTTTTCCAGGACAGATTTTTTCATTCTTTTGGCACTCCATGGTACTTTCAGTATTCTTTGCCAACACCAAAACTGAAATGCACGAACTCTTATTTGGCCTTTCTTATTCATTGTCCATCTCTCACATGTGTATGAGGCAATTGAAAATGCCATGGCTTAGATTAGACACACCTTAGTCTTCAATGACTTTGCTCATCTTTGCTCTTCAGCATTTGAAAGAGGCCTTTTGCAGCAGATTTACCCAGTGCAATACATAGTTTGACTTTGACGGCTGCTTCCACTGGTGTTGATTGTAGAAGCAAGTAATATGAAATCTTTGACAGCTTCAATCTTTTCTCCATTTATTATGATGCTGCATTGGTCTAGTTGTGAGGATTTTTATTTTCTTTATGTTGAGATGTAATTCATACTGCAGACTGAAGTCTTTAATCTTCATCATTAAGTGCTTCAAGTCATCCTCACTTTCAACCAAGTGGTGTCATCTGCGTATCACAGGTTGTTAATGAGTTTTCCTCCAAACTTGATGCCATGTTCTTCTTCATATAGTCCAGCTTCTCTGATTATTTGTTCAGCCTACAGATTGAATAAGTGTGCTGAAAGGATACAACCCTAACATACTCCCTTCTTGATTTTAAACCATGCAGTTTTCCGTTGTTCTGTTTTTACAACATCCTCCTGATCTATGTAAAGGTTCCTGATGAGCACAATCAAGTGTTCTGGAATTTCTGTTCTTCTCAATGTTATCCATAATTTGTTATGAGCCACACAATCAAATGATTTTGCATGACCAATAAAACACAAGTAAACATTTTTGTGGTATTCTTTGCTTTCAGCCAAGATCCATTGGACATCAGCTATGATATCCCATGTTCCACATCTTCTTCTGAATCCAGCTTGCTTTTCTGGAAGTTCCTGTCAATATACTGCTGCAACCATTCATGAATTATATTCAGCAAGATATTACTTATATATGATACTAATGGTATCATTTGATAATTTCCACATTCTGTGGGATCACCTTTCTTGGAATGGGGACAAATATGGATCTTTTCCAGTCAGTTGACCAGGTAGGTGTCTTCCAAATTTGTGGGCATAGACAAGTGACTATGTCAAGCTTATTAAATACAGCAGTTTATTGGATGCTCATAAAAATCCATATGGTTTAAAACAATAACATTGTTATCTGCATTAAAAATTAAGGTTCAGAGAGTTTAAATATCTTGCCCTCATTCAAAATTCATGATTTTAAGCCCCTGGACTTGACCCAGGACTCTGTGATCTCAAATAGTCTAATCTGTATACACTCTCTTTTCTCTGTAGCAGTTACTGTGAACATCACCTGGAGGCACTGGGCTGCATGGACCAGATACCTTCCTGAAAGAGTTTATCTAACAGGGGCTGCATGTGAGGATGAAGCAGAAGCTTTGCAATCACCTGCGGCTATGTTGGTCTCTCCTCCACTTTGAGACTTCTTTGCTGCCTTGGTTGTACTCTCTGACTCTCTATCTGATCATGTGTCATTTCTCTCTCAGTAAGTGATAGATCTATACTCTCTGTATTTTCCCATTATATTCTAGATGGATTGAGTGGTTCATTTCATCATATGAAACAGTACCTGGCATACAGTAGACAATTAATAAATGTCCAAAAAATAATCATATGATGCAATGATAATACTATGACATGTTCCTTATAATGCTGGGGAATCACATCACAGATAAGCTAAGCAATGTGCAGGGAACAGACATACACAGCTGATAAGGGATGAGGATTTAAACCAGGGTATTCTAATTCCAGGAGCTCTGGTGGTGTAGTGATGAAAACATTCAGCTGCTAACCAGAAGGTCAGTGGTTCAAACCTACCAGTTGCTCTGTGGAAGAAAGATGAGACTGATTGTTTCCATAAAGATTTACAACCTTAGAAACTCTCTGGGGCAGTTCTATTCTGTCTTTAAGGGGTACCTTGAGTTGGAATTAACTCCATGGCAGTGAGCTTTTAGGTTTTATTCTAATTCCAGAGTTCATGTGCTCAACTACTAGGCTAGACTGCTTCTCATTGCAGTCTTACAAACCAAGAGGAGACTACATGCAATGACCACATCCAATATTTATGGAGGCAAGGTAGAAAATATGATGGAGGCATTAGGTCAGAAAGTCCTGCTCCGAGTTGTTCTGGTTACCTAGTGCCACTGTTCTGGTTACCTAGTGCCATTCTGACAAGAATATACCACAAATGGGATGGCCTTAACAAACAGGAGTTTATTCTCTCACAGTTTGGGGGCTTTAAGTCTGAGTACAAAGTGCCAGACTCTAGGGGTGGGGTGAAAGCCCCTCAACCTTGGCTTCAGCTCTGTCTCTTGCTCCAGACCCACTGACGGTAGAGGCTTTTCTTCACGCAGGCAGCTGCTGGCTGCTGAGGCTGACAAGCCCAAGGTTGACAAGTAAAAAGGCACAGTCCCTACGTTACCAAACCATGCAGCAGGCCATTAATTCAAATCCACTGAAAATCCCAAGGTCAGCAGGGCATAGCAGGCTGCTAAACAACGACATAGTTACATGCAGGGTGCACGCATGCCATAAGCTAGAGACCGTTCCATAAACCTTCTCCCTATATACAGGAAGCAGACCACATCCCTAAGGCAGCTACTCAGCTGTTCACAGTAAATTCCATCATGGAGTTGGTTACTAGTCTCACACTGGGGAAAATACATCCAGCTGCCCAGCCACACAACCAGGCCTAGTCAAGTTGACACACAAACTTAAAGACCACAGAGAATATTTCAATAATGCAGAGAAGAGATGATGGGGCCTATGTTAAGCTCAGAGATGAGGAAGGAAAGAGATAGCTATCTGGGACCACCTGACTTTACTTCCACCTGTCTCTCAGTTTGTATGTGGTGGTTCTATGATGCTGGAAGCTGTACCACTGGTGTTGTCAATACTAGAAGGGTCTCCCATGGTGAACAATCTTCAGTGGTGCTTCCAAACTAAGACAGACTAAGAAGAAAGGAATCTACTTCCAAAAATTCACAACTAATACCCCAGAGATCACAACAGCATATTGTCTGATACAGTGCTAGAAGTTGAGGGGCTAGGTTGAAAGGAACTCAAACTGCAGTGGCTAAAACAATGGACTCAAGCATATCCACAACCCCGAAGACGGCAGGAGTGCAGTGTTTCATCTGTTGTCCATGGGTGGGGTTCTCATGAATGCTGTTCCTAACAGCAACAATAATAACCTGATGTTTAAATTGTATTTCTATGATTGTGATTTTAATGTTGGATTCCCCCACTATAACAGAGACTTCATGAAGTCAAGGGCTTTGTTACGTTATATCTTCAGGGCTCACAGAGTACATGGACCATAGATGGGCCTTAATATGTGCTGTATGGGTTCGTTAATTCACACACTCAAAAGACTTCAGGGCTAGTGTGTGTGTGCACATGCATGCATTCACAGGCTTTGAGATACAATGGCTGTGGTCTTTGCAGTCAGTACAAGCTGGGCTTGATTCCTGACTCAGCAGCTGCATAACATTGAACTTGTTAGTTTACTTCTTCAAGTGTCCCCTTTCTCATCTAAAGAGTGACTTTTAACTCCTGTTTCATTGGGTGCCTGTATGGATCAAAACAACAAATGGCACCACAAATTATTGGTATTGTTAAAAAAATCAAAACATGAATTAATTAAAACAGACTTGATTGCAACAGTTATTCCATATGCATACATAGAGATCATTCTGTTTCTAAAACAAGCATGGGTTCAGTGTGGGCTAGTTATAATGAAGCCTTTAAAGAGAAGAGGAAGGAACAGAATAGGAAATCAACCACTGACTAGTCTGAATACTCAGATCAACTGACATCAGGTTACTACATGAACTCTGGCCTTAGCACAAATCTTTAAGTGTAGTCAGGAGGTTTATAAAGGATAAAAGGTAACTCATTTATTCAGGAAATTCAAAGGTCATCACTCAAGATGCAAGGGAAACTACCTAAAGTTACATTATTTGCATGAGGTAAACTCTTAGCTTGTTCTCTATTAACAAATGTCATTGTCATGACAGGGATTTGCAAAGAATTAACCACTGAGTCACCTTTGGCCTCGGTTTCTTTACTTTTACATAATATGTAACAGGTAAAGACTTGAAGCACTTAGTGATGAAGACCAAAGATTTCAGTGCAAATTACACCACAACATAAAGAAAACAAAAATCTTCACAATCGGACCAATAGCTTGATAAATGGAGAAAATATTAAAGTTGTCAAGGATTTACTTTTACTGGACCCACATTCAACACTCATAGAGAAAGCAACAACCAAGAAATCAAATGTTGTATTTCATTAGGCAAATCTACTTCAAAAGACTTCTTTAGAGTGTTCAAAACCAAAGATGTCACTTTGAGGACTAAGATGTGCCTGATCCCAGCAATGGTATTTTCAAACAGCTCTTATGCATGCAAGAACAGGACAATGGGTACAGAAAATCAAAGAAAAATTTATGTCTTTGAATAATGGTGTTGGTGAAGAGTATCATCTACATCATGGACTGCCAGAAGAACCAGCAAATCGGTATTGGAGGAAGTGCATTCAGAACATTCCAAAGAACAAGAATGGCGAGACTTCATTTCTTGGATTTTGGACATGTTATCAGAAGGGAAGGAGCTCTGGTGGCATAGTGCCTAAGGCATTTGACTGTTAACCAGAAAGCTGGTGGTTCAAACCCACCAGCCACTCCTTGGAAGAAAGACTGGGCAATCTACTTCCCTAGAAATACCGCTTTGGAAACCCAAGGAGGGGTCGCTATGAGTTGAGATTGACTCGATGGCAGTGAGTTTCTTTTTTCTTCTTCTTCTTTTTTTTAAATCAGAAGTGACAGTTTCTTGAGTAAGACATCATGCTTGGTAAAGTAAAGAGTCGGTGTAAAAGAGAAAGAGACAGTGAGATGGACTGACAAAATGACTGCAACCATGAGCTCAAAAATAGCAACAATTTTGAGGATAGAGCAGAACCAGGAATTGTTTCCTTCATATGGTTTGTTCATAGGGTAGTGTTTATACATAGGTCACTTTGAGTTGGACCTGATTCTACCGCAGCTAACAACAACAGCAACAATAATAATGATAAACGACTACTATCAAGTTGATTCTGACTCATAGTAACCCCTACTGGTTTATCAAGGCTGTAAATCTTTATGGAAGTAGACTGCCTGATCTTTCTGCTGTGGAGTAGCTGGTAGTTTGAACCTCTGACCGGGTTAGCAGCCAAATGCCTTACTCACTACACCACCAGAGCTCCTTACAACAACAATAGATTTAATAAATTCTAGTCCCTTCACTTTGGTTTGTCTCCAATTAATAGTATTCCTTAGAAAAACTGACTTTAATTTCAAGTTTGCTCTGAAGATATACTAAATGACATCATTACTTCATTGTGTTTCTCAGTTTGGAGAAGAAAGGATAATAGTTGAATTTCCTATGACAAACTTCATCGGCAGGTTTGCAATTATCTTTTGTTTCTTATTCCAATCAGGATAACTGAATTGAGGCCAGATAAATTAATCTCTTTTCTATTACTAACTAACCTGGCATTAGTGGCCTAAGGAAAAGTTAATTTGGGTTTCAAATAATGAACCGATTAGCATTTTTTGGTGACTTAAGCTCACTCTGTTTCTTTCATTATTTCTGTATTATTTGGGAACAGTGAATAATTGAGAAATGGTGTCAGAATTCTGTGGTTTACAATTCACTGCCCACAAGAGTCTGGAGAGGGAAGTGTAGCCTGCTGATAAGGACAGAAGAGAAATGATGTCCCAACAATCAGGAGAGGGATTAAATATCCCCTGAGGGGTCCCAGAGAACTTGAGAAATCAGCTCCCTTGTCCTGAGCTCCTGAAGGAGATTCTGGCCCCAACAGCACCTGGGCCAGAGAATGAAAAAGCCTGGGTTCTAATTCAATGAAGGGAGCCAAGTTAGAAACCTTGACAGGTAATCAAAGACTCACATCCGCCAAGGTGAACAGATGGCCTCCTTCAGGGTATACAGCACAATTGTCACTAAACACAGGGCCCCAGACTGTGTGAAAAGAAGGTGTATTTCCAACCCTGGGGCCCTGGGAAAACAGGATGGGGCTCATTGGAGATGAGAGGAAAGGAGGAGAAATTTGAGCAGGAGAGTTCCTTTACAGAAATGGATAGCTGGGGAGATAACTCCATCTTTGGACTAGGATTTCTAAAAAGTAGTGTCATTGTGTATTCAGTGTGGAGACAAAAGCACTGTCACACCTGGCAGAAACAGGGATTTGGGGATTTAAAGAAAGAGCATCGGAATAATTTGTGTTTGTTTTGTTCTTAACATATGAAGAATACACACCCTGCCAGGGTATTGACACTTAAAATGATATATTTTTTCATTTCAAGTGACTCAAAATATAATTAAGTAGACATTTTATTTTAATCCTCCCCACAGTTGGACTTTATCCCACTAGAGTACTTGGTGTATAATGGATGAGGTGTTTTGCAGAACACAGAATTGAATAGACGATTCATCTAACCTTGGATAAGACAATGCTGAAACAAAATAAAATTCCCACTGGGTGTGATCCCAGACTAGCTTCTGTGCCTGAAACCGTCACAGCTTCTCACTGCTCTGTGGTTCCTCCTTCTTTTCCTCTCGGGAAGGCAGGCTGACCAGGTTGCTGATGACGGATTGGTTGTACTAGATTCATTCCTGCTAACTCAGGAGTGGTGACCAGATTTAGCCCATGCTCACAGGTTTGCTGGGAAGTGCTCGAGTGGGGGTATCAGTGGCTCGGTGGTAGAATTCTCGTCTTCCATGCTGGAGACCTGGGTTCAATTCACAGCCATTGCACCTCATGGGCACCCACCACCCATCTGTCACTGGTGCTTTGTGTGCTCCTATGATACTGAATATGTTTCAGCAACTCTTCCAGACTGAGACTGACTAGGAAGAACGCCTTGAAGATCTACTTCTGAAATTGGCCAATGAAAACTCTATCGATCACGACACATACCATCAGGGAGGTGACATAAGACTAAGCAGTATTTTGTCCCATTGTGTATGAGCTCATCTTGAGTTTGAGGCCAACTCCATACCTACAAACAGCAAGGAAGGATCAGGAAAGCTGCCTTTCCCCAGTAGCCCTGGAGAGGAATTTTCCCTTCCAACACTGAGTCTTCTGTTTTCCTCTCCTCGTTATCCTTGGGAGATGGACTGAATTACCTAATAGGTAAATTTTGGAAGAGCCAGCTGGGCATGGCAGGTCAGCCATTTCTTGGGAGCCAGCTCCCCGCAGGGAGCATGAGCTCCTTTCTGATCCTCACGCTGTAATTCTTACCTGGGCAAGGTGCCCCCCGTGTGCTGCCAGGGCCAGATGGACAAATCTGCTGTTGAACCCTGGAGCTCACTTAGAAGGAGAGATAGGCTCACCCTTAGATCTATGTCATTCAGTTTGATGCCTGCAGTTAATGAAGGTAATAATTCGGCCTCCATTCTTTTTCCTTATTTCTCAAAGTCTTCAGAACTCAGACAAGGAAGAGATATATTTGTTGGAGATATTTTCAGAAAGGTCTCCAACAATAAGCTACAGTGAAATAAAAGATTATTATCTGAAGGACATCAGGAGGGACCAATCCCTAAAGAATGATATCATGCTTGGTAAAGTAGAGGGTCAATGAAAAAGAAGACCATGAATGAAATGGACTGACACAGTGTCTACAATAATGAGTTTAAACATACCTACCATTGTAAGGATGGCACAGGACCAAGCAACGATTCATTCTATTATGCATAGGGTCATTAAGAGTCAGAACAATGAGGTCTGGTGGTGCAGTGCTTAAGGCATTTGGCTGCTAACCAAAAGGTTGGTGGTTTGAACCCACCAGACGCTCTGTGGGAGAAAGATGAGGCATTCTGTTTCCGTCAAGATTTATTTCCTTGGATACCCTATGGGGCAGTTCTACTCTGTCCTATAGGGTCATCGTGAGTTGAAATAAAGTCTATGACACTGGGTTTGATGAGTCGAAACTGACTCTAGGCACCAAAACAACAACAGCAACATCTGAAGGAGGGAGGACTTGGGTGGGGCAAATAGTTAATGGGCTCAGCTGCTAACAGAAATGTGGGAAGTTCAGGTCCACACAGAGACACTTGGAAGAAAGGCTTGGTGATTTCAAAAGATCATAGCCATTTGAAACACTGTGGAGTGTTGTTCTACTCTGACACACATGGGGTCACCATGAATCCTGGTACTGGTGACACTGGTTATTGGAAGGAAAATTCAAGGGGAGGAGCTTATATTTGTAAAGTCCTTGTTACATATATTATGCTTGGCATACACATGATATATTAAGATACTGGTGGCGTACTGCCTAACACATTTGACTGATAACCAGAAGGCTGGTGGTTCAAACCCATCAGCCACTCCTCAGAAGGAAGGTTGGGCAATCTACTTCCATAGTGACACCACCTCGGAAACCCAAGGAGGGGTTGCTATGAGTCAGATTCGACTCAATGGCAGTGTTTTTTTGTTTGTTTGTTTGTTTGAATGAGATACTTGATTTACACATTATCTCAACTAGTTCTTCCCATGGCTGACTGAGTTAGGTTAGGAAAAGCCAGGTATTAACCTACAGACTTGGATAACTGATCCCAATTGCCACATGGAAATTCTCTTGCTGCTGCACAGTGTGGGTTGACATGGGGAGTAAACTGGAGCTCCTCTTTGTACTTTTAAGTCCAATAGCAAAATTATTGAAAAAATTAATAGAGAGTGCTGACCCTTCAGGAATAAAAGTTGAGATCACTCTATAAGATCACTATATAAGAGCTCTGGTGGCATAGTGCCTAAGGCATTTGACTGATAACCAGAAGGCTGGCAGTTCAAACCTACCAGCCACTCCTCGGAAGAAAGATCGGGCAATCTACTTCTGTCGTGATACCACCTCAGAAACCCAAGGAGGGGTTGCTACAAGTCAAATCCAACTCAGTGGCAGAGAGGGTTTTTTTTTTTTTTTTTGGTTTGTAAGACAAATAAACCTGACCAGGTGAAGTTCTGCCACAGGGAAAATGAAACATGGAATGAGTAATGGAAGAATGTTGTTATTGTTAGATGCCTTCAAGTTAGTAAAGACTCATAGAATCCCTATACACAAAAGAACATAACACTGCCCAGTCCTGTGCCATACACACAATTGTTGCTATGTTTGAGCCAATTGTTGTAGCCACTGTGTCAATCCCTCTCCTTGAAAGTCTTCCTCTTTTTTCACTGGACTTCTACTACATCAAGAATTATGTCCTTTTCCAGGGACAGGTCCCTCATGACAACATGCCCAAAGTATATGAGAAGTCTTGACGTCCTCATTTTTAAGGGGCATTCTTGCTGTCCTTCTTTCAGGACATATTTGTTCATTCTTCTGGAAGTCTATGATGTATTCAATATTCTTCTCCAACATCATAATTAAAATGCATCAGTTCTTCAGTCTTGCCTATTCATTGTCCAGCTGTAGCGTGCATGTGAGGCAATTGAAGATACCATGGCTTGGGTCAGCAGCACCTTAAGTCTTCAAAGTGCCATTTTTGCTTTTTCATGCTTTAAAGAAGTCTTTGGCAACAGATTTGTCCGATGCCATATGTCATTTGATTTCTTCACTGCTGCACCCATGGACATTGATTGTGGATCCAGGGAAAATGAAATCCTCGACAACTTCTATCTTTTCTCTGTTTATAACTGTCTTGGTTCTTTAGTGCTGTTATAACAGACATACCACAAGTGGATAGCTTTAAAAAAAACAGGAATTTATTCCTTTACAGTTAAGGAGGGTAAAAGTCAGAGTTCATGATGCTGGCCCTAGGGGCTGAGTGAAGGCCCCTCTACTTTGGGCTTCAGATCTGCCTCTAGTTCCTGGCCCACTAGAGCTGGAGGCTTTTTCTGACTCAGGCTTGCTGCTGAGGCTGATGAACTCAAGATCAGCAAGTAAAATGAGACAGTCCTAAGATTAGCAGACAACATGGCAGGCCACTAGTTCAAGTCCAGGAACTGTCCCAATCTTGGCAGGCAACATGGCAAGCCACTGGTGACTTGGCATAATTCAGGATCCAGATACAAAAAGCTAAAAGCTTCTCCATATATAAAGGAAGCCGGTCACACATGCAAGACAAACAGATCCCTTTCCACTGATGAATGTGCACAGCAGTTTCCACCAGGGAGGTGATTAAAACTCAGCATGGAAATGATTACATCCAGCTGCCAAGCACTCAAATTTATGGCCTGGCCAAGTTAACACTACAGCCTACCACAATCATGATGGTGTTTATTGGTCCAGTTCTGTGGAGTTGGTTTTTTTTTTTTTTTTTTTTTGGATTTGGGTGAA
>NW_006921811.1:1177755-1186031 GCF_000298275.1 Orycteropus afer afer | reverse complement strand
CTATGAGTCGTAAATGACTCAATGGCACTTGACAACAACAACATACCATGCTCATGGATAGGAAGACCTAACATTGGGAAAATTTCAGTACAACCCAAAGTGATCTACAGAAATAATGCAATCCAGATCCAGATTCCATCATCTTTCTTTAAAGAGATAGAAAATCTAATCACCAACATTATATGCAAAGGAAAGAGACCTAGATAAGCAAAGCATGACTAAAGAAGATAAGCAAAGTAGGAGGCTTCACACCCTGATCTCAAAACCTACTGGACAAGCACGATAATTGAAAAGCCTAGTACTGGAATAATGACAAACGTATAAACCAATGGAACAGAATTGGGAATCCAGAAGTAAATCCAGCCATCTATGGACATCTGATCTTTGACAAAGGGGAGGAATTCATTAAATGGGGAGGTGATAGTTTGTTTAATAAATGGTACTTTCACAACTGAATGTCTAATTCTAGTAAAAGGAAACAGGACCCACATTTCACACGACGTATAAAAACAAATTCAAGTTGGATCAAAGACCTGAACATAAAACCTAAAACCATAAAGACCATAAAAGCACAAAAGAGCAGCAAACTTAAGCGTCCTAATTTACGGCATAAAGACATTGCCAAATATAACTAAAAATGCACAAACACAAGAAGACAAAATAGATGAGTGGGACCTCCTGAGTATTAGATGCTTATGCTCATCAAATGATTCCACCAAAACACTAAAATGAGAACCCACAGACTGAGAAAAAAATTATGGCAATGACATAGCAGATAAGGGACGAATCTCTGAAATTTATAGAAATCTTCAATACCTTAATAACAAAAGGACAAATAATACAGTTATGAAATGGGCAGAAGACATGAAAAGATATTGACCAAAGAGGACATTTGGAGAGCTAACAAGCACATGAAGAAAGCTTGCAATTGTTATCCATTAGAGAGATGCAAATCAAAGCAAGAAAGAGATATCATCTCACCCCAGCACTCTAGCATAGTTCAAAAAAAAAAAAAAAAAGAAAACAAAAAATGCTGGCAAGGATGTGGAGAGACTGCAAGCCTCATACACTTCTGTTTGGACTATAAAACATGCAATCACTGTGAAAAACGGTATGGCCTTTTCTTAAAAAGCTGGAAATAGAAAAAACCATGTGATCCAGCAATCTCACTATTAGATATATATCCTAAATATATAAGAGCTGTGCCCCAAACAGATATATGCACATCCATGTTGATAGCACCACTATTCACAATAGCAGAAAAATGGAAACAACCTAAATGCCCATCAATAGAGGAATGGGTCAACAATCTCTATGGTACATACACACAATGACACACTATGCAACATTAAAGAACAATGTTGAATTAAAGAACACTGTGAAAAATCTCATAACATGGATTTCATAACCATAGGATATTACATTGTTGTTGTTGTTGTTGTTGTTGTTATGTGCCGTTGAGTTGGACCCAACTCACAGCGACCCCTCCTTGGGTTTCCAAGGGGGTATCACTATGGAAGTAGATTGCCCAACTTTTCTTCCGAGGAGTGGCTGGTGGGTTTGAACTGCCAGCCTTCCGGTTAGCAGTCAAGTGCCTTAGGCACTACGCTACATTATGCCAAGTGAAATTAGTTTATCACAAAAGGACAAAGGTTGTATGAGACCACATTGTAAAAAGTCAAGAAGAGGGTTTCACACAAAAGAAACATTCTTTGATAGTTACTTGGGTTGAGAGGGAAAGGGAAGATAAATCTTTAACTAGAAGGTCCCCCCTCTCTCTCTCTCTCTCTCACTGCTGTCGAGTAGATCCTGACTCATATTGACCCCTTGTTGGGTTTCCAAGGTGGTATCTCCACGAAGTAGATTGCCCAGTCTTCCTTCTGAAGAGTGGCTGGTGAGTTTGAATCACCAGCCTTCCGGTTAGCAGTCAAATGTGTTAGACACTGTGCCTCCAGAAGGTAGACACATATTAACTTGGGTGAATGATAAGGCAAAAACAGAAAAATTAATGCTAAAATATGAAAGAAGAAGAAGAAGAAGAGTTTTAGAAGCTAAACATACTTTATTCTTTGCCTGTGTACATTAGTACTTAAATGTTTGTATGAATTAAGGGTGTACTTACCCACAACACACACACTCTCACACACACACAGAGATATAGAGATATAAATGGATTTTTTTCCTTCTCTCTCCTCTTTTACATTATTTTATGCAAGTAATTGTTATAACTTCACAATTTATTTTTTAGGTAACAAAACATTCAGATGAGATCATGACTGAGCTTGAGAAGTAACACAATCAAAAATTAGTAGTGTGACTTTCTCAAAGTTGAATCCAATGACTGTTGAGACTTAATTCTCCTGATTTTGAGGAGGCAGAAAGAATGTCTTTATTTGTAAATAAAAGAATTGCATTTTGTTCATTGAAATACAGTGCTATTTTTTGCTGTCATTTGAAAGTTCTAATATGAGTATATGTGGATGCTGAATACTCAAAAGTGTACAATAGGTCAATTATTAAGCTATTGTCTTTCAACTTCAAGCCTATCTTCCTTTGCTCTTGTCAGTGATAATGGAATTGGATGGAACTTGTCTGCAAATCAAATTTCCATTTTTGCTGTAATTTAAAATGTATTATGAAAGAAATCTAGGGGTCTAGAAAATGAGACCTAAAAATAACAGAGCTTATGAGAAAACCGGCATTAAGTGCAGACCACAATTTTAAAGTAGAACATCAACGGAATCAATAACAAGACTAATAAAAAGAGTCACACAGATAAATCTTCACTGGCATTTGCACCGAGCACCACAATGCCTGGGTCCTCTGTAGCCTTGTCTCCTGGGTCTCATGCTCTCACCTTCAATATGTTGATTCTTGAGGGCATCTGGTTTTGGCAGAGACTAGTTTCATCAAAATTAAAAAGCTGTAGACTTCATCATCAATCTTTTCCTCTTTCTTTCTAACACAGAATTAGATGTCTTTGCAGCTTCTTCATCAGTACCTCTTCAGTTTCCCAGACACCTGTCCTTGATGGAAATTATAACAATTCTTAAAAACTTGATAATGTCATCAGTTGCGTTTAATGAAAGCACTTCTGCGATATTTTCCAGTTTTTTTCTTTTCTTTTCTTTTTTTTCCTGCAGGTCTTCATATGCTGTTCTCCTCTTTTGTTTTGAAAAAGCTTGCTTTGATAGCTTCAAAGTATTTACATGCTGAAAACAATCATGTATGAACCGATAAGACCTCTATATTATATGCAGAGCAATCACATATAAACCAATTCTCATTTAAGAAACATATTGCAGTAGGACAGAAGAACCATGATCTTTTTATTAGCCTTTGTCTATTGTTTTCTATCAGAAAGTGAAATCCTAGGTATCTCCTTGACCCCTCCACATAAACTTTCCTGCTTCCCTCAGGGCCATTTGCTCAATATTGTAGCTGGTTTGGCAAAATCAGGATCAGCACTTACATTATTTTGCTTGTGTAAATTTATCCATAATTGATCTATGCAGTGCCTTCACTACATTTCCACTTTTTACAGATTGATTTCCCAAGACATAAAAAGGGCTTAGTTTATTTGACAAGAGTGCTAAGTCCAGCTGATGAGGAAAGAAGAGTCTTCAATAAATGCTGTTGGCAAAGTAGATTTCCACATGCAGAAAAATGCAACAGTGTCCATGGCTCACACCGTACATGAAAACAAATACAAATTGCATTAAGGACTTAAATGTACAATCTAAAGTTGTAAAATTCTTAGAAGAAACTTCAGGAGTAACATTATTGGATCTAGCTTTGAACAGTGGTTTATCTAGTACAATAAAAAAGGTGAAAATGTAAAAGAAAAAAAAAATGGGATCACGTAAAAATTCCAAACCCAAAATTCAATACAGTCTTCAATATGGATTACACTTCAACATAAAGAAAATGAAAATCCTCGCAACCTGACAAATAAGTAATATCAGGATAAATGGAGAAAATATTGAAGTTGTTAATGACTTCATTTTATTTGGATCCACAATCAACACTCTTGGAAGCAGCAGTCAGGAAATCAGATGATGGATTGCACTAGGTAAATTGGCTACAAAAGCCTTCTTTAAAGTGTTAAAGAGAAAAGATATCACTTTGAAGACTAAGGTTCACCTGACCCAAGCCATGGTATTTTCAATCACCTCATAAGTATGTGAAAACTGGACAATGAACAAGGAACACCAAAGAAGAATTGATGCGTTTCAATTATGGTGTTAGTGAAGAATATTGAAAATACCATGGAGTGGAAGAGCAATGAACAAATATGTCGTGGAAGAAGCATAGTAAGAATGCTCCTTAGAAGAGAGAATGCCCAGACATTATCTGTCATACTTCGGTCATGTTATCAGAAGGGACAAATTCTTGGAAAAGGATATCATGCTAGGTAAGGTAGAGGATCAATGAAAAACAAGAGGACTGCAACAGTGGGCTCAGGAATAACACAATTATAAGGAGCTCTGGTAGCATAGTGCCTAAAAGGCACTTGACTGCTAACCATAAAGCTGGCAGTTCAAATCCACCAGCCACTCCTCGGAAGGGAGATGTGGCACTCTACTTCCGTAGTGTACTGCTTTGGAAACCCAAGGAGGGGTCGCTATGAGTCGGGCCCGACTCGATGGCACATAACAACAACAACAACAACAAGGATGGCACAGGACCAGACAATATTTTGTTCTGTTGCATGTGCGGTTGCTCAGATTTGGAACTGACTTGATGATACCTAACAACAACATAAAAATTAAAAACTTCTTTTTCACTATAGGAATCAAAGTAACAATAGGAACTCAAGAAAATTGATAGAAACATTATGGGGTAATGAAATTATGTTAGTGGGGGAGGCATAACACAGAAATGCGTGATGAAAATGGTTACAAAACCTGAAAAACATAATTGTTGTCACTGAATTATTCAAGTAGTTGAATTGAAGTTATACAAGTAGTTGAATTGGTGTATGTTTTGTTTTGTATATATTCTCAACAAAAATAACAACAAAATATCCTATAGAAAAAAAATAAGAAAAAAAGTGCTTTATTTCTTTGTCTGTTTTTTTAAAAAAATAATCTGAGCTATTGATTTAACACTCAATGTTATGACAGCTTGTAAAAATTTTCAGACAATGGTTGGACTAAATAACAGTTAAACTTAATAACCTGAAACCAGACAATCTACTCTCATTTCTCAAGCTGAAAGAACTGAGGAAAAAAAATAAGCCTCAAGTTGCAATATTGAAAGAGTCTATGGGCAAAATAATGAAAAATGCAGGAAACCTCAAAAGAAGATGGAGGGAATATACAGAATCACTGTAAGAAAAAGAATTGGTTGATTTTCATCCATTTTAGGAGATTGCATATGATCAAGAACCCATGGTATTGAAGGAGGAAGTCAAAGCTGGGCTGAAGGAATTGGCAAAGAATAAGGTTCCAGGAATTGATGGAATACTCATTGAGATGTTTCAACAAATGGATGTCCCACTGGAGGCACTCACTTGTCTATGCCAAGAGATTTGGAAGACAGCTACCTGGCCAACTGACTGGAAGAGATCCATATGTGTAGCCATTCCAAAGAAAGGTGATCCCACAGAATGTGGAAATTATCAAACAATTTCATTAATATCACATGCAAGTAAAATCTTACTGAAGAAAATTCAAAAGCTGTTGCAGCAATATATTGACAAAGAACTTCCAGAAATTCAAGCTGGATTCACAAGAGGACATGGAACGAGGGATATCATTGCTGATGTCAGATGGATCTTAGCTCAAAGCAAAGAATGCCAGAAAGACATTTATTTATGTTTTATTGACTAGGCAAAACCATCAGACTGTGTGGATCATAACAAATTATGGATAACATTGAGAAGAATAGGGATTCCAGAACACTCGATTGCACTCATGAGGAACCTGTACATAGATCAAGAGGCTGTCGTTCAAACAGAACAAAGGTATACTGCATGGTTTAAAATCAAGAAGGGAGTGCATCAGAGCTGTATCATTTCACCATACTATTCAATTCATATGCTGAGCAAATAATCTGAGAAGCAGGATTATATGAAGAAGAATATGGCATCAGGATTAGAGGAAGAATCATTAACAATCTGCAATACACAGATGACACAGCTTTGCTTGCTGAAAGTAAGGATGACTTGAAGCATTTAATGATGAAGATTAAAGTCTACAGTCTCCAGTATGGATTATACTTTAATATAAATAAAACAAAAATCCTCACAATTGGTCCAATAAACAGCTTCACAATGGATGGAGAAAAGATTGAAGTTGTCAAAGATGTTATATTACTTGGTTCTACAGTCAACACCAATGGAAACAGCAGTCAAGATATCAGATGACATATTGCACTGGGCAAATCTGCTGCAAAAGATCTCTTTCAAGTAATGAAGAGCAAGGATGTCTCCTCTAAGTCTAAGGTGTGCCTAACCCAAGTCATGGTATTTTCAATCACCTCATATGCATGTGAGAGCTGGATAATGAATAAGAAAGACTAAAGAAGAGTAGATGCTTTTGAGTTGTGGTGTTGGTGAAGAATACTCTGAGTACCATGGACTGCTAAAAGACTAACAAATCTGTCCTTGAAGAAGTGTAGCTGGAATGCTCCTTGGAGCAAGAATGGCCAGACTTCGTCTCACCTACTTTGGTCATATTTTCAGAAGGGGCCATTCCCTGGAGAATGATATCATGCTTGGTAAAGTAGAGGGTCAATGAAAAAAGGGGAAGGCCCTTACGAGATGGATTGACACAGTGGCTGCAATGATGGGCTCAGGTATAGCAGGGATCGTGAGGCTGTTGCAGGACCAGGCAGTGTTTTGTTCTGCTGTGCAGAGGGTCGCTATGAGTTGGAGAAGACTCGATGGCTCCTAACAGCAACAACAGATTATCTACCACTTTATTGTTTGTTTTTTGCTTCTTATGAGATATTCCCTGTGCTCATCTCAGTCATTAAGTCTGGATTGTTGCTCCCAAATTCTGCTGCTTAGTCATTTTATTGGCACCTTTTCTCACTATTTCCCTGGAAATGTTTTCACATCTCTTCTGAGTATCTATTCCATCTCTTAGAGTTATTTTTTTCCTCTGTAGTTACTTATTTGGTTTGTCTCCTTCCTTTGATTCATAACAAAGAGTCTATGAGTATTTAGGTACTTAAGACCTTGAATGATTGAAAATATCTTTATTCTTTCCTTACCTAAATGACAGGTTAGTTGTGTATAGAATTCATTCTCTGATCATTTTTAAGCCATTTTTGTCTTTTAGCTTTGACCATTGCTTTGGAGAGATACAGTGACATTTTGACTTCTAACACTTTGTGTGTGCCACCATTTTCTTTCTGAAAAATTTTAGCATATTTTATATCCCCTTTCTTTTGAAAATTTTTAATGATGTACAATGTTGTGGATTGGTTTAAAATATTTCATTGCTATGTGTATATGATAAGCCTGTTTTAAGATGAAAATGTATTTCTCAATTTTTTAGAATTTGCCCATTTTACCCTTGGAAAACGTCCTCCTTTTTTAATTGACTTCCTCTTTCTACTATTGTTGTAATTGGTTTCTGAACATCCAATGATCCTTTAAATTTATAATCTTTTCTCTATCATTTTCCATCTAGTTCTATTTTATTTTTATTTTTTAGGAATATTTCTCTGACTTTATTTTCCAACCATTTCATTAATTTTTTATTACTCCATTGAAATTTAAGTTTTCTAAATAGTGCCTAAGGCACTTGACTGCTAACCAGAAGGCTGGTGGTTCAAACCCACCAGCCACTCCTTGGAAGGAAGGTTGGGCAATCGTACTTCCGTAGTGATACTGCCTTGGAAACCCAAGGAGGGGTCGCTATGAGTCAGGGCTGACTCGACGGCAAATAACAACAACAATAACAAATAATAATTTTCTGTTGAACATTTTTGTAACTTCCTGATCTGTTCCATAAGCAATATCTTATTATATGCAAATAATTTCTATTTTTCTGTTTTTTGTATGTTCTCTATTTTCATTCCCTTTTTACAGCTTTATTGAGGCATCATTTTGTTCAAATCAGTGCCTTTCTTCAAATGTCTGCTGAATCGCATTCATACTTAAGATTGAGACAATAAAAAGCTTATAGATAGATCTGCTGGGTGTGACTACTGTTGATTGGAAGGCTTTCCTATCACATGACCAGGCAGGCAAAGGCTATATCACTGTTGGACCCCAAAAATGAAACAACTATAGGAATTTTGTATTTTGTTGTTTTATTTTC
>NW_006921811.1:1172057-1174965 GCF_000298275.1 Orycteropus afer afer | reverse complement strand
ACTACTGGTAATTCTTCTTTGTTTCCAACTTTTGCATTCCAGTCACCAGTGATAATTAACACATCCTGATTGCATATTCAGTCAATTTCAGACTGTAGAATTTGATAGAAATCTTCAATTTTCCTCATCTTTGGCTTTTGTGGTTTGTGTGTAAATTTGAGTAATAGTAGTATTACCTGATATTCCTTGTAGGCTTATGGATATTATCCTATCACTGACAGCATTGTGCTTCAGGACAGATCTTGAAAAAGCCTTTGCAATAATGAGTGCCATGGCATTCCTCTTTTATTTGTCATTCCCTGCATAGTAGATCATATGGTTGTCTGATTCAAAATGGCCACAACTGGTCCATTTCAGCTCACTAATGCCTAGAATATCAATCTTAATGCATTCCATTTCATTTTTGATAACTTCCATTTTTCCTCAATTCATACTTCCTACATTCCATGTTCTGATTATTTATGGATGTTTGCAGTTTTTTCTCTCAAATTGAGTTGTGCCACATCATCAAATGGAGGTCTCGAGAGCTTTACTTTATTCATATCATTAAGGTTGGTTATACTTTGATGAGGCAGTTCTTTCACAGTCATATTTTGAGTGCCTTCCAACCCTAGGAACTTGTCTTCTGCCATTGTATCAGACAATGTTTCCAGGCTATTCATAGAGCTGTCCAGTTATGTATCAGACAGTGTTTCTCTGCTATTCATAAAGTTTTCCTTGGCCAATTATTTGAGAAGTGGATGGTCTCTTCCTTTTTCCAAGTCTTTGTCAGTCTGGAAACTGTGGTGCAACCTATGTACCACGTGAAACCCTGCTAGCATTTGAAACACCAGTGACACAGCCTCCAGTCTCACAGCAACACGCAAACCACCAGTAGGACAAATTGGGAGACAAATTAATCTCCCTTAGCTGTTCAAAACCTCTCCACTCGGCTTTCCCTCCTTCCTGATTTTGGGGTGGAAGCTGTCTGTATCTCTCCTCTTACCTGGATCCTGTTGACATCCCATTGACCCTGGCTTTCCATCCTTCCTGCCTTTGGGGTAGGGGCTTCTGTTTCAGTACCACCAAAAATTGTACCATTAGAGGTACATCAAAAAACAAACCAAACTCACTGCCATTGAGTCTATGCCGACACATAGTGACCCCCTTTGAGTTTCTGAGGCAGTAAATCTATATGGAAGTAGATTGCCTAGTTTTCCTTCTATGAAATGGCTGGTGGGTTTGAACCTCCAATCTTCTAAACCAAAAAAAAAAAAAAAAAAACCAAATTCACTGCCATGGAGTAAATTCCGACTCATAGCAGCCCTCATTGCATTTCTGAGGTGGTAAATCTTTACAGAAATAGATTGCCCAATCTTACTTCCAAACAGTGGCTGGTGGGTTTGAACCACAACCTTCTGGTTAGCAGTCAAATACCTTAGGCACTAGATCACCAGAGCTCTTTGCCAACTTTCTAATAGCAGTCAAATGTCTTAGGCATTACTCCACTAGAGCTCCTTCTGAAACTTTTCGGAATCCAGCTTGTTTCTTGTTGAATCTCTCCCTGCTTCTCTCATTCCTCATTTCTATTGTGTTAGGTTTCAGTTTGCTTTGCCCTGTCTGCTACTGCTAATCTATTCCAGTTGTCACTCCCAAAATTCTAGACATTCGTCGATGAAGCTGCCTCCTGTCGTGTTCTCTGAGCTCTTATCTATTATTCCTTTACAATCATTTACTAAAGCTTCTGGAGAGAGTAAATGGGATTTTATATGTTGAGTTGACCCTGTTTAACTTAAAGTCTTGTCTTGAATCTTGAATGATAAGCTTGAGGAAGGCAGAAAAAGAAAAATTCATCCTGGAAAGAAACACTACATCAAGACAAAAGTTAATGGCAAATGGCAGTGGTATGAGATCTCAAGACTGAGAATGCAATAATAAGAGATGGATATTTAATGTATCTCTTTCTTAACATTTGGGCAGAATTAATATTTATGCAACAGTCTTTAAGTTTCCATACAACATTATTATTTTTTTTTTTCTTTTTGAATATTCCGTGTATGTAATACCTTCATACTCTTCACACCATTTCTTAACCTATTCTGATTCATGGAGCTCTAATGATGCAGCGGTTAAAGTATTGGGCTTTTAACCAAAAGTCTGGCAGTTCAAACGTATCAGCCGCTCTGTGAGAAAAGGTTGAAGCAATCTGCTTCTGTAAACATTTACAGCTTTGGAAACTCTATAGGGCAGTTCTACTCTCTGCTGTAGTGTCAGTATGAGTCAGAGTTGACTTGGTAGCAATGGGTTTTTGGTTTTGGATATTCTGACTCATGGCAGCCCCAATCATATGTTGTGGAGTAGAACTGTATTCCACGGGGTTTCCAGTGGCTAATTCTTTTCAGAGGCACATAACTAAACCTCTTTAGCTTCAGAAGTAGAAAGAAGCCAAGTTGCTTCTGGGTAGACTTGAACTTCCAAACTTGTGCTTAGTGACCAAGCATGTTGTTTGCACTCCCCAAGGACAGCATATTATTCTTCCTTTAAACTAAGGAGTATACATCAGCTCCCATAATGGTATGTTTCACACAAAATTGCCTTTTTTTTTTTTGCATGAGATGTGAGTTAACCAACCTACCATGCATACATCCTGTTGTACTTTCAACTTCTCTGGTATCAACGTTAAATCTGACACAATGTCTTCATTTCCCCTCTCCATCAAAACTTTTTGGACACAATGTCTAATTTCTTTATGAACTGTGTATCTAGGTTTTGCAAATATATACAACACCTTCTACTCAGATACAATACCATGAGTACCACCTTCTCTGGGCATGCCTCAGTACTGTGAATGGCAGCCAGTCGCAAAATTTCCTTGATACTTTCTTTTCAATTTCTGCATCTCTTGGCAACTTTGGGAAAAGGTTACTCC
>NW_006921811.1:1170648-1171267 GCF_000298275.1 Orycteropus afer afer | reverse complement strand
TCCATTGCAATTCTCACAATGTAATGGCACTCTACCATTCTTCTCACTTCCTCCCTTCATCCTTCCTTCCTATCCCATCCTTCCTTCTGTCTTAGATGCTCTATTTTATCTCAGATGGTTGGTTGTTCTGAGTGCATACCTCACTGGTATTATTATTCACCTTATAGACCTATCATTTGACTGAAAGCTGAGCCATGTGCATGAGTTTAGTTCCAGCCTTCAAGAGTGTCTAAGGACCATAATCTCATGAGTTCCACCAATATTATTCAGATGAACAAGCTTAGTATTTTTTTATGATTTTGAGTTTTGATCCACTTTTCTCTCTCACTTTATCCATCATCTCCTACTATGATGTTTTGAAGACCTGTCAGCAATAGTAATCAGGCACCTTCTAGTTCTTGTGGACTCAGGGTAATGGACTCTGGTATTCATATGGCTCATTAGTCCTTTTTTTCTTTTTTTAATTTTATTTTGATTTGGGTGAAGATTTACAGAGTAAAATCACTTTTCATACAGCAGTTCAGATACACTTTGTCTCATGTCATTGACCAAAATTTACAATGCAACAGCTCCCCTCCCACTTCCTCCCCATAGTTACCTCTTCCCAGTGTCCATCCCT
>NW_006921811.1:1163518-1167933 GCF_000298275.1 Orycteropus afer afer | reverse complement strand
ATTATCTTCTGTGTCTGTGTTAATTGGTTTCCCTTTTCTTTGTTGAAGAGGGTTTGTGCAATCCTTCTGCCTAGTCCGCCATCTTGCTGGAACCCTCATTAGTCCTTTGTATTCCTTTTTTCCTTTCATCCTTGATTTCCTTCACTCTTCTTTGCTTAGGATAGGGTGATAACAATAGTTGTACCTTAGATGACCCTTCACATGCATTTCAGATCCCAGTCACTACTCACCAAAGTTAGATGTAGAACATTGTCTTTGTGGACTATATTATAACAATTGACTTAATGTTTCTACTATGGTCCTGAGCCCTGATGCTCAGCTACTCATTCCCTCAAGGTGTTTGGTTATGATGAAGAAATTCCCATCACTTTGCTCTGTATGCTTTATTATATTCATGGATATATTTGCAGCACATATAACTAAGTAGGTAGAGATATCCTCTATCAAACTATGGATATAGTTCCATTCACCTTCCCACCCCTGTTCAGCTTGGGTGTCTATCTATGTACCCACTCATGGATTATTATTATTGCTATTATTGCAGGATTGTGTATGTTATGGTAGTCACCTTTTGCTGCCATTAACTCTTGTGATCCTCTCCATGTCTTCTACTGTCTTGATCATTTTGTGTTGACCTTCCCGTTCTTTTATATTGCCTTCCCTTCACCCAAGTAATCACACGTTTAACTTTTAGTTAAAGATTTGCCCTCCCTCCACCTCTTACCCCTAGTAACCATCAAAGAATGATTTTTTTCCCCCCTCTGTGCCTGGCTACTGGCTACCACTGCTGACAGCTCTGAAAGGGGCCAAAGTAGGAGATCCTAGATAGAGTGGGATAAAAATATGAAACAAAACTCAAAATCACAAAAAAAGACCAGGATTCCTGGTTTTAGGAAGATTAAGGAGACCCCTAAGCCTATGGACCTTAGACACCCTTCAAGCTGGGAACTGAACTCAATTCTTGTGACTCAGTTTTCAGCCAAATGATAGACAGACCTATAAGATGAACAGCAAAACTAGGAAAGGATGCATTCATTAGAACAATCAACCTCTGAGATCAAAAGGGCAGTATTTGCCCAGGGATAAAGCTAAGAAGGCAGGAAGAGATAGGAAAGAAAGACGAAAGGGAGTGATAAACACAGGAAGTGGGAAGAGTGTTAATACATTGTGGGGATTGCAATCAATGTGACAAAACAAAATATGCATGAATTATTGCCTGGAAAAAAAATGGTTCTTAAACTTTCACTCAAATCACTATATATATGTGTGTGTGTGTGTGTGTGTGTGTGTGTATATGTATTTAAGTATCTATATGAGCTTTGGTAGCATAATGCCTAAGGCACCTGGCTGCTAACCAGAAGGCTGGTGGTTCAAACCCACCAGCCACTCCTCAGAAGGGAGATGGGGCAATCTACTTCTGTAGTGATACTGCCTCGGTTAGAACCAAGGAGGGGTTGCTATGAGTCAGGTCTGACTCAACGGCACAGAACAAAAACAACAACTATATATATATATACATATATGCAGGAACTGATGAGAATTGGTAACTGGGTGGATGTGGGAAATAGAGCTTAGGAGATTGCCCTGTAATGTTGTTATCAGGTGCTATGGAGTCAGTTTTGAATGATAGCGACCCTGTATACAACAGAATGAAACACTGCCAACTGTGTCATCCTCACAATCATTGCTATGCTTGAGCCCATTGTCGCAGCCTCTGTGTCCATCCATCTCATTGAGGAACTTCCTCTTTTTCGCTCACCCTCTACTTTACCAAGCTTGATATCCTTTTCCAGAGACTGGTCCATCCTAATAATAGGACCAAAGTATGAGAGATGAGGTCTCACCATCCTTGCTTCTAAGGACCTTTCCAGCTATACTGCTTCCAAGACAGACTTCATGAAGCTGTTTTGGTTACATTTTGTGTTTTACAATAGATTTTAGGACTTAAGAAGCTTTATAATTAAATATCAATTATAAATTATCTTCCCTGCCCTCACCTGTGAAAATTATCATTAAAATATAATCCTGCAGACCTACAAGAATTGCCAACATTAGGTTGTATCTTATATTTCAACCTACTTTCCAGAGGGACTCTTCCTTTAATTCTCAAATTTCTAGGCCTTTACTTGTGTTTAGATGAAATTTCCAGATGATTCCTACCAATTGAACTTCAGAGTGAAGTCACAATCCGCCCCCCCTTCTTCCACTTCTTATGAGACACCAAGGTCTACAATGGATTTTGTCATCGCTCTTAAAATTATTGTTCTTGCAGTTTTTTTTTTTAATTTTCTTTTTTTATTGTTAATATCAGACACAAGATAAAATTTTGTGAAGATAATTCAAAAACGGTCACAGCAATATATTGATAGGGAAGTTGCAGAATTACAAGCTGGATTCAGAAGAGGATGTGGAATGAGAGATATCATTGCTTGTGTCAGATGGATTGTAGCTGAAAGCAAAGAATACCAAAAAGATGTTTACTTCTGTTTTATTGACTACATAAAGGCATTCAACTGTGTCCATCATAACAAATTATGGATAACATTATGAAGAATGGTAATTTCAGAACACTTAATTGTGCTCAGGAGGAACCTGTACGTAGACCAAGAGGCAGTCATTTGAACAGAACAAGGGAATACTGCATGGTGTAAGATCAAGAAGGGGTGCATCAGGATTGTATCTTTCACTATACTGATTCAATCTTCATGCTAAGCCAATAACTGAAAACCTGGACAATGTGAAGAAGAATGTGGTATCAGGACTTGTAGAAGACTTATTAACAACCTGAGATATGCAGATGACACAAACTTGCTTGCTGAGTGTGAAAATGACTAAAATCCCTTACTGATGAAGATCAAAGACTCCAGCTTTCAGTGTATATTGCATTTCGACATAAAACAAAAATCCTCACAACTGGAACAATAAGCAACATTATGGTAAATGGACAAAACATTGAATTTGTCAAAGGTTTCATTTCACTTGGATCTACAATCCATACTCATGGAAGCAGCAGTCATGAAATCAAATCTTGTACTGCAATGGGCAAATATTCTGTAAAAGACCTCTTTAAGGTGCATGGAAACAATTAGTTCAAGGGACTGGTATACCATGAAATCATCAGCCTATGCGACAATGAAATCAGAAGAACTAGACAGTGCCTGGCTACCACTGTCAACCACTCAGAAGGCAATTGGTACAGGAGATCCTTGATGCAGTGGGAGAACAATGTGGAACCAAACTCAAAAGTATATATATATATAAAGACAGAAGTCAGGTTTGCTGGTCTAATAGAGCCTGGTGAGCCCCCTGAGACTATGGCCCCTAGCCATTCTTCAGGTCTGGAACTGAACTAATGTCTGTGGCTGCTGGCCAAACAATAGACGGGCATATAAGGTGGACATTTACATCAGGTAGATACACTCCTTGGACTGACCAATCATGGGAGAACAGAAAAGCAGTGTTTTCACTGGAAAACAGCTCAGGGGGTGAGAGTGCATGGGAGGGAAGAACACAGGGAAGAGGTAACTCTGGGGAGAAAGTGGGAAGAGAATTGTTATATTGTGGGGAATTGTAGTCAATGCCATGAGACAAAATGTGTATGAACTGCTGGTTGGAAAATGAATTTGCGCTGTAACTCTCACCCAAATCACAATAAAAATTAAACAAACATTGAAGAACAAAGATACCACTTTGAAGACTAAGGTGTGTCTAACTCAAGTTATGGTATTTTCAGTTGCCTCACACGAATGTGAAAAATGGACAATGAATAAGGAAAATCAAAGAAGAGTTAATGTCTTTGAATTGTGGTGTTGGTGAAGAATACTGAAAATAGCATGGGCTGCCAGAAGAATGAGCAAATCTGTCCTGGAAGAAGTGCAGGTGGAATATTTCTTAGAAGAGAGAATAGCTGGATTTTGTCTCATCTTTTTTGGTCATGTAGTCAGAAGAGACTAGTCCCTGGAGAAGAATATTGTGTTTGGTAAAGAGGAGGGTCAGAGATATATGGAAGACCCTCAATAAGATGGATTGACACAGTGGTTGTAATGATTAATACAAACACAACAAACATTGTGAGGATGACACAGGACCTGGCAGAGTTACTTTCTGTTGTACAAAGGGTTCCTGTGAGTCAGAATTGACTTGAGGGCATCTAACAGCAATAACAACAACAACAACATTTAAAATGACTGTAACATGCTGAATACTATGAAAGTTATTTTATTATTGTTCTCTTTATAGCTCGCAAAATTACCATGCAATATAGATGATCTATACGCCTACAAGGAAGACCCGTTACTATGACTGTTATTCAAATTTATGCCCCAATCACCAAAGCCACACATGAGGAAATTGAAGAATTTTATCAGCTTCTACAGTCTGAAATTGACCAAACATGCAATCAGGATGTGTTAATT
>NW_006921811.1:1144535-1150861 GCF_000298275.1 Orycteropus afer afer | reverse complement strand
GATGGATTGATACGGTGGCTGTGATGATGGGCTCAAGTATAGCAGGGATTGTGGGGCTGGCGCGGGATCGGGCAGTGGTTCGTTCTGCTGTGCATGGGGTCGCTATGAGTCGCAAATGACTCGACAGCACTTAACAACAACAACAACCCAAGCTATGGTATTTTCAATTTCCTCATATGCATGTGGGAGCTGAACAATGAATAAGGAAGACCAAAGGAGAGTTGATGCCTTTGAGCAGTGGTGTTGGTGAAAAATAGTGACAGTACCATGAACTGCTAAAAGAACTAACAAACCTGTCCTGGAAGAACTGCCGCCGGAATGTTCCCTGGAAGTGAGAATGGCCAGACTTTATCTCATCTACTTCGGTCATGATATCAGAAGGAACCATTCCCCAGAGAAGGATATCATGCGTGGTTAAGTGGAGGGCCGACAAAAAATGGGAAGGCCCTCAACAAGGTGGATTGACACATTGGCTGCAATGATGGGCTCAGGTGTAGCAAAGATTGTGAGGCTGGTGCAGGGCCAGGCAGTGCTTTGTTCTACTGTACAGAGGGTCACTGTGGTTCCAATGTGACTTGTCAGCACCCAACAACATAGATGGTATCATCACCAATTTTAGAAGTGGAAAAAAAAAAAAAAAAAAAAAAATGAGGTTTGCTCTAAGACTAATCCGAGAGGTCAGATATCTTCCACAACATTCTTGGGCAATAAGTGGTATTCTGAAAACCTGGTATATACAACTCCCTTGCACTAAACTTCTTCCCGTTCTCCTTCTTTCTTCATTGTTCCCAAACTCTTTTTATTGTTTGTTATTTTGGAATAAATAACAAATTTTGGAAGACTGTGAAAAAAAAAAATTCAGCTTGAAATACACAAACCTGCTAGCAGACAGCAACAGATTCCTATCACCTAGTTCATTCTTTTCTGTTTGCAGATGGGTAAAAAAACACAACCCCAAGAAGTAAATGCTGCTTTTTAAATTATTCCTCCCAACTTCTCTTCATCCAATGACTATACCCAGCTTTGATTACTATAGAGCTTTGCTTAAACTATTGACAATGATGTTTCAACATCTTTTTAAGCCTTAGTTTGCATGGATTTGTAAACTGAAATGTAAAATGAGATGTATGAATTAGGTTATAATAAATCTGGATGATAATATTATCAGTCACAAAAATGGATGCAATTGTTGTTAATATAGTGGTTATTTTTTATATATTCCCCTCTAACCTTCACAAGAATACATCCTGGAAAGTAATGATATCCCTATTTTACATAATAGGAAGTAGGATTTATTTCTGAGGCCTCATCCATTTCCAATGGTCTCTAATTTTTTCATAATTCTAAAAAAATATATATACTATAGGACACTCTAGGATAAAAACAACAGTCCAGAACATTTTGATGGTAAATACTAGCTGACTGAGGATGGGAGTCATTAATATTGGCTGTGAAAACTTTTATAAAGAGAGGAAATTTGAAATAGGAAGGACCAGTAAGACTTATACATAAGCATGTGTTGTACAAAGCGTTAACAACATTTCCTAACGCCAAGGCCCTCAAAAATGAACACAGTCATATGATTAACTTGACATTGAACTATGTTCTTCACCCTACTATCTCTTGCCATCATGTAGTAAATTGGCCTTTCTTTGAAGGGATTCAGTGCATGTAGTTTGTAATGTCCCATCCTCCCACAAAATCTCCTAGTAGCTCTGCTTATATTTCTACTGTGTAATCTGTTTCATGATTATTCTGGTAGTTACTGATAGCATCTGAAAGTGCTGATATGAGACATGAAATTTCTTTTTGTAACACCCCATCAGATGTTGGGGACAAGTCTTTAGGGAAGAAATTTATTATCTCTGCAGCCTTATGTCTTAAAAAAAAAAAAAGCACTTCAGGAAGAGTATTTAATTCCTCCTCTTGAAGAATTATGGGAAACCCTTAAAGAATGGTGATTCAACTGAATTGGGAGGCAGAAATGGCAAAAAATTACTTTATGCATATTTTTTTCCAAGTACCAGCCCTTGGAAATCAACACAATTGTATGATTAATTGACACTGAACTATGTTCTTCACCCTACTATCTCTGCACAGTTCTACAAGTTCTCCCATGAGATTTTTACATGGAATATAGCCTTTGGTGGTATATTACCCATCACCCCAAATGTACACACATGCGTACTCACCCTTTCAGAACTTCACTGTCTTAAGAAACCATTCAAATAAAATTCAAAATTAACAGGGTTCAGTGTGTTGTAAGCATATGAAGTGCTAGGTTACTGAGTAACTGTGGATTCTGAAACTTCTCATTCTTCTCAAATTTCACTAGGGTCTCCATGTTAATCCCTGAAGCTAAAAAGAGAAAGCCAGTTCCTGGATTAGCATGCAGTATGGGGTCCAAGTGCCTCAGCATCTCCAGTACACCCTCAGCTGAATATACTCTCTGTGCCTTAGTTCAAAATCTTCATCATATTTCTTGTGCTCAGATTAAGTAAAAGAGGCCTTTTGTGTGCATTTTATGTGAAACATTATTTATTTTTGTATTGATATGCTTCCATTTTTCTGTGCCATTTGTATGTTTAGTGAATAGAGAGTCACCTCTGCAATCCTTTTGGCACTTCTTCCTAATCCGTCAGTCTGTCCATTGCCCATCACCCTTCCTGAGTGGTCTTTCCCTTAGTAATGACAATACACTCATTTGTACTCTCCTAGTCAAATTCTGGTGGTTCAAACCCACCAGCCACTCCTTGGAAGGAAGGTTGGGCAATCTACTTCTGTAGTGATACTGCCTCGGAAACCCAAGGAGGGGTCGCTATGAGTTGGATCCGACTCGACAGCACACAACAACAAGTCAAATTCTGAGAAATAGATAAATCCAGGTAAATGCAAGCTTACCGTGTATTTAAGTACTATATTAGAGACTCTGTTCAATCTGTTGTAAAGATATCATTTAACTTTGTCTTTTATAAATTGATTTGACTTTGGAATTCATTTTTCTTACAAGATCCATTAACATTTTGTGTTGGGACATTGACGATTCAGCATAATTCTCACCTTCCATGTGGGAGATCCTGGTTTGATTTTGGGTCAATGTACTTCAAGCAGCCACCAGTCCTCTGTCAGTGGAGGTTTGCATATTGCTATAATGCTGAATAGGAGCTCTGGTAGCATAGTGCCTAAGGCACTTGACTGCTAACCAGAAGGCTGATGGTTCAAACCCACCAGCCACCCCTCAGAAGGAAGGTTGGGCAATTCTACTTCTGTAGTGATACTGCCTTGGAAACCCAAGGTGGAGTCGCTATGAGTCGGGTCCGACTCAATGGCACATAACAACAACAACAACATAAAGCTGAATAGGTTTCCATGGAACTTCCGGATGAAGACTAGGGAGAAGATTGTCTGGCAATCTGCTTCCAAAACTTAGCCAACGGAATATCTGTAGATCTTAAAGGTCTGCTCCACAGCAGATCATGGACATGGTGCAGAACTGGATAACATTTTGTTTCATTGGGCATAGAATCACCCTGAGTTGGTGACTGACATCAGCAGCGGCTAACAATAACAATACTATCTTTTGCAGGGAGAATATTACAAATAGCACACTTTGAGAAATACTGCCATGTTGACCCAATATGCTAGACTGAGATCCCTTGACATCATGTTATTTTCATTCTAAGTCTTTATTGGACAGCTTGGGGTCACAGAGGTTTTAGGAAAAGGGCACATCACTAAAGGAGATCTTATGAAAATGGCAGCAAATCCCAACTGCATTTTTACCCTGGAATTTTCCTGGACACTTCTCTTTCTCACCTACTTGGTTTCACATTTGGCAGAAAATCCTGAATCTGACAACTTTGAACATGGCTTTGTTTCTCCTTGGTCTGAATTTCCCTATCTGATGTCTTTGCTTCTCCTCTTTCCCCCTTTTTGTCAACTTTCACAAGAGGAACCAAAAGGACCCTGTTAAATCAGCAGATCCAATCACTTCACCGCCCACCTGTTCCATGGATTCACTTCTCACCTAGAGTAGAAGCTGAAGCCCTTATAAAGGCCCACGGAGTCCTAAGTTCTCTGCCCATAATGATGTACTTGTCCTCACTCCTTCTCATTGTCCTACATGTTCTTCCATCCTAGCCAACAAGCCTCCTATCTGTCCCTTGAACACCAGGCACAGTTTTATCTCAGGACCTTTGCACATGTTTTTCCTCCACCGGGAAAAATGTTCTCCAGATACTCTCATGGTTTTCTCCCCCACTTCCTCCAATCCTCTTCTTAAATTCACCATCTCAGTGAGATTTCTATGACAAATTGATTTAAAATTACGACCCCCAGAACAACCTATCTCCCTTTCAGGATTTATTTTCTCTTAATATAAGTTCCATGAGGACATAGTTTTGTTTATTGTCAACTCCCCAATACCTGAATCCATGACTAGCACATAATCTGTGCTAAACAAACATATTTTTGAATGATTAATTAAGTTTCAGTTGACTTATAAACCTTATTTCCATTCTACTACACTGCATATCATCCACTCATTCATTTTTTTCAGTTGCAACAAATGAGCATTCATTATGTCTGTGATACTTTGCAGATAGTGGTTTTACAGTCATGAGTGAAAAAGACATGATCCTGAATGGTGTGCATTGTTAAGGAAATTGAAATACATAGGGAATGCTTCATTTTTGTTTTTGTAAATTACCCTAATAACATCAATAATCTTTATTTCAAACAAATCATAGGTGATATTTCTAGAGGAAAATTCATTGCAATCTACTAGGCATTTTTCATGCATTTTTCACTTAATCTTCACACCAGCCTATGAATATGTAACATTATTGTTCCTGTTCAATAGATGGAAAGTCTCATAGTCTCTTAGTGCTCATAAGAGACAGAGCCCAGATTTAAATTCAGATAATATGTATCCAAAAGGTCAAAATGTTTCCTTTGTCTCTACTTCCTTATATTCTAGATATTTTTAAGAAATATATAAACATTAATTGCTTACAACCTTCAAATTATTATTATTGTATTCAGTCAAGAACATCCTTTTGAGTATCTACTATTCATTTGTTCTTCATTTATGGGTGTTGCTGTGAGTTAGAATTGACTCAATGGCAATGAGTTTCATTTGAATTTTGGTGTTATTCTTACAGACCCTGTGAATCTAAGGACATTTAAAAGAGACAAGGCCAATGATCTCCTAAGCTTTATTGTATAGTGAGGGAGTCAGACAATAAAATAAAGTACATCCATAAATTAGCAAACGAATGAATAAATATGCAGGACAGTCAGATAGGGTGAGATGATGGAGAATAATTCAGAGACAACTTTAGTTTGGGTGATCTGGAGAGGATCTGTGGGAAGGTGACATTGAATTTGATATCAAAAGTGAAAAGGAATATGCCCTGTGATCTCGGAAAGGATTTTACAAGCAAAGTGAATACCTGGTGCTAAGATCTTAATGCAGGAATCAACTTGACCTACTTGAAAGACAGGAAAAGACCAGTATAACTGGAAGAGGGTGGCTAGCACACTGAAGCTGAGGAATAAGACAGACAAGTCGGCACAGATCTCATTACAGAGTTTTCTAAGGAGGAACAAGAAGCTGGGACTTCATTCTAAGTCTTAGTAATGGATCTTAGAAGGGTGGGAGTAGCAGCAGACAAGCTACTTAGAAGACCACTGCATTAGTCCAATTAACCCACAAGAGAGAACTATGTGGTTTGATTCAGAATGGAAGCAGTGCAAGTTGACCTACAAAACTGGGAAGTTGGGTGAGAGAAAGGGTGGGCTCAAGAGCAACTCCTAGGTTGGAGATTAAGACTCTCCAAGTGGTTTGTGGAGTCATTACTATTCTGAGGAAGATGGAATAGATGCAGGTTTGGGGCAGGGTAGGGAGAAATCCAGAGTATTGCTTAGGGCTTGATAAGTCTGAGATGTCCATGAGAAAGCTGTGTTGAATATGTTTCGTTGGACCCTCCAGACTCACTCTGGCTTTCTCTCCCATCATCTCTGTGCCCTAAGAGTAACAGTGTCAATGGGCCTCTTGGCCCTCTGTCTTCCAGTTGTTCTGTCCAATAGGAAGCACCAGTTGCTTTGGAGTCAGTTCCAACTCATGGGGACCCATGTGTGTCACAGTAGAACAATATTCCCTAGAATTTTCAATGACTGTTTAGAAGTAGATCACCATGTTTTCCTTCCAAGGTGCTTCTAGATGGCCTTGGTTAACAGCTGGGTACAGCAATCACTTGCACAATCCAAAGACTCCATTCAATTAGAAGAGTCAGAATATTACATGGTGGAAGGTAGGTGAAAGC
>NW_006921811.1:1135427-1144410 GCF_000298275.1 Orycteropus afer afer | reverse complement strand
CTTCTCCTCTTATCATTTCAGGCATGGAAGTGTAAGTACTCCCCCTTACTACTAGCTCCAGGGTACTGAATTGCCCCTTGTTGGTCTTTTCAAACTCTTCCTATACCTTTATAAATTTTTTCTTAATAAAGATACATCCAAATGACTATGAATTCATTTGTTTGTTTGTTTGTTATTGGTATGTGCCATCTCTTTTACTGCCAGGCTATTGATATACGCAATAGTGACTTGGAGAAGTCAACAGATGATCAGACAGAAGAGTGTGGTGTTCTAGTGAGAGGGAAGGCTGCAGTTCAAGACTTGAGTGTCATTAGTTTATAAATGGTTTGAGAGCATCTTTAGGTCCATATTGGAATTTGTGCCTTCCATGTGGGAGACCAAGGTTCAAATCTCAGCCAGTTCACATGATGTACGGCTACTACCCATCTCACACTAGAGGCTTCAATGTGGCTTTAATGCTGATACAGGTTTCAGCAGAGCTTCCAGACTAAGACAGACTAGGAAGAAAGGCCTGGTGATGTACTTCTGCAAACCAGCTAATGAAAATTCCACAGGTGACAATAGTCTGGTCCAACTGGGTATGGGGTTTTCATGAGTCGGCGGCTAACTCAGTGGCAACTAACAACAATAACTTATAAATGGTTCTGAAGGTCACACAATGGACTAGCTCACCAGGGAAAGTTTCCCTGACCCTTTGAGAACCATCCTTAATAGAGCCCAGTGCTTTTTTCCAGCAACACAAAGGATATACTAACATGTTCCCTCCTCTAACTTTCCCTCTCATTCCACTAACAAAGGTAGCAACAAACTATTAGCAATATTAGCCCTCCAAAGTCCTATTTCAAGCTGTTTTACCAGAACTATTATTTCTTTAATTCTGCACCCCCCAGGATGCTAGCCCATAAGCAAGAGATGGTTACTTTTACTGCTTTCTGTTTCAAAATGTATCTTCTGTCTGTAGATAGTGGCCATATTGACAAATAGCTCATATGGAGTGGAGAGTGTACATGAAATTCATCAAGGATTCCATTAATGCTGCACCAGGAAGGCCAGTTCCCCACCAAAGTATGAAGATGGATTGGGTTCCAATCGACCCAGTATTCAGATTCAGGTGGGAGCTGGCCAGCAGATAATTCATGGTGTGCACAGAGGTATTTTCTTTATTAATAACATTCAGCAAATAACCAACAGCTAGAAGTCCTCCAAGTTCCATTGCAAAGAAAACAGAGCAGAACTGATTTCCAAAGGGTTAAAGTGGCTTCTCAGGGCTCTGGATTAATTACAAACAATCCATCTCCCTAATTACCTCTGGAAGTGGTAGCTGCTATTATTTAATTGGAGCTGTTGTTATTTAATTTCTTTTACATTCTGAAAAGCAATTAATGGAGTGAGGAGAGATAGGCTTCACTTTTAACAGCTTTCTCCCCTCATTCTAGAATCAAATCCTGTGTCTTTTTTTTCTTTCTTTTTTATTTTTAGGCACCATTTTTTTACCTGGCCTCCTCCAGGACGGTTGCCTGGATTTGGCTAGCACTAGCTAGCTTCTCCCTTTCTCTGAGTTTCTGTAGAATTTCTCCTTGGAACAGCAGCATTGAATCAGGATTTTGCACATTTGGATGCCCTCCTCTTTGGAATCTTAGGCTTCCTAGCATTAAGAGTGCAAAAAATACCATGGTAGGTTTTGGTTAGATGCTAAATCCACAAATCTCCATTGGGTGCAGTAAGGGTTACCTCTCAGTGCTTCTGTCTCTTTGACAGCTGCAGAAAACCCTATATTCTGGCTGCTTCCTCATTCCCAAGCTACCTCCCTTTTTAAGACTTGGCAAATCCAGAATTATGAAAGGTCAGGAACGGGCAGGGATCTCAGAGATTTTATAACACAGTCTCTCACAATCCTGACACGAAAACAAAAGTAAGGAGAGAAAACAAAGTGACCAGCACAATCTGGGTTTCTGTAAATGGTGGTTGAATAATCTGGAGAAAGAGCATGGTGACGATTGCATGCTATATTTCTGATACAGGGTCAGCAAAAACAAGAGAGACCCTCAGTGAGATATCCATTGCCATCAAGTCAATCCCGAGTCATAATGGTCCCTCCTTAGGTTTCCAATGTGGTATCTTTATGGAAGTAAAATGCCCAATCTTCCTTTTGAGGAGTGACTGTTAGTTTTGAACTGCCATCCTTCTGGTTAGCAGTCAAATGCCTCAGGCACTATGCCACCAGAACCCTCCTCAACGAGATAGCTAGACACAATAGCTGTCAATTACAGGCTCAAACACACCAAGGACCACGAAGTGGCACAGAACTGGGCAACCTTTCTTTCTGTTCTACTTAAGGTGGCTGTGAGTCCAAGCTGACACAATGGCAACTGGCAACAATAATGATTGCACAACATGATAACATGATCAAAGTCACTGTACGTGTACAAACTGTTGAACAGGCAAATATTTTGTTATAAATATATTCCCCATAAAAAAATAAAGGTCACCAGGCAGGAGTTGCTGAGCTAGTAGTAGGGCCTGGAGCCCAGAATCAAGTCCTCTTCATTCCCAAACATGGTTCTCCACAATGGTACTTGTACACTGATCAAATAAGGTTTGGCAAAGTTTAGACCAGAGAAGCCCTGGTGGCACATTGGTAAAGTGCTTGGCTGCTAACTCTAAGGTCATAGGTTCGAACTCACCAGCTGATCCACATGAGAAAGACGTGACAGCCTGTTTCCATTCTATGACCTTAGAAACACTACGGGACATTTCTACTCTGTCCCATAGGATCACTATGAGTTGGAACTGACTCGATGGCAGCGAGTTTGGGTTCTCAATCTTTAATGTGCATGTAGCCCTCATTAGGATCTGGTCAGCATGCTGGCTCTGATTCATTAAATGGGTGGGGCCTGAATGTCTGCCTTTATCACAGGCTCCCGGGTGACGAGATGATATTGCTTCATAGACTGCTCTTTGAATAGCAAAGATCTAGAACAGGATCCAGAACGTGTGCAGGATTGAATAACACAGTTCCTACAGGAGACATCTGTTCATTGTTCACCCCTTTCCAGAGTCCATTGATCCATCTTCTGACAAAGTTGATGCTGTTAGGTGCCCTGAATTTGGCCCTTGATTCATGATGACCCATGAACAATGAAATTATTGTGGATCTGACTCGTGATCCATAGGTTTTCATTGGCTAATTTTTGGAAGTAGATCACCAGGCCTTTCTTGCTAGATTGTCCTAGTCCGGAAACTCCACTGAAATCTGTTCAACATCATAGAAACACACAAACTTCCACTGACAGATGGGTGGGAGCTGAGCATAAGGTACATTGACTAGGAATCAAGTCAGTGTCTCCTACATGGAGTCTCTGGGTGGTGCAGTTAATGTCACTGACTGCAAACCAAATACTTGAAATTTTGAATTCACCTGGAAGTTCCTTGGAAGAAAATCCTGGCAACCTACTTTTGAAAAATGAGTCACTGAAAACTTTATGGAGTAGTACAGTTCTACTCTGACACATACGGGGTCACCATGATGAACAGATTTCCATTTCTTTAAGCTGTTTCTTAGAAGTAATCATTTCCTAATCCTCCCAATAGTGACTATATTCACCAAGATGCTTTTGGTGCCAGTGATAGAAGCTCTACTGAACCAGCTCAAGCAAAAATAAGGATTTTACTGCCTCATACAATAGAAAAGTCCAGGTGGTGGCCTAGCTTCAGGTACAACCAGATCCAGGTATTCAGTGATGTCATCAGAGAGTGGATGGCAACTGATTTGGGGGCATTGGTGGTTCAGTGGCCTTCTTAAAATGGCATTTGATTTTCATTGGGCCAGACTTCCTATCCCCACCACAAGCTTTGTGTTCACATGTCTCAGGTCTGCCCAATCCATTCCCATGACCCAGCTCCAGGAGAGGTTTATGGTTCAGGCTGGCAAATCCATACCTCTTCCCCACCCCCACCATATTGATTATAGTCACAGTGGATACATGGCAGAAGACAGAAGCTGTATGGAACAGAGACATTCCAGAACTTAATAGAATGATGGAGGAATATATTTTCTCTTTTCACTGGGCTTGTTGACAAAGGGGCCAATTATGCTAATGTAGAGAAGCCTTGGCATTCTTTATAAAAATCTGCCTACAAGAGAAGCTAATGCTGAGCAAGTAGATCTGAGAGGGAATGGTGCCCACTCTCTGATGACATCATTGAATACCTGGATCTGGTTGTGCCTAAAGCTAGGCCACCTCCTGGACTTTTCTATTGGATGAGACAATAAAATCCCTATTTTTGCTTGAGCTGGTTCAGTAGAGTTTCTATCACTTGAAACCAAAAGCATCTTGGTTAATGTAGTCACTATTGGGAGGATGAGAAGAAGATTACTTCTAAGAAAGAGCTTAGAGAAATGGAAATCTGTCAATGACTCTCAAAAGTTGAGGATTGTCAGGCCTCCCAGGAAATTCAAGTCTCCCAGGTGAAGCACAAGGTTGTGAGTTCCCTCTTCCACTGAACTCCTTGCCTCTCCATTTCAAAAGGAGGGGTTCAGGGAGAGTTCCCTACCCATGCATCCCACACAGAAGGCAGATTCCTTTGTATACCTGTACACTTTTTTTACATCCTAACCCCTTCCTATAGTAGCACCATGTTGTCAAGTACATTTGAGTTTAAATCTCACTTTCCATCCCAGAACCACCATGCTACCCCTGCAGGATGAAGACAGAATGAGAGCAAATAAGATGCTATGAGAAGGCTCAGGTCTACCACAGCCCAGTCTTCTTCTCTTCCTCTCCCCATTTCATTATGGGGTTTTCAAATCTTGCCTTCTTGATCCCTTTCTCATATGCAAATTTTGACTGAAAACTCCTTTTGCCATCTTGGGAGGGTCCACTGTCTCTGGTGTCAACCCAGAAGAGGCCAGATATTCCAATTTCTCTTCCCCAATAGATCATTTTCTTGACTGAAAATAGCCTATGCCTTCCATCACTGTGTTCTATCAACTGAGTGAAGTAAAAGTATTCAAATCAGCAAGTCATGATTATTTTTCTCAAAATGGAATACTACTCATTATAGAGAGAAATGAAGTCTTGATATTTGCTACAAGATAGTTGATCCTTGAAAACATTATGTTGAATGAAGTAAATCAATAACAGAACTAGTATTATATGATCTCATTTATATAAAACAGAACAGGTAAGTAGCTAGAGATTAAACTTTACAGTGGTTGTTAAGGGTGGAGCAAAGTGTCTATATGATGCACTGGTTAAGTGCTCAGCTGCTAATTAAAAGATCAGTGGTTCAAACCCACCCAGTAGCTCCATGGGAGAAAAGATCTGGCGGTCAGCTTCTGTAAAAACTACAGCCTAGGGAACCATATATTGCAGTTCTACTTTGTCATATAGGGAGCTCTGGTAGCATAGTGGCTAAGGCATTTGACTGCTAACCAGAAGGCTGGTGGTTCAAACCCATCAGCCACTCCTTGGAAGGAAGGTTGGGCAATCCTACTTCCGTAGTGATACTGCCTCGGAAACCCAAGGAGGGTCGCTATGAGTCAGGGCTGACTCGACGGCACATAACAACAACAACATGAGTTAAGGGGAATCAGGTGTCAGGCTTGGCTTACAGAGGCCAGAAAGGAAGTGACCTGGCACAGTGGGTTTGGAGTGGCGAGGGAAGCTGGGAAGGAAGTGAGGTGGCTTGACAGGTTAGGAGTGGCTGAGGGAGAACAGGAAGTGAAAGGAGTGGTTTGGAACAGCTAGGGGAGATGAATTTGTCAGTTTTTTGTACTGTGGTGTTTGCTAAGACAGACTCAGAAGAAGAAAGAGGCCATCCATTTCTCAAAGAATTGGCCAGTGAAAACCTTATGAATAGGAGTGAAGCACTGTCTTATATGTGAGTAGATAATTTTATGAATAGCCCTGACATTGTCCAATATAGTGGCAGAAAATGAGCTCCTCAGGTCAGAAGGGACTCAAAATATGACTGGGAAGAGCAACCTCCTCAGAATAGAGCTGACCGTAAGGATGTGGATGGAGTAAGACTTCCAGGACCTCCATTTGCCGATCTGGCATGACTCAAAATGAGAAGAAACAGCTGCAAACATCCATTAACTATTAGAACATGGAAAGTACAAAGCATGAATCTAAGAAATTTGGAAGTTTTCAAAAATGAAATGGAATGCATAAAGATTGATATCCTAGGCATTATTGAGCTGAAATGGACTGGTTTTGGACATTTTTGAATCAGACAATCATATGATCTACTATGCTGGGAATGACAAATTGAAGAGGAATGGCATGGTATTCATCATCACAAAGAATGCATCAAAATCTATCCAGAAGTACAATGCTGTCATTGATAGGATAATATCCATACACATAGATGGAAAACCAGTTACTACTACTATTATTCAAATTATACATCAACCACTAAAGCCAAAGATGAGGAAATTGAAGATTTTTACTATCTTTGACAGTCTGAAATTGACCAAACATGCAATCCAGATGTGTTGATTATCACTGGAGACTGAAATGCAAAAGTTGGAAACAAAGAAGAATCACTAGTAGTAGGAAAATATGGCCTTGATGATAGAAATAATGCTGGAGATTGCATACAATTTTACAAGATCAATATGATTTATTCACTGCAAATACTTTTTTCAACAACTCAAACAACAGCAATACACATGGACTTCACCAGATGGAGTACGCAGAAATCAGACTGACTATATCTGTGGCAAGAGGCAACAGAGAAGCTCAATATCATTAGCCAAAACAAGTTCAGGAGCTGATTTTGGAACAGGCCATCAACTGCTTATATGCATGTTCAAGTTGAAGTTTAAGGCAATTAAAATAACTCCACAAGAGCCAAAATATGACTTTGATTGTATCCCTCCTGAATGTAGAGACTGTCTAAAGAATAGATTTGATGTACTGATCATTAATGACAGAAAAGCAGATGAACTGTGGGATGATATCAAGAACATCATCCACAAAGAAAGCAAAAGGTCATTAAAAAGACAGGAAATGAAGAAAAGACCAAAATGGATGACAGAAGAGACTCTGAAACTTGCTCTTGAATTGAGAGCAGCTAAAGCAAATGGAAGAAATGACAAGATAAAAGAGCCAAAGAGAAGATTTCAAAGAGCCATTCAAGAAGACAAAGTCAATTATTATAATGAAATGTGCAAAGACCTGGAGTTAGAAAACCAAAAGAGAAGAACATGCTCAGCATTTCTCAAGCTGAAAAAACTGAAGAAAAATTTAAGCCTCAAGTTGCAATATTGAAAGATTTTATGGGCAAAATATTGAATGATGCAGGAAACATCAAAAGAAGATGCAAGGAATACACAGAGTCACTGTATGAAAAAGAATCGGTCAATGTTCATCCATTTCAAGAGGTGGCATATGATCAAGAACCAATGTTTATTGAAGGAGGAAGTCGAAGATGCACAGAAGCAATTGCCAAAATACAAGCCTCCAGGAGTTGACAGAATGCACACTGAGATGTTTCAACAAATGGATGTCACACTGGAGGCAGTCACTCAGCTATGCCAAGATATTTGTAAGACAGCTACCTAGCCAACTGACTAGAAGAGATCTATATTTGTACCCATTCCAAAGAAAGTGATCCCACATATTGTGGAAATTATCAAACAATATCATTAATATCACAAGCAACTAACATCATACTGAAGACTATTCATAAACAGTTGCTGCAGTACATTGACAGAGAACTTCCAGAAATGCAAGCTGGATTCAGAAGAGGACGTGGAACAAGGGATATTATAACTGATGTCAAGTGAACCTTAGCTCAAAGCAAAGAATACCAAAAATGTGTTTATTGTTGTTGTTGTTGTTAGGTGCCGTCGAGTCATTTCCGACTCATAGCGACTCCATGCACAGCAGAACAAAACGTTGCCCAATCCCATGCCAGCTCCACAATCCCTCCTATACTTGAGCCCATCATCACAGCCAATGTGTCAATTCATCTCATTGAAGGCCTCCCCCTCTTTCATTGACCTTCCACCCTATCAAGCATAACATCCCTCTCTAAGGAACGGTCGCTTCTGACAACATGACCAAAATAGGTGAGACGAAGTCTGGCCATTCTCGCTTCCAAGGAGCATTTCAGATGCACTTCCTCCAGGACAGATCTGTTAGTTCTTTTAGTAGTCCATGGTCCTTTCAGCATTCTTTGCCAGCACCACAACTCAAAAACATCAACTCTTCTTCAGTCTTCCTTATTCATTGTCCAGCTCTCACATGCATAGGAGATGACTGAAAATATCATGGCTTGTGTCAGGCTTACCTTAGTCCTCAAGGAGACATTGCTCCTCAGCACTTGAAACAGTTCCTTCGCGGTTGACTTTCCCAATGCTACATGTCGTCTAATGTCCTGACTGTTGCTTCCATTGGCATCGATTGTAGAACCAACAGAAATATGTTTAGTTGTGTTTTATTGATTACATAAAAGCATTCAATTTTGTGGGTCATAACAAATTATGGATAACTTTGAGAAAAATGGGAATTCCAGAACACTCAATTGTACTCATGAGGAAACTCTACATAGACCAAGAGGCTGTCGTTTGAACAGAACAAGGTGATACTGCATGGTTTAAAATCAGGAATGAGTGTGTCAGGGTTGTATGCATTCACTATACTTATTAAATCTGTACGCTAAGCAAATAAGCCATTAAGCTGGAGTATATGAAGAAGAATGTGGTTTCAGGATTAGAGGAAGATTCATTAACATTCTACAATATGCAGATGACACAACTTTGCTTGCTGAGAGTGAGGATGACTTGAAGCACTTATTGGTGAAGCCTGAGTACTAGAGTCTGCAGTACAGATTACACCTCAATATAAAGAAAATGAAAATCCTCACAACTGATCTAATAAGTAACATCATGATAAATGGAGAAAAGATTGAAATTGTCAAAGACTTCATATTACTTGATTCTACAATTGGCATCAAAGGAAGCAGCAGTCAG
>NW_006921811.1:1132559-1134707 GCF_000298275.1 Orycteropus afer afer | reverse complement strand
CATTGAGTTTCAGACTGCGGTGAACAAGAAGTTGGCAATGACTATTGGTGATGGTTGAACAATATGATTGATGTAATTGGTGTCACTGACTTGTACATATGAAAGATGTTAAACTGGCAAATGTTGTGTTATCTATAGTTTTAAAACAATAAAAATATATATATCGATGGTAATATTAGCTGATAACATCTCCTTGGAGTGAGCCAGAACCTATGTCTGGAGGGTCAAGGTCTGTTGTCAGTAGGGAACACTCTTGATGTACTCATTATTTCTAGGCTATCAATGTGCATGGTGCCCAGAAGAATTTGGGAAAATAATGAAAATGTGTTTGGAAAAGGTAGGAGAGGCAGTGCGGACAGTCTCTACTCTTAAGCCCATTTCTCAGAAGAACATGGATCTTGAAGCTTATGTGGCTTACATAAGATCTCTAAGAAAGTGTCATTATCCCCCCTCCGTCTGTCTGGCCCTTATCTAAACATTGTGCCACCAAGGCCACTGAGACTTAGGAGCATGACAAATGTGACCTATTGGGACTGCAGTTGCTGCTCCTGGTTTCTTTGTTATGGAAGGATGACATGCCAGGACCACAACAGCCTGCTTGCCCAAGGCACAGCTGTTGGCCCAGCACTAGCATCCTGCACAATAACACCTCACGTTTGCAGTTTCCTCCCTCGAAAAATTCATCCAAAATTCACTCCAGTGTATAAACTGCAAGAGTCATCTCATTCTCTCTACCCAACAGAGTCACCCCTGAAGTCAAATGTGGTATCCATGGCAGAGAGAACATCAAAAATAAATAATTTGGCACGGGAAGGCAAATTGGACTGATTAGCAGGAAGTAACATAGGAAAACAACCAGAGCTGTGTAGGAGGAAACCAGAGGCCTGAGTTCCCACCCTCGTTCTCTTAATAATGAAATAATTTAGTAATTGGTTTCTGTTTCACTCTTGCTTTTTTCCAACTCACCTTATAGCAGCCAGAGGATTGTTGCAAAAAGTAGATTAGAACCCATGGCTCTCCTGCTTAGAACCTTCAAATGCTTTCCTCTCATACTGGCATAAAATTCCAACTCTACAATTTCCTGCACTCCATACACAATGGCCTTTCCTCTGCTTCTTGAACACATCAGCCTGAACATATATGATGCCTGTGAGCATGGCACCCAGAGCTTTGCATTTGCTGCAGGAAATGGTTTTCCTCAGAACTCTACATTAGCAGTTCTTTTTACTCTTTTCCATCTTTTTGCTGCTTTCCTTCTTTCAAAACCAAAACCTAGACCAGTTGCTTTGGATCAATTCTGACTTGTGGTAACCCCTTGTGTTGTAAAATAGAACTGTGTTCCAGAGGGCTTTCCAGGGCTGGTTTTTCAGTAAATTACCAGGTCTTTCTTCCAAGACACTTTTGGGTAGACTTGAACTTCCAAATTTTCTATTAGTACCATCCAGGAAAGCTAGACATAACATGTTGAACTGGTCTCCAACTCATGGTCACCTCGTGCACAATGGAACAAAACACTGCCTTATCCTGCATCATCTTCATTATTGATTGCAGATCAAACCTTTGTTATCCATAGACATTTAATTGGTTGGTTTTTTGGAAGTTGTTATTGTTGTTAGGTGTCGCAGAGTCATCTCCGACTCATAGCGACCCTATGGACAGAAGTATGGAATACTGTCTGGTCCTGTGCCAGCCCCATGATCCTTGCTATACCTGAGCCCATCATTGCAGCCACTGTGTCAATCCATCTCATTGAGGTTCTTCTCCTTTTTTGTTAACCCTCCACTTTACCAAACATGATATCCTTCTCCAGGGAATGATCCCTTCTTAGAACATGACCAAAGTAAATGAGACAAAGTCTGGTCATTCTTGCTTCCAAGAAGCATTCCAGCTGCACTTCTTCCAGGACACATTTGTTAGTTCTTTCAGCAGTTCATGGTACTTTCAGTATTCTTCATCAACACTATAACTCATAAGCAACAATTTTTGGAAGTAAATTGTATAAACCCATTACTGTCAAATCAATTCTGACTCATATTGACACTACAGGACAGAATAGAACTGCCTCACAGGCTTTTCAACATTGGGAATCTTTACAGAAACAGACTGTCACATTTATCTCCCACGGAGTTGCTGATGGGTTTAAACTGC
>NW_006921811.1:1129448-1131474 GCF_000298275.1 Orycteropus afer afer | reverse complement strand
ATGTTTCAACAAATGAATGTGGTCACTCATTTATTCTGAGAAATTTGGAAGACAACTACCTGGCCAAGGGATTGGAAGAGATCCAGATTCCAAAGAAAGGTGATCAAAAAAAAAAGGAGAAATTATGGAACAATATCATTAATATCACATGCAAGTAAAATTTTGCTGAATATAATTTGAGAACCATTGCAACAGTGTATTGACAGTGAACTACCAGAAATTCAAGCCAGATTTAGAAGAGGACATGGAACAAGATATATCATTGCTGATGTCACATGGATCTTGGCTGAAAGCAAAGAACACAAGAAAGTTGTTTACCTGTGTTTTATTGACTATGCAAAGGCATTTGACTGTGTGGATCATAAGAAATTATGGATCACTTTGAGAAGAATGGGAATTTCAGAATCTATAATTATGCTCACGTAGAACCTGCACATAGACCAAGAGGCAATCGTTTGAACAGAACAAGGGGATACTAAATGGTTTAAAGTCAGCGACAGTGTGTTTCAGGGTTGTATCTTTTCACCATACTTATTCAATCTGTATGCTGAACAAATAATCTGAGAATCTGGACTGTATAAAGAATGATGCATCAGGATTGGAAGAACATTCATTAACAGCGTGTGATTTGCAGATGATACAATTTTGCTTGCTAAAAGTGAAGAAGATTTGAAGGGCTTCCTGATGAAGATCAAACATTACACTTTCCCTCAGTAGGTATTATACCTCAACATAAAGAAATCCAAACTCCTCACAACTAAACCAATAAGCAGCATCACAATAGATAGAGAAAAGATTGAAGTTGTAAGGATTTCATTTTATTTGGATCCACAATCAATGCCCATGGAAGCAGTAGTCAAAAAATTAGATGAGGTACTGCCCTGGGCAAATCTGCTGTGAAAGACCTCTTTAAAGTGTTAAAGAGCAAAGTTGTCATTTTGAAGACCAAGGTTCACCTCACCTAAACCATGGAATTTTCAATTACCTTAAATGCATGTGAAAGCTGGTCACTGGATAAGGAATACTGAAGAATTGATGCAGTGTGTACAAACAATACTGAAAATACCATGGACTTCCAGAAAAATGAACAAATCAGTCTCAGAAGAAGTAAAGTCAGAATGTTCCTTAGAAGCAAGAATGGCCAGACTTCATCTCAAGTACTTTAGTCATGTTGTCATAAAGGATCAGTCCCTGGAGAAGGATACAATGCTTGGTAAAATGGAGGGTCAGTAAAAAGAGGAAGACCCTCAATAAACTGGATTGACACAGTGGCTGTAACGATGGGCTCAAGCATAGCAAAGATTGTGAAGATGGTGTAGGGTTGCTGTGATTCAGATCCAAATTGTTGGTACCTAACAATGACAATATATGAAATCTCCACCCTACATTCTGGCTTTATAGTTTTGATTTGGGGTGGGAGAAATATGGTTCAAGGATGAGACATGGGAGTGACCCTTGAGGTGCTAATGATCTAATTAATGATGGAGAGCTACATAAGAGAAAGTGAAATAAAATATAGATGACTGGAATTAAGTTCATGATTATGGGTTGTCCATGAATTCAGATTGTAGAGAAGGAGTGTGCCATTCCAAGCAGGCAGTGGTCTAGAAGCAGATATGGAGCTGAGCTTTCAAGGATGAGTTGTATCTGGATCTGCATCCTAAGCTCTTGATTTATTTGAAGACAATGCTTATCTTTGGATTTGGTGTCATAACAAAGCAGGAACTCAGGGAAGAATTTGTTGGTATCTAGTTCTGCTACACACCAGCTTTGAGTCCTTTGGTGAGCTTTCTATCCACCTGAGCCTGTTTCCTCATCTGCAAAACAGGATTCATATTATCAGTTCCATAGGGTCTGGAGAACTTGAATTATATTACTCAAGACCTGTGAGCTAGTCCAAGGGTGACTTGTTCTTAGTACACTCTCCTCAAATCTTAAAGAGAAAAGAAAAAACTGTAGTGGTGTACAGAATGACATGTTTCCAGTCTTATTAGGCTATCACAAAATTCAAGGGGGAAAGAAAAAA
>NW_006921811.1:1111651-1124398 GCF_000298275.1 Orycteropus afer afer | reverse complement strand
AAAAAAAACATAGTAGTTCCACATTTTCTCGAGTGCTTTTTATGTGCCAGGGATTGTTCTAGAAGCTTTATATACATGAGCTCATGGCTTTGAAGGAGGTGCCTACCTGCTGAATGTAATACAATGAAGAAATGGAGAAGCTCAGATCTAAACGCAGGTAAGCTTGCCAGGTAAAACTCAGGATGCCCAATTGAACTTGAATTTCAGACACACAATGACTGTGTTTTTTAGTATAAGTAAATCCAATATAATATTGAGATATATTAAAATACCAAGTTTTTGTTTATCTAAAATTCTAAGTCAAGAGTGCATCTTATCATTTTGTTCTCTAAACTTTAAACCAAGGCCATCTGACAGCAAAAGTGTCCTTGGTTTTACATTCCCTGAGACTGGAAGAAATCAACAATCTAGGCCACCACAGAGCTGGTGGCAATGTGCCAGAATTTTAACTCCTTGCACTTGTGAAATGAGATGGACAGACATCCACTGTTGCAAGAGAGGCCTTTTTTTTAAAAAAAAAAAAAACCTGTTTTCCCAGCATAATTATATTTCTCCCTCACTCCTCAAAACTTCTTGTTTGTTTGATAAGTGATATGGTCAGCCTTCCATTAAGTACTATACTTTTGTTTAATGATCTCTCACCATGATGAACCAAATGTACATCTTAGCAAAATGATACATTTCAAATGTCACTGACATTTGAGGACATGTACAATTAATCCAAATCGTGATTTTGAAATATTGAGATGCCAAGCAACTTCTATCCCACTGCAGGTCAGTATCCTCCTACTCTGGCTGCTTTTATTGTCTTTGCTGATTAATGGGGAACTGAAATAGGTAACATCACATTCCCTGAGACTCAAAGAACCCAACAGTCTGGGCCATCGTAGCATTGGTAGAAATGCATTTTTTGACCTAACTTTGCCAGACTTCTAATTCCTTGCATTTAGCTATGAAATAAGATGGGCAGATCTCCTCTGTTGCCAGGAGAGGCCTTTTTTGCCTGTTACTTGATATACCCTCTGTCTCAAGTGGGTAATGGCATTAAATCCCATCCCAGTCCACCTCCACCAGGAGTCAGCCTGACTCCCCAGGCTGAATTATATGCAATGCCACTGTTTTCCCCTAGCCAGCATTGTGTTGTAATTGCCCTCCCCACACTGCCATGTCCAGCAGGTTGTAAGTTCCTTGAAGGAGATGACTCCCACTTGCCCACTGATAGGGCAGCCCAGTGCCTTGCATGTAGCAGTTACCAATAAATGACGAATGAATCAAAGTGTGACTGCATAGATGCACAATGAAGGACCCCAAGAAGATAAAGGATGCCCAGAAAGGTTGATGGGCAATTACGATTCCCGGATGTTTCTGTGCATCTGGTCCTGATGCAGGCATCCAACCAAGCAACTCAGAGGAAGTAGCTTAAAGGCACTGTTCTTCCCTGGCCTTCATCACTGACTCCACATGGCCAATCTCCCAAGATCCACATGGGTTCTTTTGTGAACGTTTGCCTTCACATGGGGTTCAAAACAGGAATGGCAATAACAGTCACAAAGAAAGCATTCAGCTAGTCTCCCACTGCTAGCCACGTACTGTGACTCCGTCAGACTCCATCTTTCAAGGAGACCACATCTGTTGCATGTTGTCTCCCAGGCCCATAAACAAAACAGTGACGGGAGATAAATAAAGTGACTTCTCCTTGGAAGGTGGGGGCCCAGTCCTTGAAGTGGCTAAGCCATTTCATGATGAGCCCTGTGCTAAGTAACCCAAAGGCCCAAATGAGCATATCTATGTGTGCAAAGTAGCCCAGAAGGTCCTCTTTTTCTTGACAGTAGCCAACATTTGCTGCATACCCCGATATGCCAGGTTCTGGAGTTTTTGTTAGTTTTGTTTTCCAAGCATGTGTATGTGTGTGTGCATGTGTGTGTTATAATGACCAGATCTTTCATTCTCATAATAATCATATAGATAAACAGATAAGTAGACAGTTGCCATTGAGTCAGATCCAACTCAAGGTAACCCAGATACAACAGGACAAAACATCGCCTGGTCTTGTGCCATCATCCCAGTCCTGGGCATGGTGAGTCCATTGCTATGGCCACTGTGCATTTTGACTCTCTTCCAAATTAGGGGACTAATCTTCCAGCATAATATAATGCACAATATTCTGGTTTAATCTATAGGGTTTTCTTCTGCTATTTTTCAGAAGTAGATCACCAGGTCTTTCTTCCTAGCCTGTCTTAGTCTAGAAGTGTTGCTAAAACAACCTGTATATAATGAATGGGTGACCCTACTGGTATTTGAAATACTGGTCACATGACTTCTAGCATCACAGCAGCACACAACAAGCTACCCCAGTGCAACAAACTGATAGACAGGTGGTGGAATAATCGTATAAAGTAAGTTGTTGTTGTTGTTGTTAGGTGCCGTGGAGTCATCTCCGACTCATAGTGACCCTATGCACAGCAGAACGAAATACTGCCTCATCCTGCACCGGATCCATGATCCTTGCTATACCTGAGTCCATTGCCACCACCATTGTGTCAGTCCACCTTGTTGAGGGCCTCCCCCTCTTTCATCAACTCTCCACCCTGCTAAGCATGACATCCTTTGCCAGGGAATGGTCCCATCTGACAACATGACCAAAGCAGGTGAGATGAAGTCTGGCAATTCTCGCTTCGAAAGAGCATTCTGGCTGCACTTCTCCCAGGACAGATCTGTTAGTTCTTTTAGCAGTCCATGGTACTTTCAGCATTCTTTGCCAACACCACAGCTCAAAAGCATCAATTCTTCTTTAGTCTTCCTTATTCATTGTCCAGCTCTCACATGCATAAGAGGCAACTGAAAATATCATGGCTTGTGTCAGGCTCACCTTAGTGCTCAAGGAGAAATCTCTGCTTTTCAGCACTGGAAGAGGACCTTTGCAGCCAATTTGTCCAGTGCTATATGTCATATGCTTCCATTGGTGTCAATTATAGAACCAAGCAATGTGAAGTCTTTGACAATTTCAATTTTTTCTCCATTTATTGTGATGCTGCTTATAGGTCCATTGTGAGGATTTTTGTTTTCTTTACATTGAGATGTAATCCAGACTGCAGATTGTATTCTTTAATTTCCATCAGTAAGTGCTTCAAGTCATCCTCACTTTCAGCAAAGTTGTGCCATCAGCATATCACAAGTTGTTAATGATTTAATGATTCTTCCTCCAATCCTGATGCCACCTTCTTCTTCCTATAGTCTAGCTATATGAATAAAGTAAGTAGTGCTATTATAATTCCCATTGGACAGATGAGAAAGTCAAGGCACAAAGAAACTAAGTACTTTGTCCAAAGCAATTCAGTTAATGAGGGAGAGAGCCAGGATCTGAGCCCAGCCAGGTTGACAGCAGAGTAAGGTCTGGCCACCGGCACTGCTCTGCTAGTTTCAAGTACATCTACAAACAGTATCTCAAGTAATGCTTCCAAGATTCAGTTCCCACCACACTCTGGTGAGATATTTATGAGCCCACTTTACAGATGAGAGCATTGAGATTCCATGAGTATACAAGGCCATAAAACTGATTAGTAAGAGTCAGAATTCAAGCCCAGATGTGTGTGACACCAAAGCCTGTGATCCATTTGGCTCCCCTGTTATGGGTGTATGTATGTGTGTGTGTACTCAAGCTGTATAAATGAATCAATCAGTTCAACAAATATATATGTTAGTTTAATCACCTTCATTTGCTGCAGGTGCAGCAAAGTTTTGCTTTCACTAACGCAAGGCTGAATAAGAACCATATGCACCTTGTAGCACTCACCTACAAAATTCTAAAGACATTGTCAGGAACAGATCTTTTTCATAACTGGAGGACTGCCTGTATTTTAACTCAATGATTATAAATGATTTTTTCAAATGCAGTATTTTCTAATTTTATTATAAGCATTCATTCATCGAGCACAAGTTTTCTAATATCATGAGAGGAAATGAGTAGGATTCTTGAGCCTCCAGAAAACTACTAGGACCGGTTCTTGCCAGGTTGATGTAGGCTCATGATGACCATGGGTTTGGGAGATGGTTTTTCAGAAGCAGATTGCCAAGACTTTCTTCTGAGGTGCCTATGAGTGAACTCAAACCTCCTTCCAAATGTTTTATTAGCAATGAACCATGTTAATCATTGTTACCATTCAGAAAACTAGCTCATGCAAATATGACATTAGCATTGTCCTACCACCTGATCCAAGTGAGATGTAACCTCAGAATCCAGGGACAGGGTCAAGGAAAGTGAACAACAATGGGCTAATCCACTCTGATTCTCTATTTAGAAAATGCCTATTAGGATCAAGCACTTTACTCGGTACTAGAGTTCCAATAACAAACAAAATAGGTGTAGACCCTTACCCATGAAGTTCCCATGTGGTTGGAGGCAGATAAGGAAATGGCAGGAATCCAGTTTCAGGAGGGCTTTGTCTGCTGTGGGAAGATCCCATACCTGAGAACCAAGAAAAAGTAAGACTAGGTTTCTATCGTCCCTAAAAGATGAGTAACCAGCCCAGGGGTGAGGATGGAGGGAGGGAGTGGCCAACCAGTAGCACAGGTTTAGAGAACATGGTGGTCTAAACCCTGGGGAGATATTCAAGAGTCAAGGCCAAAGAGATAAATACAGACTACATCATGGAAGACCTTGTAAGCCCCGACAAGGAGCTAAAATTTTCTGTTCTAAGGGAAAATGAGGGTGGCTCTGAAACATGAGTAAAGGTCATTGCCAACACACAGACAGCACTTCTGTAATCTTGGGCACTAACGTAACCTCTCTTGTCTCAGTGTCTTCATCTGACAAAGGGGATATTAATAAGACTCACCTTCTAGGATTAAAGGGGAGAATCCCTGTAGAGTTTAGCCCAGTACCTGAACACCCAATAATTGCAGCTGTCATTTTTGTTATCACTTCATCTTCATTATTACAAGTCAATTCTGACTCAAAGTGATCCTGATTGACAGTGTAGAACTGACTCACAATGTTTCCAAGATGTAAGTCTTTATGGAAGCAGACTGTCTCATCTTTCTCTTGCAGAGCAGCTAGTGGGTATGAACCACTGTCCTTTTGGTTAGCAGCTGAATGTTTTAACTACAGGGCCATGAGAGCTTCCTATTAGTCTACTAGACTGGTGTTATTATCTGTAATTTGCAGTTGAGGAGACTGAGAGTATCAAAGGGACAAGAAGGATGTTACACATTTAGAAGGTGTCAGAACACAGGACAATAAACAGGAAGTCCCTATATAGCTTCTTGTTGACAGCACACAACAACAACTATGTGCCTGCATCTAAAGAGAGTTTGCAGGTACATTTCAGAGAGAAAAGGGGAGGGGCAGAGCAGCTCTTCCTGGGGCAGAGGACAGCTCAGAGAGGGGCTCCAGAAAGAGAAGGGCCTACAGAGAACAGGAAAGGTGCGGTCTTGAGACAAAGCCCAGGAAGCATTTAGCACATTCCGTTTAAGTCCAGGCTTCAAAACCAGTCCATTCCCATCCTCCCCACTGCTGAGAATTTGCATTTCCACACCAGATATACTTAATCAAAATCTGCATTTTAACAAGATCCCCAAGAGCTTTAAGAACACCTGGGAATCTTATTCAAATACCAATTCTGATTCAGTCTATCTGAGGAGCTCTGGTGGCATAGTGCCTAAGACATTTGACTGCTAACCAGAAGGCTGGTGCTTCAAACCCACCAGCCACTCCTTAGAAGGAAGACTGGGCATTCTGCTTCCCTAGAGATACCTCCTTGGAAACCCAAGAAGGGGTCTCTATGAGTCGAATGGACTCAACGACTGTGAGGTTGGTTTGTTTGGCATATCTGGGGTGTAATTGCAAATTCTTGGCAGGAGATTGGATCAGAGTTGGAATGGATTTGAAACCCTGGTTTAAATTCTACTCAATGGAGATACAGTGGACACTGAAAGGCAGATATGTGATGTGGCCATTCTTCATAAGACACCATCTCAACATCCAAAGTTCTCTCCATTGAAAATTTCTGCCTTCGATTCCCAGCCAATGCCCCTCCTGCACATGCCCTTTCTGTCCATCAGGGAGGCTTGTGTATTAATACATGTTGAGGCAAAGTTAGGAACAGATCTTTTTCATAACCCAGGCACCACCTATATTTTTACTGGATGATTGTGAATGATTTTTTTTTTCTTTTTTTAGGAAATGTCTCTTAATGTCAAGCACTTTACTCGGTACTATTGTTGTTACGTGCTGTCAAGTCGGCCTCGACTCATAGCGACCCCTCCTTGGGTTTCTGAGGCAGTATCACTACAGAAGTAGATTGCCCCATCTTCCTTCTGAGGAGTGGCTGGTGGGTTTGAAACGCCAGCCTTCTGGTTAGCAGTCAAGTGCCTTAGGCACTACACTACCAGAGCTCGGTACTAGAGTTCCAATAACAAACAAAATAGGTATGGACGCTTACCCGTGAAGTTCCCATGTAGTTGAAGGCAGACAAGGAAATGGGCAGGAATCCAGTTTCAGGAGGACTCTGTCTGCTTTGGTGGGAACCCATGCCTGAGAACCAAGAAAAAGTAAGACTAGACTTCTCTGGTCCCTGAAAGATGATTTACCAGCCCAGGCATGAGGATGGAGGGAGGGAGTGGCTGACAGATTTCAGTGGCGCTTCCACACCACCATGGAGTAGCAGGAGAGGCCTGGCATCTGCTTCTGAAAATTGGCTGGTGAAATCCCTCTGGATCATAACAATGTGATCCACATCGTGGGGATGACTCAGGACCAGGCAGCTTTTCCTTGCATTGTCCCTGGGTCACCATGAGTTGAGGTTTGAGTCAAGAGCAGATAACAAGAGCAACCTTCCTGTGGTGGCTATGTTTTTGTGTCAACTTGGCTGGGCCTGGCTGAGTGGCTGGGCAGCTGGTGGTAGTTATCCCCCATGATGAGACTGGCAATCAGCTCCATGGTGGGATCTACCACAAGCAGCTGAGTAGCTGCCTTTGGGTATGTGGTCTGCTTCCTATATATAAGGAGTAGCCTTGGGAATGATGTCTAGCCTATGGCATGCTTGGACCCTGCATGTAGCCGTGTCACTGCTCAGCAACCTGCTATGCTCTGCCGACCTTGGGACTTACAATGGACTTAAGTTAATGGCCTGCCATAGGTAAGGTAACATCAGGACTGTGCCTTTTTTTGTGTCAACCTTGGGGGGATCTCAGCCTCAGCAGCCAGCAGCTGCCTGAGTGAAGAAATGCCTCTTGCTCCAGTGAGCTGGGAGCAGGAGGCAGAGCTGGACCCCAAGGTTGAGGGGCTTTCACCTAGTCCCTAGAGCCTGGCACTTTGAACTTGGACTTAAAGCCTCCATATTGTGAGAGAATAAACTCTGGTTTGTTAAGGTCATCCCATTTGTGCTATATTTCTTGTCAGAGCAGCACTGGGTAACCAGAACACTTCCCCAAAGTGGGCAGCTTCTCTAAAGAACCTCAAGCAGAGAATGGAGATGCCCCACTTCACGGTGTGAAAGAAAAGCTCTCTAAATCTCTACCCATAGCCTGAAAATGTCACTCACCAAGTCTGAAAATGGTCACTTTATAAGCAAAGGAACAAAAACCTCTTTCACAGAGAAGTGTCTCAGGATGAAGTATGGGGGCTACAGAGGTCATTGGGTCCATTTTCTTTGCCCTTCTAGAAAAAGTGGGCTTCAGGTCAGCCCATTCCACATTCAAACCCTCCATCAGTTAATAGCTGAGTCACCCTGATCAAGTTTTTTACCCTCTTGGGCCTCTGATATGTTTCTCTATAAAATGAGAAGATGTTAACCTCCTCAAGCTCTACTGGCATAGTGCCTAAAAGCATTTAACTGCTAACCAGAAGGCTGGCAGTTCAAACCCACCAGCCACTCCTTGGAAGGATGATTGGGCAATCTAAATCCATAGAGATACCACCTCAGAAACTCAAGGAGGGGTCACTATGGGTCAGATCAACTCGATGGCAGTGAGTGGTTTTTTTTGTTATAAGTTGTTGCTTGAGTTTTCTTTTTTAGACTATGGGTTGGGTATGTTTTTTGCACATACTATTTCCCCTTCCTGCAACTCTGGTCCTGCCCTGTCTCTCTTTGCAAAGTTCTTAGTTACTCTTCCAAACCCAGATCAAAAGCCACCTACTTGAGCATTCAAGGACACTTTCCTTGTAAGGTTAAGTGTAATCCTCAAATTGTAATGAGGAAACAATGCACTCCTGTGCTCCTGAGGGTGCAGACATTGATCTGTGGAGAGTCCAATCATCTGCTTGTGTTGCCAATGAGGCATCGTTTTGAAGTGATTTTCTGTGAGAGATAGTGCTATATTGATCTGGTGCAAGGCCAGAGGCATTGCATGTTAAAAAGTAAGTGTTGGGGTGTTGAGTGAGGAGAGTCAGGATGTGTCTTTTCCCCCAGATTCGTGGGAGGATCTAACAATCAGGAGAACTAGGGGACTGAAAGGATGTGGTTGGGAGGCATGAAAGAGGCCACCTGCTCCCTGGGTGAGGTGCCTGATGGATCACAGATGGTTGGTCCTGTTGTCCTGGATGTAGAGGCCATGGCCATTCCGGATGGTCTGGCAGAGGTTCATGCTTAACCCAGGAGCCCTGCCCTTTGCCCCCTGAGCACCCTAGCAGGATCAGAGAGATGCACCAAGCATCTTTGATGACATCATTTATTCATTTATTCAAAAAATGAATTTCCTTGGCACATTTGTTATTCACTATGGAACCCAGGTATAGCAAGGATTGTGGGTCTGGCACAAGACTGGACAATGTTTTGTTCTGTTGTACATGGGGTCTCTATGACTCAGAGCTGACTTGACGGCATCTAACAACAACAGCAACAACACGCTGGTTAGAATGGGAATCACACACGAATGTATAAAGCATAGCTCTTGGCTTGGAGAAGCTTATAGATTGATTATGAAAATAGGATCAGGGAGTCTATCAGAAATATAATGACAAAGGTTCATGTTTTGGCATAAGAACTACCACTCTTGGTAACAGTTGTTGTCAGATGGATCCCAACTCCATGCATGGCAGAGTAAAACCGTGTCTCACAGGGTTTTCCTTGGAAGTCAATTGCCAGGCTTTCTTTCAATGTGTCTCTGGATGGACTCAAGCTTCTAGTTTGCAGCTGAGCATGTTACCCATGTGTTCCATCCACTCCAGCACAGGAACTACCAGGGGCAGGTCCTTCCTTTGTCAGACACTTTCCATGAATTTAGTTCTTTGAATCTCTGTGAACTTCTGTCTCAACATCTTTAAAACGGGGAATTATACAAATCTCATAGGATTGGAGATGGCATGTATAAGGTATCTGACAGGTAGAAGATGCACAACCTGAGAAAGCTGTTGTTATAAAGACCTTTTGTAGAACTTTCCCTCTAATTGTACATGTCTATTTCATATCCATTTTTTCACGGAAGGGAAAGCGAAGTGGCATTTGAAGGTTTGCAGTATATTTCACATACCCTGATAAATAGTTTCCATGAATATTATGTCTTCTAGCTGACTTGACAGCAAATGGCACTTGTACTAATAGCAGAACTGTGACTAGACCCAAGACTCCAAAATCTTGGGACTCATATAAAGAGTTATGCAAGAATGTTGGTTGAACAAATTAAATGGTTCCACTGGGTCAGTGGGGTAAATAGACTCACTTTAGAAGGAGGGGCAGGGTTCATGGAGCTGGAAGGAAATGAGAGATGTATTCTCATTTCAACAAGAGAGATTACGGGTTGTTAGCATTGGTTGCAGATGAGTCTATTCTGACTCATGGGGACCCCATGACTGTCAAGTAGAACTGCTCCACAGGGTTTGCAAGGCTGTGACTTTTGCAATAAGATCATCAAGGTGCCTCTGGAAGGATTACAATGACCAGCCTTCAGTTAGTCCTCAAGCACTTGATATTTGCACCACCCAATGACTCTTGAGATGAAGGGACCTGTCCCACATCTCATAGCTAGCAAAAGGCAGAACTGAGAATTGATGTCAGGTAGTGTTGGCTCCCAGGTACTCTTCTTGCCCAAGACCTAGCAACCTTTCAAGACACAGATTCTTAAATATGAGTTCTTTCTCTACCTCAAGTCACCCTGAGTACCAAATGCATTCAATCCTATGTGAGGTACTTTCAGCAATAACATCTCTTTTTAAAATGTTGCATTTGCATCTCTCACCTGGGAGGCCCTGATTAATTATAAAAACTGATAAAACTCTACTTCATAAAGATAGGATGTATACTGCATAATTAGAGTAGGTTGAATCACAGCAGATGGGGCACAGCACAAGGCCACACACAAAAAAAGATGAACCACAAAGGGCAAAGAGAAAGTGACAAAAGTAAACGCAGAAAGTGTGGCTGAAAAGAAGAGGTGCCTCTGAGTAATTACTGGCTCTGGGACTCATTGCAACATCTGCTTTGTTGCTCTTGCTGCAAATATCCTCACATTCATTCACCTTGCTTGTATAAATCAAAGGGCTAATTAATCATACACTGATATTATTATTTAGAAATATCTATTGTACATTTTTCTAAAGCAAAGGGACCTATTTCAAAGAGGGAGATGTAAAATTTATTTGAAACTTTTAGATTTTGTCTGCCCAACTATACTACTACAAATGCATAATTTTTATTAAAATAGTTATGATATAAAATATACTTATCTTGTTAATAGTCTATATAGAATTTAAAAAATGAATTCAGTGAAAATTCTTTAAAATGTGTTTTCTATGTATGCTGTATGTTCTTTGACCATCATATTTTCATCATACCCTTTTCCACACTTATCCCCCATTGTTAGGTTTCAAAAACCAGGTCATTATGCAAAATCAATGTTGTGTAAAAATGAGGATAACCACATCAGATCACAAAATGGAGGATGACTTCATCATTACATAAGTGCCAAATTACATCATTACATAACTACCAAATCACTGAAAATCATGGCTCAGGCCAGTTAACATATAACATTAACCATCAGTGTAACCAGTGTTATTTTGGCCTTCCAATTCAGCATTTCTTACTGCCAAAAGTATGTCATTAATAGTGATGCAGTCATTACTGTCATAAATGCAAACTGTCAGATAAAGAGATAGTCTATAAGTAAGGAACAGGTGTACTGCTTACTATCTATGATATATATATATATATATATATATATATATATATATATATATTCACTGCTATCAAATCAATTTTGAATGATGCTGATTAAATAGGATAGAACTGGTAACGTAGTGCCTAAGGCACTTGACTGCTAACCAGAAGGCTGGCAGTTCAAACTCACCAGTCACTCCTCAGAAGGAAGACTGGGCAATCTACTTCCATAGTGATACCGCCTCAGAAACCTAAGGAGGGGTCGCTATGAGTTGAGTCTGACTCAACAGCACATAACAACAACAACATAGGATAGAACAGAACTGTTCCATAGGGTTTCCACGGCTGTAAATCCTTGTAGAAGCAGGCTGTATCATCTTTCTCCTGCAGAAAGGCTGGTGGATTCGAACCTCTGACCTCTGTTTAGCAGCTGAATGCCTTAACCATTGTGCCACTGGAGCTCCTTAATATCTATGATAAACAAAACAAAACAAAACAAAAAACACTGCTGTCCTGTCGGACCCGACTCATTGTGACCCCTCCTTGTGTTTCTGAGGTGATATCACTATGAAAGGAATGTAAAAATCTTATTCATTTTTCCACTATAAGTTTCCAACTTTAAAGACTAAATATTAGTGGATCTAGTGCCATGCTTTGAATTGATCAGTAGGTTTATTATTATTATTATTTTGGAAAAAAATTAAGATTTGAAAATCATGTTGTTGTTAGATGCCATCGAGTTGTCTGCAACTCATAGCGACCCTATTCACAGCAGAACGAAACATCACCCAATCCCACGCCAGCTCCATGATCCTTCCTACACTTGAGCCCATTGCTGCAGCCACTGTTTCAATCCAACTCATTGAGGGTCTTCCCCTCTTTCGTGGACCCTCCACCTTACCAAGCATGACATCCTTCACCAGGGAATCGTCTCTTCTGATAACGTGACCAAAGTAGATGAAAGGAAGTCTGGCCATTGTCGCTTGCAAGTAACATTAGGCTGCACTTCCTCCAGGACAGATTTGTTCGTTGTTTTAGCAGTCCATGCCATTACCACAACTCAAAAGCATGAATTCTTTTTTGGTCTTCCTTATTCACTGTCCAGCTCTCACATGCATATGAGGTGATTGAAAATATCATGGCTTGTGTCAGGCGCACCTTAGTTCTTGTGGTGTAAATTACTTAGTGTGGCTTTTCTACCCATAAGTCTTTGTAAACTCCGAGGTGGAATTTGCTGTGAGCAGCTGAGGAGCTCCTGATTGTTAAAGTTGTCCACCTGGGATATTTCTATTGGGAGTGGCACTAAACAATATTCTGGGAGGTTTCTGCTCTCTCTCAGGTGTTTAGAATTCTGATGTTATGATTGTTTGTTTTGGCCACTCTGCTGGGTTCAAAAGGAGGCCTCCTAGAGGCAGAACTCTCTCTCTCCGACTGCTGGCTGGGAAGGACGTGCTTCTGAGAAGAAACGGGCTCCTGAGAGACACATGCTGCTGGGAAAGAGACCCAAAAAACATGCATTGCTGAGAGAGACACCAAGGGATACCCACTGATGGGAGAGAGACTGTGAGAGACTGTTGGGTGGGAGACAGCAGGCTGAGACACACTGAACATTTTTCCTGAACTTGAATTTTAGCCTGGTGCTTCCCTAATAAAT
>NW_006921811.1:1104897-1110756 GCF_000298275.1 Orycteropus afer afer | reverse complement strand
ATGAGTACAATTAAGTGTTCTGGAATTCCCATTCTTATCAATGTTATCCACAATTTGTTATGATCCACACAATCAGATGCTTTGGCATAGTCAATAAAACACAGGTAAACATCTTTCTGGTATTCTTTGCTTTCAGCCAAGATCCATCTGACATCAATAATGATATCTCTCATTCCACACCCTCTTCTGATTCCCATTTGCATTCCTGGAGGTTTTCTGTCACTGCCGCAACCGTTTTTGAATTATCTTCAGTAACAGTTTACTTGCATGTGATATTAATGATTTGCTCAATAATTTCCACATTCTGTGGGATCACCTTTCTTTGAAACAGGAACAAATATGGATCTCTTCCAGTCAGTTGGCCAGGTAGCTGTCCTCCAAATCTCCTGACATAACGAGTGAGTTCCTCCAATGGGGTATCCATTTGTTGAAACATCTCAATGGATATTCCATCAATTTCTGGAATTTTGTTCTTGGCCAATTTCTTCTGTGCAGCTTTGACTTCATCCTTCAAAACCATTGGTTCTTGACTATTTGCCACCTGCTGAAATGGATGAAGACTGACCAGTTCCTTTTGGTACAGTGACTCTGTTTATTCCTTCCATCTTCTTTTTATGTTTCCTATATCATTCAATATTTTGTGCATAGCTCTTTCAATATTGCAACTTTTTTTTTTTTTTCTCAGTTCTTTCAGCTTGAGAAATGTGGAGTGTATTCTTCCCTTTTGGTTTTCTAACTCCAGGTTTTTGCTCAGTTCATTATTGTTGTTGTTGTTGTTGTTGTTTGCCATCGAGTCGGCCCCGACTCATAGCAACCCCTCCTTGGGTTTCCGAGACAGTATCACTATGGAAGTAGGATTGCCCACAGTTCATTATAGTAATTGGCTTTGTCTGCTTCAGCTGCTCTTTGAAATCTTCTGTTCACCTCTTTTATCTTGTCATTTCTTTCATTTGCTTTAGCCACTCTCTGCTTAAGGCCAAGTTACAGAGTCTCTTCTGACATGCATTTTGGTCTTTTCTTTCTTTCTCTTCTTTTTAATGACCTCTTGTTTTCTTCAATAATGATGCTCTTGATGTCATCCCACAATTCTTCTGGGTTTTGGTCATTGATGTTCAATGCATCAAATCTGTTCTTTAGATGGTCTCTAAATTCAGGAGAGATATATTCAAGGTCATATTTTGGCTCTCATGGACTTGTTTTAATTGTCTTCAACTTCAAGTTCAACTTGCATAGGATTCGAAAATCATGCGTTCTCATAACAAGCACTTACTATGATTTTGTCCATTGGAAATCATGTTGTTGAAGTACCATGTTAGCTAATGTACATGAAATAATAAAAAGATCATTAACAGACTTCCCAATATTAACATCTGGTATCACCACACTCAGAAATCATGATGAATTCAAATTGATATAAAATAAAGTGGAGGAAATACATATAGAAATACAGACCTTTAGAGTCAAATGAAGCTGGAGTGAAATACAGCCTCTATCAGGCACTAGCTGCATGAATTCAGACACTTCCTGGGTCTTGATTCCCCATCTATAAGCTTTGTTTGGGACATTATGGTCGGTAAATTTAAAAGTCTGCAAAAACGAAGGAAACCTTCCATGAGATTGATTGACAGGGTGGCTGTAACAATGGGTTCAAATATATCTCAATGATGAAGTTGGCATAGGACAGGGCAACGTTTGATTTTGTTATACACAAGGTTGCCATGAGTCAGATCCAACTAGACAACAACTAACAACAGCAAAATGGGGATATTGGGACTTTCCTTGCATGTTGGTTTGTGGATTCAATTAGAAAATGTCCATGAAACACATAGTCTGATGGCTGACACACAATCCTTCCTTCTCCTTAAATCCTTACTGCATAAGCAAAACTTTTTTTTCAGAAATATGTAGATAATTGCAGCCCAAAGTGGTATTTATTACCCTCTTTTATCTATATAAATATATTAATTCTTTTTTTGAATTTGCACATGTGAACACTATGTAAACTAGCTAATTGCATTTTCTTTTCTTTTAACTAATTACATTTTGATTGCACTATCACAAAGATTCTGGCTTAGGCAAGTTTAAGAGAAGTGTTTTTAACACCAATTATCACCTCTAACATGTCAAGACCCAGAAAAATAAAATTGCCCAGACATACTGTTCCCTTGTAGCCCCCTTATGGTGCTGAATGTGTCCTGTTTTGAAGTCCTCCCGGTTCATATTGCTCTCTCAAGTTTGTCTTTCCTTGTTCTCAGCTCAGCTGAGGTGTGAGCCAAGATTCCCCTGCCACCACTCCACACAGAATCACTTGTTCTTGCAACAACAAACTCATTTTCCTGAACTTGTCTGTGCTTGTCTGTATTCTCCACTGGACAGTTCGTTCCTTGAAGGCAATACACCTTCTCCATCTCTCTTCCACAAGGGCCAAATGTTGTAACCTGTATAGAATGAGGAGCTCTGGTGGCGTCATACCTAAGGCATTTGACTGCTAACCAGAAAGCTGGCAGTTCAAACCCACCAGCCACTCCTTGGAAAGAAGACTAGGCAATCTACTTCCATAGAGATACCGACTCAGAAACCCAAGGAGGGGTCACTACGAGTTAGAACCAACTAGATGCCAGTGAGTTTAGTTTTAGAATTTTGTATAGAATGGATGTCCATAGTTGCTTTCTGAATGAAAAGATAAGTAAATGCATACTCAATTTCAATGGAGTGGTGACCCCAGAATTTGATTAGGCCTACTGATGCAATCTTGGAAGGAAGATTGGACAATCTACTTCCACAGTGATATCACCTCAGAAACCCAAGAGGGTTCTTTGTCAGTTGGATCCGACTTGACAGCAGTGAGTTTGGTTTTTTGATTTACTGATGCAATGGTTACATACTCTGCTGCTACTCAAAATGTGGGCAGTTCAAACACACCCTGCAGCTCCTCAATGGATGGACCTGGTGATATACTTCTATAAAGATTACAGCCTAGAAATCCTTATGGGATAGTTCCCCTCTATCATATGGGGTCTCCTTCCAGCAGGGTGGAGAAGCTGAAGGACTTTTCTTGGAGCCCTTGTTGTCTAGGACCTATTGAAACACTGTGTCCATGCTACTCATTGAAGGTCTATCTTTTCTTCACTGATCCTCTACTTTATCAAGCATGATGCTCTTCTCCAGGTACTGGTCCCTCCTGATAACATGTCCAAAGTATGTGAGACAGAGCATTTTGGCTGTACTTCTAAGACAGATGTGTTCATTCTTCTGGCAGTCCATGATATATTCAATATTCATTGCCAATGCCATAATTCAAATGCATCAATTCTTCTTGGGCGCTCCTTTTTCATTGTCTAGCTTTTGTGCATATTATGCATTCTGCTTTTGCATATTCCATTTTGACAGTAAAGTTTTCTCATAGTGCTTTTCATTTACATGTTGCATAAGATGGAAAAAAAAAAAAGCACTACAATAATTATAATGACATCTAACAATAGCAACAAGCAATATTTGGAGCTGTGCTGGGGGCTGCTAATGACGTTGAAGAGAGACCCCCACCTGATCACTCAGGGCATTGCCACTAGGCATTTTTCAAAACTCAGAGTTAACTCAGAAAGTCATCAGAGCCCTCCTTGGATAGCCTTATGAGAGCTGGGCTGGGGTGTTTCCTGTCCCAAACTGAAAACAAAGTCTGAGATGGGAATCACATTCTAAATTAATTTTAAAACAAAATCGTGCTTTATTTTTAACAGTTCTTTTTGGACCTCCATAAAATTCCCAGTGGGTTTATAAAGTCTAAGTTAATCAAATCCTCCCCCATCATTTCCTAATTAATTCCATATGAGACCCTACTTTGATCAATTTACAGACTTCATTATATTGAGTTAATTAAGAAATTGAAGACATAGGTTTTGCCATTACTGCAGAGAGCCCCAGCTGACCTGGAGTGATGTTTGACGAGCTACTGTGGACCCAGAAAAATGGGGTCCTGACCACAGTTTGTCAGAACATGGAAGATGATGGAGGAGACAGAGATGAGCCTGATGGAGGAAGAAAAATGTTTGATATTATGGGAAATAGGTTGTGAGAAAGCTGTGAAGTTTCATTTTTAAACAAGAGAAGGGATCGGACATTGTATGAAGGTTTTCAACTGTGTAGTTAGTAATCTGTAATTGCCAAGAATTTTAGTTAGGTACAATGCCAAAAAAATAAATAAATAAAACTGATGTTGAGTGAAATCTGACTCATAGTGACCCATCCTTGACAATATCACTACAGAAGTAGATGGTCCAACCTTTCTTCTGACTAGTGTCTGGTGGGTTTGAACCTCCAGCCTTCTGGTTAGCAGTTAAATGCCTGAGGCACTATGCTGCCAGAGCTCCTTAGGTGCCATGAGTCAGCTCCAATTCACCGTGACCCCTGCACAATAGAACAAAACATTGCCTGGTCCAGTATAACTTCATAATCATTGATATACTCAAGTCCATTGAGGTGGTCACTATGTATTTTTAGTTACTTCCAACCTGGAGATAGCAGGTCTCATCTTTTAGTACTGTGAGCCAATCTTCTGTTTTGAGCTATAGGATTTTCATTGACTAATTTTTGGAAGCAGATCACCAGGCCTTTCTTAGCATTCTTAGTCTGGAAGCTCCACATAAACCTGTCCACCCAGGCTGACCTTGCTGATATTTGAAAAACCAGTGATATAGAGTATAGTATCACAGGAACATGAAAGCCACCACAGCACAATAAACTGGGTGAGAAAGAGCAGGAGACTGGGAATGATGAAATTTGGGCTGGATTTCATATTCTGACAATGTGGGCTGCCAAGCAGGTTGTTAGGCCTCTCTAAACATTTTATCAGAGGCCGGAAAGAGTGGCACTAAGACAAATCTTTGCAACACCTGACTAGATAAGTTGGATACCTGCTTTGTTGTTGTTGCTGTTATGTTCCATCAAGTTGCCTCTGACTCATAGCGATTTTATGCACAACAGAATGCAACACTGCCTAGTCTTTTGCCAGCCTCACGATACTTGATATCACTGAGCCCATCATTGCAGCCACCATGTCCATCTATCTCATTGAGGACCTTCCTCTTTTTGCTGACCCTCCACTTTATCAAGCATTGATATCCTTCTCCAGGGAATGGTCCCTTCTGATCACATTACCAAAGTAAGTGAGATGGAGTCTGGCGATTCTCGCTTCCAAGGAGCATTCTGGTTGTACTTCTTCCAGGACAGATTTCTTAGTTCTTTTAGCAGTCCATGGTACTCTTAGTATTCTTCACCAACACCACAACTTAAAAGTATCAACTCTTCTTCGGTCTTCCTTATTCATTGACCAATACCTGCAGCAGACCTAAATGGCTGGTACCTGAGTAACTTCATCCTTACGACTCTTTGGCCTACTGAAGACCATATTGCTGGACAGTGAAATGCAAATATTGTTATGGTTAGGCACCATTGAGTCGGCTCTAACTCGTAGCAACCTTGTGTACAATAGAACAAAACGCTGTCTGACCCTGTGCCATTCTCACAATATTTGCTATATTTCAGTCCATCATTGCTGCCATGGTGTCAATTCATCAAGTAGATAGTAATACTATAAGGTTTGGGGATTATAAAATCATTTACCACATGCTTGGTACATGGCTAGGGATAAAAATGGTAATTATCATTATCTTCATTATTATTATTATGTGCTTTCATAATAATGGTCTCTTTAGCTCTCAAAATATTCTCAGCAAGAGATATAATTTCCTTCAATCCCAATTATTTCACAGGCAAAGAGAGGTGGACTTGGAATTGAACTAGGGACTCTCCACCTTCAAACTCTGTGTTTGTTCAATTAATGAATATTCCCTCAGGTATAGT
>NW_006921811.1:1086270-1104382 GCF_000298275.1 Orycteropus afer afer | reverse complement strand
AAACTCCTGTTTGTTAAGGCCATCCCATTTGTGGTATATTTCTGTCAGAGTGGCACTAGGAAACCAGAACATATAGTAAGTGAAATGATTTTAGTCTCACAGACTAACCTTGGGGCATTGGTGGTTCAGTGATAGACTTCTCACTTTCCATGCAGGAGAACTAGGTTCGATTCCAGACCAATGCACACTATGTGCAGCCACAACCTGTATATCAGTGAAGGCTCATGTGTTGTTAGGATGTTGAACAGGTATCATTAGGGTTGACAGACTAAGACAGATTAGGAAGGAAGGTCTTTTTATCTACTTCTAAAACACAGCTAATAAAATCCTATGAACTCGATGGTTGAAATTCAGCCAAATGACAGATAGGCCTATAGGGTGAAAAAATAAGACCAGAGAGGTACTCACTCCTTAGAACAACCAACCTTCTGAGAGCAAAAGGGAAATTATTGCCCAGAGATAAAGGAAGAGATGGTAAGAAAGACAAATGGAACCAGTAAACACAGGGAAGAAGTGGGAAGAGTGCTGTAACACTGTGGGGATTGTAATCAATGTCATGAAACAAAATGTATATGAATTGTTGATAGAAAACCAGTTTGCCCTGTATGCTTTCACACAAATCACACTAAGACATTTCAAAAGAAACCAACATATGGATCACAATGGTCTGATCCACAACTGATCATGGGAATGGCACAGGATAGGACAGCGTTTTCCTTCCTTGTACATGGACCATGAGTCAGGGGCCTATTTAATTGGAGTTAACAACGACATACTAAACTTCTATTGATGGCAGCTGATACCAATCTCTTAAAATTGTAATGTAAAGCTTTCCTTTTAAAGAACTATATTTAGGTTAAAAAAAAAAATTAATCTGAAGATAGATGTTTTAAGAAATGATTTTGAAGGTGATACATGTGTATTCGTTATCTACTGGTATGCAATACATTACACCAAAGCTTCACAGCTTAAAACAATACATGTTGGCTATCTCACATTTCCTACAGATCATGAATTGGGTGAATAGCAATGAAACATCGTCTGATATTTTTACTGGAAAACTTCATGAATACACCCAAAACATTGTCCAATATAGTGCCACAAAGTGAGCCCGCCAGGTCGAAAGGCACTCAAAATATGACTGGGGAAGAGGTAACTCCTTGGGGAAGAGATGACTGCTCTGATTAGAGATGACCGTGATGATATGGATGGAATAAAGCTTTTGGGACCTCCATTGGCTGATGCAGCATGACTCAAAATGAGTAGAAACAGCTACAAACATCCACTGATAATCAGAACATGGAATATACAAAATATGAATCTAGAAAAATTGGAAGTTGTCATAAATGAAATGAAACACATAAAGCTCAATATCCCAAGCATTAGTGAGCTGAAATGGACTGCTTTTGGCCATTTTGAATCAGACAACCATATGATCTACTATGCCGGGAATGAAAATTTGAAGAGGAATGGTGTGGCATTCATTGTCACAAAGACGGTTTCAATATCTATCCTGAAGTACAATGCTGTTGGTGACAGGATAATATCCATACACCTACAAGGAACACCAGCTAATAGTCTTATTATTAAAATCTATGCAGCAACCCCTAAAGCCAAAGAAGTGGAAATTAAAGATTTCTACTAAATTCTGCAGTCTGAAATTGACCAAACATGCAATCAAGGTGTCTTGATTATCACTGGTGATTAGACTGCAAAAGTTGGAAGTGAAGAAGAGTCACTAGTAGTTAGAAAATATAGCCTTGATGATGAAAATAATGCTGGACATTGCATGATAGAATTTTGCAAGACCAACATCAAATTCATTGCAAATAACTTTTTCAACAACATAAACAATGGCTATACATGTGGACTTTGACTGATGCAATAGCCAGGAATCAGACTGACTATATCTGTGGCAAGAGGCCATGGAGAATTTCAATATTTTCAGCCAAAACAAGGTCAAGAGTTGATCGTGGAATAGATCATCAACTGCTCATGTGCAAGTTCAAGTTGAAGCTGAAGTCAATTTTTGCTCCAGGAGAGCCAAAATGTTACCTTGATAATATCCCTCCTGAATTTAGAGACCATCTAAAGAATAGATTTGATACATTGAACACCAGTGACTGAAAACCAGAAGAATTTTGGGCTGACATCAAGAACATAATTCATGAACAAAGCAAAAGGTCATTAAAAAGAAGAAAAGGGAAGAATAGACCAAAATGTATGTCAGAAGAGACTCTGAAACTTGCCCTTGAGCAGAGAGTAGCTAAAGCAAATTGAAGAAATGGCAAGATAAAAGAGCTGAACAGAAGACTTCAAAAAGCAACTTGAGAAGACAAAGCCAACTATTATAATGAAATGTGCAAAGACCTGGAGTTGAAAAATCAAGAGGGAAGAACACCCTTGACATTTTTCAAGCTGAAATAACTGAAGAAAAATTTAAACCTTGAGGTGCAATATTGAAAGATTCAGTGGGCAAAATGTTGAATTATACAGGAAACATCAAAAGAAGATGGAAGGAATACACAGTATCACCGTACCAAAAAGAATTGGTTGATGTTCATCCGTTTCAGGAGGTGGCATATGATGAACAACCAATGGTATTGAAGGAAGAAGTCAAAGCTGCACTGAAAGAATTGGCAAATAACAAGTCTCCGGGAATTGTTGGAATACCCAGAGATGTTTCAACAAACGGTTGCTATGCTGGAGGCACTCATTCGGCTATGCCAAGAGATTTGGAAGAGAGTCACCTGGCCAATTGACTGGAAAACAGACATATTTGTACTCAGTCCAAAGAAAGTTGATCCAAAGAATGTGGAAATTATTCAACAACATCATTAATATCACATGTAAATAAAATCTTACTGATGATAAGTCATAAATGATTGCAGTAGTATATTGACAAAGAGCTTCCGGAAATGCAAGCTGGATTCAGAAGAGGATGTGGAACAAGGTATATCATTACTGATGTCAGATGGACCTTAGCTGAAAGAAAAGAATACCAGAGAGATGTTTACTGTGTTTTATTGACTGCAAAACCATTCGATTTGTGGATCATAACAAATTATGGGTAACATTGAGAAGAACAAAATTCCAGAACACTTGATTGTGTTCATGAGGAACCTGTACATAGATCAGGAGACTGTCATTCAGACAGAACAAGGGGATACTGTGTGGTTTAAAATCAGGAAGGAGGTGCATCAATTTGTATGCTGAGCAAATAATCTGAGAAGCTGACAAAGAAGAATGTGCATGAGGATTGGAGGAAGACTCATTAACAACATTATGATATGCAGATAACACAACTTTCCTTGATGAAAGTGAGAATGACCTAAAGCACTTACTGACAAAGATTAAAGGCTACAGTCTGTAGTATGGATTACATCTCAATATTAAGAAAACAAAAATCCTTGCAACTGATCCAATAAACAGCTTCACGATGGATGGAGAAAAGATTGGAGTCATCAAGGACTTCATCTTACTTGGTTCTACAATCAACACCAATGGAAGCAGCAGTCAAGACATCAGATGACATATTGCATTGGGCAAATCTGCTTCATAAGACCTCTTTCTACTGATGAAGAGCAAAGATATCTCCTTGAAGACTAAGGTGCACCTAACTCAACCATGGTATTTTCAATCACCTCTTATGCATGTGAGAGCTGAACAATGAATAAGGAAGACTGAAGAAGAATTGATGCTTTTGAGTTTTGGTGTTGGAGAGGAATGCTAAGAGTACCATGGACTGCTAAAAGGACTAATAGTTCTATCCTGGAAGAAGTGCAGCTGGAATGCTCCTTGGAAGTGAGAATGGCTAGCCTTCGTCTGACCTACTTTTGTCATATTGTCAGGAGGAACCATTCCCAGGAGAAGGATGTCATGCTTGGTAAAGTGGAGGATCAACAAAGAAGGGAAAGCCTCTCAATGAGATGGATTGACACAATGGCTGCAACTATGGGCTCAGGTGGAGGCTGACACAGGACCGGGCAGTGTTTCATTCTGCTGTACAAAGGGCACTATGAATCCAAGACAACTCGATATCACCTAACAACAACATGAACTGGGTGTGGCTTAGTTGATACCTCAGGTTCAGTGTCCCTCACTGGGCTGGACTTAAGGTCAAGGTGTACACTTGAAAGGACAGCAGTCATCTCAAAACTTTTTCCTGATAGGTTCTGCTTCCAGTCTCTCTCATGTGTCTGTTGGCAGACCTCCGGTTTTCATGGGCTATTTGCTGAGGACATCAATTCCTTTTGAGGTTGGTCTTTCCACAGAGCAGTTATCAACATGGAAGCTGGTTTCTTTTGGCTTAAGTTAGAGAAAGTGAAAGAGAGAGGATGAGAGAGAGATCCCTAGATGGACACCACCTTCTTTCAGTAAGTTTAACACAGAAATGACATCCCATCATCTTTATTGAATTCTTTTTCTGAGAAAGGAGACATTAAATCCAGCCCACACTTTAGATGAGGGAGTTACCAGGAGTGGATTGCATATCTCCCCAAAATATATGTTGAAATCCTAACCTTCCACTTGTAAATATAACTCTGTTTGTAAATAGGGACTTTCTTTTGTTATGTTAAGGAGACCATCTCAGTGTAGGGTAGATCCTAAATTTCATGACTTCTAAGTTATAAAAATAGGAGCTCTAGTGGCGTAGTGCCTAAGGCCTTTGACTATTAACCATAAGGCTGGTTCAAACTCATCAGCCACTCCTTGGAAGGAAGGATGGGCAATCAACTTCCGCAGTGATATCGCCTCAGAAACCCAAGGATTGGTTGCTATGAGTCTGATCCAACTCCATGGCAGTATGTTTGGTTTTGGTTTTGAGTTATAAAAAGACCAGACTATACACTGAGACACACAAGGGGGAACACAGATGCCATGTGGAAATTGTCTGTAAGTCAGGGAACCAAAGAACGGCAGAGCACCGAAGGCTATATCAACAAGGAAGGAATCAACATGATCAATACCCTGATCTGATCTGGCCTTTTAGTCTCCAGAATTGTTAGGAAATAAATTTCTGTTCTTTGAAGCCACCCACTTGTGATATTTATGCTTTGACAGTACAAGGAAACCAAGACAGTGATCAGGTACCATCAGGTACCATCTTGGAAGCTCCCTACTACATTTAGGTTTATAAAAAAAGTTCTGAAATGTATATGCAAGTGACTAAAGTTTGGGAACCCATTTCCTAAACATATGGTCTCCTAAAAGGAATGTGAGCTCAGAAAACCATTTCTCCTTTCCGTCCTACCTCTACTTTCTGAAAACAGAATGGCATGATAGGTTTGTCAAGCTTCCCTTCTGGTTTTACCCTTCTGTTTTACCTTCTGCTTGAGTTGGCATGTTCTGTAAAGACACAAACACACACTCGCTCCATTCCAGGAGATTTCTATTTTCCTAAACAATCCTTGGAGTCCTTTACCTCTACATCTGTTCCTTTTAATCTCTCTGTCTGGAATGACATTTTTGGCCCACAACTTTATCCCATCCCAAACTTTTCTGAATGTTAAAAAGTCACTTATCAAAGTCCCAGGTCAAATGCCACATTCTCCATGAAGCCATCCTCCATTCAGAAAAGATTTTCTCCTCTCTGTTTTCAAGACACTATTTGTGACTCTTAAAAGCACAACTCATTCAAGCCAATAGGAAAGAGAGAACAAGAGACAGGGAACAGTAACATTTATGAGTTGGTATACCTTGTGCCACTCATATCAGAAGAACTAAGTACTATCCTGTGTGTTTCAGCATGAGAAAGTAAAGTGCACAGTGTGGTAGCCCTTCTCCAAGATGGATCTTCAATGGTGCTTTCCTCCTGATACTTATGCTCTTGTGCACACCTTTCCCACACTGAATCCACACTGACCTATGTGGCCAATAGGATACAACAGAACTAACTGTGTCACTTCTGAGACTAGGCCATTAAAATGATGACCACTTCTGCCTGGGTCCTTTGTATTTCTTGCTTTGAGGAAAGCCAGTTAGAATGTCAGATGACACACTCCAACAGCTCTCTGGAAGGCCCACATGGTAAACAACTGGGGCTCCAAGCCAATAGCTGGGGCCAGTTTGCCAGTCATGTGGGAAAACCACTTGGAAGTGGATCTTCCAGTTCCAGTCCAGCCATACTTCAGCCTTTGCCAACATCTTACTTAACCTCACGAGAAAACTTGGGCCACATATCCTTAAGTGGATGTGATTGTTCCTTTCCCACGTTATTGCTCTTCTACTTCCCCTTCCAAAATTCCCTGCTCATCTCATTCTAGCAAATTCTTATGAACTTATTCAAAACATTCCTCTTCCAAGAAGTCTTACTTGACTGATCTTTTATTAATTCCATTCCATTTTGATTGGTTTGGTGCCGATGTGCTCTTGATTAAACACACCAAAAAAAAAAAAAAAAAAAGAAAGAAAGAAAGAAAAGGAAACTTGATTCAGAACCACTAAACCAAGCTGATCCTCAATTCCTGACCCACAGTCACTAAGAGAAGGAATTAAAGTTTATTGTTTTAAGCCCTTAAGTTTTGGGGGCTATTTATTATGCAGAAATAGATAATTTATATAATAATCTATGAGCTGAAGAAACTTGACCGAGGTCATACAGCAAGTCATTTCAGAGATGAAATTCTCCCTCCTGTGTCTATGGGCTATGTGTGTAGCATTTCGGCTACATTTTCCCTAGGGCAAATTTGTTCTTTTTTTTTTTTTTTTTTGGCAGTCTATGGTACTTTCAGTATTCACCAATACCACAACTCAAAGAATCATCTCCTCTTTGGTCTTCCTTGTTTATTGTCCAGCTTTCACATGCATATGAGGTGATTGAAGATACCATGGCTTGTGTTAGGTGTGCCTTAGTCTTCAAGGAGATATCTTTGCTCTTCAGCACTTTAAAAATATCTTTTGCAGCAGATTTGCCCAATGCAATACATCATCCACTGTCTTGACTGTTGCTTCCATTGGTTTTGATTGTGAAACCAAATAATATGAAATCTTTGACAACTTCAAACTTTTCTCCATTCATCATGAAGCTGTTTATTGGACCAGTTGTGAGGATTTTTATTTTCTTTATGTTGAGATGTAATCCATACTGCAGACTGAAGTCTTCAATCTTCACCAGTAAGTGCTTCAAGTCATCCTCACTTTCAGCAAAGTTGTATCATCTGTGCATTGCAGGTTATTGATGAGTCTTCCTCCAATCCTGATGCAATGTTCTTCTTCATATATTCCAGCTTCTTTGATTATTTGCCCAGCATAGAGATCTAAAAACTATAGTGAAAGGATACAAACCAGATGCACTCTCTTCCTGATTATAAACCATGCAGTATCCCCTTGTTCTGTTCAAACGATAGCCTCCTGATCTATGTACAAGTTCCTCATGAGTACAATCAAATCCCATTCTTGTCAGTTATCCATAATTTGTTATGATCCACACAATTGAATGTTTTTGCATAGTCAATAAAACACAAGTAAACATCTTTCTGGTATTCTTTCCTTTCAAACAAAATCCATCTGACATCAGTAATGATATCCCTCATCCCACATCCTCTTCTTAATCTAGCTTGCATTTCTGGAAGTTCTCTGTCAATATACTGCTGCAATCGTTTTTAATTACCTTCAGCAAGATTTACTTGTGTGTGATATTAATGATATTGTTTGATAATTTCCATATTCTATGGGATCACCTTTCTTTGGAATTGGTAAATCTATTATGGATCTTTTCCAGTCAGTTGGCCAAGTCACTGTCTTCCAAATTTCTTGGCATAGACAAGTGAATGCCTCTAGCCTGGTATCTGTTTGTTGAAACATCTTAATGGGTATTCCATCAATTCCTGGAACCTTGTTCTTTGCCAATTCCTTCAGTGCAGCTTTGACATCTTCCTTCAGTACCATTGGTTCATGATTATATGCTACATCCTTACATGGATGAACATTGACCAATTCTTTTGGTAGAGTTACTCTTTGTATTCCTCCCATCTTATTTTAATATTTCCTTTATCATTCAATAATTTAGCCATAGAATCATTGAATATTGCAACTTGAGGCTTGAACGTTTTCCTCAGTTCTTTCAGCTTGAGAAATGCCAAGCATATTCCTTCCTTTTGGTTTTCTGACTCCATGTCTTTGCACATTTCATGATAATATTTGACTTTCTCTTCATGAGCTGGTCTTTGAATTCTTCTGTTCAACTCCTTTATCTTATCATTTTTTCCATTTGTTTTAGCTACTCTCCATTCAAGACTGTGACAGTTGGAGCTGTGTGTTAACTTGGTTGGACCATAATTCTGTGTGGTTTAAGCAATTGTGATGTGGATTGTTCCAATGATGGGATCAGATGTATAGGTTTTGAGCAGCCAATCTGTGGAAAAGGAATTTTCTTAAGGGTGTGGCCTGCTTCAGTATATTTATGGGCATCCTGGGAAAAGAGACACTCTTCTGTGGATTGGGATTCTGCTCAACTGTCCGTGAGTGAACAATCCACCATTCAGCCTGGAGATCTTGGATTCATCATTTTTTGGGGTCAACACCCAGCATACTTCCTGCCAACCTTGAGCTTCTCAGCCCCTGCAGCTGTGTGAGTCAGGAAAAGCCTCCAGCTTGACGTTTGATACAAGAACTTGGGACTTTCCACCTTCTATAAGTGTGTGAGCCATATTCCTAAGATAAATTTATCTTTCTCTATATATATGAGCTTTATTGGTTTTGTTTCTCTAGATAACCCAGTCTAACACATTTAGTATTGGAAGTGGCTCTAGAGAGATAAAATCATAAGGATGAGTGTCCTAAATTGGTTCTCTAATTTGGTTAATCATAAAGGCACTGGTGACCCTGGCTCCATTAGTAAAGAAGGCTCTGCTAATCTGCGGTGTGAGGTGGAAACATTAATATGCAAAATAGCACCACCAATAGATCAACTACTTTTGAGAAGTGAGACTCTGGGTGATCACATATTTGATACTTTTCTGCAATTTTGTCAGCATGAGGAGTATAAGGAGGCTGGTTGGGTGGTCCTACTTACACTAGACAAAATGGTGAAAGAGCAAGTGAGCTCAGGGCTGCTGAGTCAAAGCTTAAGCCCTGCATAAAAGACCTCAATGTTTCCAGTTATACTCTGAAAGAAAGTCTATTTCTTCTAGTAACAGAGCTGATATTGCTGAAAACCAGACACAGAGTCTTATTGTAAGGGTGGCTGGATTTCAACATCAATTAAATTACCTACCCAAAATGGTGTCTGAAGTTAAAATGAGGGCATTGATTGGGAAAAGTGAGATCCTGAAACCTGGAATGGGGACATATAGGCAGATAGTCAAAGATCAGGATATGGAGCCTATAAACTCTGTCGAGTTCCTCTCATCTAAAGGGATTACTGTAAAACCATCATCCCCTCCACCTCAGTTTGATGAGATTAATCCAGCTGTTCCTGCTGGGTCATTGCCTGTGGCAGAGGCCATGGAAGACATTGCTGAATGTTCTCAGGAACTTCCCCAAACCCCTATTGTTGCTGCTAGACCTATAACCAAAGTTAAGTCCAAGCGAGCCCCAAAAGGTGAAATACAAAGTGTGACTGAGGAGGTGGTATGCTACACCCAGAAAGACCTACTTGATTTTGCTAACATGTACAAACAGAAACCTGGAGAATATGTATGGGAATGGCTACTGAGGGTGTGGGATAATGGTTCAAGGAATGTAACATTGGATCAACTGAGTTTATTGATTTAGGCCCACTAAATATGGATTCTTCATTCAATGTTTCAGCTCCAGAGGTTAGCAAAGGATCTAATAATAGTTTATTTGGTTGGTTTAATGAAGTATGGATTATGGAGTGGTCTACCTTAAGTCAAGTTGAAGTACCAGATCTGGCTTGGTATAATGTGGAAGAAGGTATCCAGAGGCTTTTGGAAATTGAGCAAAGAAGTCTCCTTGAAGGCTAAGGTGCACCTGACACAAGCCATGGTATCTTCAGTCTCCTCATATGCATGTGAAAGCTGGACAATAAACAAAGAAGACCAAAGAGGAGATGATTCTTTTGAGTCATGGTGTTGGTGAACACTGAAAGTACCATGGACTGCCAAAAGAATGAACAAATTTGTCCTGGAGCAAGTGTAGCCAGAATGTTGCTTGGAAGCAAGAATGGCCAGACTTCATCTCATCTACTTTGGCCATGTTTATCAGAAGGGACCATTTCCCAGAGAAGAATATCATGCTTGGTAAAGTAGAGGGTCAATGAAAAGGGAAAGGTTTTTAATGAGATGGATTGACATAGTAGCTGCAATGGTGGTCTCCTATATAGCAAGGATTGTGAGGCTGGCACAGGACCGGGCAGTGTTTCTTTCTGTTGTACATGGGGTCGCTATGAGTCAGAGCCGACTCGACAGCACCTAACAACCGCAACAACTGAAGCCCTTATCACATTCTGAAACAATCTGCTGACATGGCTGTATCCTCCACTAACATGTGAGCTGCCCCAAGTTATGAGATGGTCTTGTTTATGTCTGTTTCCAGGGGTGGATTACCCAATAAGCAAGATAAGCATGGGCTTACCTACGCTTTCTTACAAATCTGTAGACAACTATTTCACATAGGTTTCACCAAAAGATGTAGTAAAAAATATATGAAACTGTTCAATAAAGATTAGTAAGTAAGCACAAATAACCACAGGTTTACCTTGTTTACTGGGTACTCCATCCCTGTCAGGGATTGTAAATTTGAACAGGCTTTGATTATGTAGGAAGGTGCTGTGGGATTGGGAGATAGAAGCCAGCTATACCTAGAAACAATCTTTGATGTAGTGAAAAAATGTGAAATTGTTCACCACAGAGTAGTAAGCACAGGTCAACCCATACTTACTTTGCTTATTGGGTAACCCAACACTGTCTGCTCCTTGGAAGGAAAGTTGAGCAATCTTCTTCCATGGTGATACCACGTCGGAAACCCAAGGAGGGGGTGCTATGAGTCAGGTCTGACTTGACGGCAAATAACAACAACAACAGCAGCACTGTCTGGTCCAGAGTCCAGAGTCAAACAGGCCCTCAATCAATACCTGATGAACAGATTGGAATCAATCATGAACATAGAAACATCATGTGACTGTACCCTATTGTACCACTGCAGACAAGCATTGCTTTATATTCCCCAACCCATTCTTATTAGTTGAAACAACTTCACAAAAAAAAGCCATTGCTCACATACTAAACAGAATCTGTGAAAACCATGGCAGACATTTAATTAGGTATAAAGCTGAGAAAAGAAAGTGATGGTCACTGGGGAAATCAAGATTTATATCCACTTGGAGGAGGGAAGGGAGAAAGAGGAATTGATAGCCCATCAAAGATTCCAACATATCACCCAGGAACTTCCATTACTATAAATGGGCCAAGTATAATATATTGATTAGTATGTATTTTCACCAACAGGGTCAGATAATTATCACTGGCCCAGTGCAGTGTTCTTTAGACATCTCATCTGCTGAGAAGATTCTTTTGGAAAAACACAACGTTTCCCTGGGTGAATAAATTTAAGGAATGCAGCAGAGACATCCTCTTCTTCCAGTTCATAGATTACACTTGCATCTCAAAGTCATTGAAGAGTCTTGCAGTAAGATTTTGTTTAACTGAGCACTTTTCAAATTTACTGAAAATCAGCCTGTTATTGTTGGTTGCCATCAAGTGGATTCCGACTCATGGTGGCCCCTTGGGTGCATAGGGTTTTTAAAGTGTGACCTTTCAGAAGCAGATTGCAGAGCCTATCTTCGGAGATGTCTCTGAGAGGGTTTGAACCACTGACCTTTCATCTAGTTGTCCAGTGCCACCCAGAGACTTTCCAGCTATGAATATACCATGGAAAACACTTTGAGAATCCTAACCTAAACCTGGAGTGTCTGGTTCTGACACATATTACATGTTGAAACTGATGTTTTTGAAATACCTGTGCAACACACAGCCCCATCTCTTAGGACCAGTTAAGCCAGTTGTCATTGACTCGACCCTGACTCATGGAGAACCCATATGTATCAAAGTAGAACTTGGCTCCACAGGATTTTCAAGAACTGGTTTTTCTGAAGTCAATCATCAGGCCTTTACTCTGAAGTGACTGTGGGTGGATTCAAACCATCAACCTTTTGGTTAAAGGACTCCCCTCCCGAAAACAAACAAACAAAAAAAAAAAAAAAAAAACACTGCCATTGAGTCGATTCCAACTCATAGTGACCCCTATTGGGTTTTTGAGGCAGTAAATCTTTACAGAAGTAAATTGCCCTGTCTTCCTTATGTGGAGTGGCTGAGGGATTTGAACCATCAGCCTTCTGGTTAGCAGTCAAGTGCCTTAGGCACTGTACCACCAGAGTTCCCAGGAAGTATGTAAACAAGTGAATTAACTTCCATGGTAGTATCTTCAGCCATGTCTGTCCCTCTGGCAATAGTTGGAAGACAAAGTCAGACTTTTCACCTTTTAAGTCATTACTCAGATGTCTGTGGTAGGAATCAGAGGGTACATTGAGTCAGGACTATGACAATGATTATTTACCTCCACATTCACTTGACACTTAGGGATAAAGAGAAAAAAGAATCCATATAACTCTCACAAAGAGGTAGGGATGGAGTGTTCTAGTCCCCAGAGATATGGAAAGCAGAACTTCATCCCCTAGCATTCCAACCCCTATGAAGTCCCGCTGAACTTCTCATCTCAGGATGTCAAAAAATATCCCTGGAAAAGGTTTATATGTGGAAGGAAACTTTCTTTGTTAGTTACCAGGGGTGGGAGAGGAGGGGAGGGAACACTGCAAAAAAAAAAAAAAAAAAAGACCTATGTCACTTTAGTTTTGTATACTTCGCTGTATATAAATTATATTTCAATAAAACGAATTAAAAAAAAAAAAAAAAAAAAAACTACCCCTGGATGTCCCTATAAAACCCCACTTTTAGCTTGAGTTTGTATAAAGTAGGTTTAGTTTGCTTCAACCAAAGACCTTTGAATATGCATGAGATCCAAAGTAGTGATGCATCTGTTCAGTGAGCAGTTATCAAGCACCTATCCCATCCATGAGGGTTCACTCCCACCCAGGGACTCCTTGGAAGAAAGGCCTGCTGATATACACAATGCAATGCAACACTCTGCTGTGCAGTCAGATCCGACTCACAGTGACCCCTCCTTGGGTTTCCAAGGTGGTATCACTACGGAAGTAGAATGCCCAACCTTCCTTCTGAGGAGTGGCTGGTGGGTTTGAACTGCCAGCTTTCTGGTTAGCAGTCAAGTACCTTAGGCACTATGCCACCAGGGGCCCCCCACAAAAAATCTCAGCCATTCGAAACCTTATAAAGCACAATTGTACTCTGTCACACATTCATGCATGGGGTCACTTGGAGTTGGAGCAGATTCAATGGAAACTTTTTTTTTTGGTCTTGGTTTTATTTGCCAAGCCCTGCAGAAGGCATTACAGGGACTGAACAGTTATAAAATAGGCTTTAACCTAGAAACATCCACAGAAAAGAGATCTAGTCACACACACACATTTAACTGTAACATGGTAATTGCTAAAGAAATGTGTGTTAGAAGAGATGTATCTAACTTGTGATGGGTGAGAGGTGTAAAAGAATCTCCTGATGTAGATAATTCTTATGATAAACCTTGAAAGTAGAGTTTTCCAGGTAAAGAAGCACAGGTTGGGTGTTTTGGACAGGAATGATTGCATGTGTGTGGGCGCTGTTGTATGAAACAGAGATGAGTGTAAAAAGGCAAAAATAAATGGTGATGGTGGTAACTGGTGGAACAAGGGGCCTATGGAGATGAAGTCAGAGCAGTGATAAGTTGTCACATCACAGTGCAAGGAAGTGAGAACCATTCTGTAGTACAAGTAAGATGTTAGGCTATCATCATGTGGAAGAAGAAGCAAGTTTCCAGCAGGAAGGTAACATGGTCAGATTGGCTCTGAGAAAGATACCTTTGCACTGATGTGTAAGATGGGCAGAAACCAAGCATAGAGACCACCTGTTAAGAGGTTACGTATTAGAGGTGATGCTAGGAATGGGTAGGAGGGTTGGAAATTATCACAGAATAATTTTTTAAAAAAATTGATTACTAATAAAATGTCAATGAAGCCCCTAGAAATTTAATAGGTAATTTGTTGTTATTTGCCATCGAGTCAGCCCCGACTCCTAGCGACCCCTCCTTGGGTTTCCAAGGCAGTTATCACTACGGAAGTAGGATTGCCCAACCTTCCTTCCAAGGAGTGGCTGGTAGGTTTGAACCGCCAGCCTCCTGGTTAGCAGTCAAGTGCCTTGGCACTATGCTACCAGAGCGCCTAACAGGTACTTAGGCCTCTCCAAAATCCCAGATGCTTTTTCTTTCCTGTAAATTCGATACTTTCCAACAACCCTACAAAGTCAGCCTCCAAACATACTCTCCCTTATAGAGCTGGAGAGAGTTTAAATATTAACAGTATTGACACATAAATCCATCATTTTAATAGGGCAACTTGGCAAGCAAATAGCTTCTGAGATGGGGTGGATCTCAGCATCTGGCAGGTCAAAGATTCTCCCTTGCATTTTGTGGTAACCTCTTTGTGGTTTCTCTCACTTTCAGAAAGAGAATGGATTAGGTTGTTGTTAGTTGCTGTCAAGTCAGCTGTGACTCTTGGTGAATCCATGTATGTACAACAGAAAGAAACACCGCCCAGTCCTGCACCATCTTCACGATAACTGTGTCCTTGAGTCCACGGGTGTGATCCCTGTGCGTTTGGAGTGATTTCCAACCTATAAGGCTCTTCTTCCAGCACTATATTGGAGAGACTCCTGTTGTGATCCATCAAGTGTCCATCGGCTAGTTTTCTGCAGCTTGCCAGGGTTTTCTTCCTCGTCTGTCTTGGCCTGGAAGCTCTCTGCAATCTGTCGGCTGTCGGTGACCCAGCTGGTATTTGAAATGTCAGTGGTAAAGCTTCCAGCATCAAAGCAACACACAAGCCATCACAGTAGGCCGGCTGTTTGAAACATTTTGTCCCATGGTGGACCTTCATATAAAAGAAAAATGTTCAGGAATGTTCAATATTTATAAACAGGAGACAGAGTAACTGCTTCGGGTGAGGCTGATGTTGTTGCTGATATGTGTCATCAAGTGGTCTCCAACTCATAGCGACCCCTTCTTGGATTTCCAAGGCAGTATCTGTATGGAAGTAGATGGTCCAACCTTCCTTCTGAGGAGTGGCTGGTGGGTTTTGACCACCAGCCTTTTGGTTAGCAGTGAAATGGCTTAGGCAGAAGTAGAAAATGACAAACCCTCTCCCTCAGCTCTGCAGCCTCCTGAAGGTTCTGGGACTCCTGCAAGTTCTAGGAGACACAATTTAAAACTAAAGCATCTTGGCATTCCTTCTCCACTTTTTATATGATACTTTATGCTTCACAGTGGCTTTCTCATGTCTGTGTGAGTCATTCTCCAGCTTCCAGAATACAGGGTCAATGTACTCCCTCTTGCTCCCCAGTTCTCACAGAATGGGAGAGGATGGATAGGAGACTTTCACTCATTAATTACACCCATGTTTCCCCAGCAGCTACTTGGAAAGTCTTTAAGACATCACAGCAGGATCCCTACAAAGTAATTCCGATTAAAAGAAACGCAATTTCAGACATGGAAAGGACATCTCAGTGGAAAATTATCCTGGACTTAACCTTGACCCTGAAGTTACCAATGTGACAAGGTTATGTTACCTTTGTTAAGAACTATGCAGGGCAAGTGAGTCCTTCTGTATATGAGGCACAATAATGCCAGCAAGTGCTTCTTCAAGTTTCTCATGAAAGATCAATTTTCTTGGGGTATGTGAAAAGTCTGTGTGATATTTTGGGTTTAGGGGAAGAATTCTTGCCTCCCATCCCAGATACTTGGATTTGATTTCCAGCCAATGCATCTCATGTGCAGCCACCACTCATCTGTCAGTTTGTCCTACTGTGATGACTTGCTTGATGTTATCATGCTGAACAGGTTTAAGGAATGCTTTCAGACTAAGATGGACAAGGAAGAAAGGACTGGTGATCTCCTATCACAAACCAGCTACTGAAAATCATAAAACCAAAAAGTAAACTCACTGCCTTCGAGTCGGATCCAAATCACAGCAACCCCTCTTTGGGCTTCCGAGGCAGTATCTCTAGGAAGGAGATTGCCCAACCTTCCTTCCGAGGAGATGCTGGTGAATTTGAACGGTCAACCTTCTGATTAGCAGTGAAGTGCCTTAGGCATTATGCTACCAAGCACCTGGAAAATATTGTGTTATATACATACATACATACATATATTTACAACAACAAAAGAAACAAAAACAAAACCTATGCATCACAGTTGTCTGGTTTGTAGCTAATGGGAACCAGGCAGTGTCCCATTCGGCTCTGCTTGGTGTCACGAGGACTTAGAGGCAACTGGACAGCAACAAACAAGAACAATATTGGAACAGGACTTTTATTCTACAAATACTAACAATTTTTATTAAAAACCTGTCAATGCCCACACATTCTAGGATAGAATCAAAACACCAAAATGAACATTGTATTAATGAAACGAGCAAACATCCACACTACACATTAAACTAACATCACAGCAAAATGATCAATGCAGAGCCATATGGTGAGGCAGTTCAAACGTGGCGTGATTGTACGGAAGCTGCTCAGAGGTACCTTGGGGTGGAGAAAACTGGTCCAATAACTGGTTTTTTTTTTTTCTCATTTTATTGGGAGTGCTTTCCTATTCTCACAGTAACATGCCACCACATTTTCTCTGTTGCACTTGATAAGGGCAAATTGGCACTGTGGGATGGAGCAGTGCTTTGTTCAGTCCCATGATTCAGCCTCCAATTGACTGGAAGAGTTGTACAAATTGTTTTCCCTTCATTCAGAGACACTTATCAAGGCCCAACAAGGAAGGTAATTCAGACCACTCGCCAGGCAGACAAATCTCTCCAAAGAGACAGCACCAAGCCCCCCAGCATAATGAAATTGTGAGACTTTGCCAATGCTGGGGAAAAAAAAGAAGGAACTTTTCTGAAGCCTATTGCTTAATAAGGGGTACCCAGCAGAGTAATTTAGTGAAGTCGTTCAAAGAGCCATTCGGTTACAGCATTGTAACCTCCCAGTGCCCATGGGAAGAGCAGCTTACTGAGCAGTATTCTACCTGATTATGGCTGACTTTCTTTCCCCATACACCCACTGCCTCTGAGTAACCTTCACTGGAATTATGATTTTTCTCACTGTTATTGAACCTCTAAACCTCAGAATTGCACACAATCTTGAAAGCAACAAATAAACACATACTAAATCCACCATCAATCAGATGACCCAAGTTCCATCAGTAGTCTGCTGGTCAGGTGGTCAGGAAGGCTATGTGATCACCTCCACCTGTAGGCAATGGAGGTTCCTCACCTCTTGAGTAAGCACAGCTCTGTCACATCACTACACTTACACCTTTGGGCCCAAAATCCTTTCTTCCCATCTTTACCTCCTGGATGCAGAGAAAATTAGAGCCAGAAGGGACTTTCTGTCCATGTAGTGCAATAACCAGTTTTATTACATGAGGCATGCAGAGCTTAAGTAATTTACTTAAGGTCAAATAGCTAGGAAGTAGAAAATGTAGACACTAAATAAAATAACAACAATCAAGTGATAGAGGAGTTGATCCATTGTTTTTCTATACTCTATCTGGTATTAAGGCTCTCTGGTGGCGTAGTCTCTAAGGCACTTGACTGCTAACCAGAAAGTTGGTGATTCAAACCCACCAACCACTCTGCAGAAGGAAGACTGGGCAATCTAATTCTGTAAAGATTTATCACCTAAAGAAACCCAAAGGGGGTTGCTGTGAGTCGGAATCAACTTGATAACAGTGAGTTTAGTTTGGTTTAGTTTATCTGGTATTTCATTTTCCATAAAACATGATATTAGAAATTGCATTGCAGGGGATCAGCAAACTAGGAATTGTTCTCATTCTCTGCAAGTGTTGAGATGGAATATTTCTACCTTAATTTCTGCAGTTCTAAATTTGGAATAAAGCAATATATATAGTATTTCAAGGAGCTCTGGTAGCATAGTGTCTAAGGAACTTGACTACTAACCAGAAGGCTGGTGGTTCAAACCCACCAGCCACTCCT
>NW_006921811.1:1069361-1085995 GCF_000298275.1 Orycteropus afer afer | reverse complement strand
GGGCTGACTCAACCGCACATAACAACAACAACAACATAGTATTTAAATAAATGCCTATTATAAAGCAGGTATAGAAGCCATCAAGTTGAGTTGAGTCAAAATCAGTATCATAGGTTTCATTTTAATAGTGAAGAAACTAAAGCATTTAGATATTGACTGATTTACCCAAGGATTCTCTGGGTTGCATGAATGATTAATGCACCCAGGTGCTAACCAAAAGGTTGGAGGTTCAATTTCCCCCAGAGCCGCCTCAGGGGAAAGGTGTGGAGACCTACTTCTGAAAAATCAGCCATTGAAAATGCAATGAAGCAGAGGCTCCTTTGACACTCAAAAAGTCAGCGCAAATGAGAGAAACTCTCAGAGAGATGGACTGACACAATAGCTTCAACAATAGAGTCAAACACGGCAATGATCATAAAGGCAGTCCAGAATCAAGCAATGTTTGGTTCTGTTATCCATATCACTATGAGTCAGAGCCGACTTGATGACAACTAAGTTGGTGAGCACAAGTCAGAGCCACTTTCCAACTTTGGTACAGAATCTTTTATTTTTAGAACCAAAAGAGATGTTGTATATTGTCCAGTGAACAATAAAAAACCATGGCAGACCCAGAGATATATAGAGGTATTTGTATATTGACACGTGTTCTCTCTTGCTGCTTTTGAGAACTGGTAGACCTTTGCTACCATACGGAAGGAAGAAAGACAGCATGGGAGAAAGCAGGGCCTCTCAGCTGAATCCCCTTTAGATTCCACAGCCTGCAACATCTGTGTTTGGTCATCCTGGATTAGTATTTTTCAGCCCCACCATTACTGACAGTTTGAACCAGATAATTGTTGCATGTGATTATAGCATTCATGATCTCTACTGGTGAAGAAATTGAGGTTTTCAAATATTTCTTTCTACTTGGATTAACAGGCAATGCTACGGAAGCAGCAATCAAGATATCCAACTATGCATTTTATTAATCTACTGCAAAAGATATTTTTAAAGTGCTAAAAGGAAAGATATCACTTTGATAACTAAGATGCCATTTTTATATATCCTAGGTCTATGTCCCAGAGAAATAAGTGCTGGAATGTTCATCCCAGCACTGTTTACAATAGCAAAGAGATGGAAACGACCTAAGTGCCCATCAGCAGATAAATGGATAAGCAAACTGTGATGCATACACACAGTAGCACACTATGCAACAGTAAAGAATAATGAGGAATGCATGATACACCACAGAATGTGGATGAACCTGGAAGACAATATTCTGAAGGACAAATTTTGAATAAGAACACTATTATAAAAGTCAAGGAAAGTTTTAACATGGAAAGAAATATGCTTTATGTTTACCAGGAACGGGAGAGAAAATCACTAACTAGATAATAGAAATACACCAATTTGGCTAAAGACAAAGACAATATACAATAAAGGAGTGATCAGCCCAATGTCACTAAGGCAAAGAAACACTGAGAGGTCCACAAAAATTACACACAACAAAGGTAAATACTACTACATATATAAATCCTTTAATATCAGTAATAGCAAGCAATACATCTATGAATGGATACATAGGTAGATATCCAAGCTGATTTCGCATGAAAAGACAATGGGACTACATCCAGGATCATATATAGGTTTGGCAGAGTATATTTCTCCACATGAATCTATATGAGTTGTAAATATATCAAGGCATATAGTGGAACAAACAGGGACAAAGATATATAAATTTCTTAGCCACAACAAAACAACTCTTGGGAATGTTACTGGACTTGGGGCTTAGGGCCATAGTCCTGGGGGACAGCTAAGTTCAAGCCTCAAATTGCAATATTGAAGGATTCTATGGACAAAATGTTGAACTATGAAGGAAACATCAAAAGAAGATGGAAGGAATATAGAGCATCATGGTCCACAAGGAATTGGTCGGCATTCAACAATTTTAGGAGTGACCATGAAGCACTGGTACTGAAAGAAGAAGTCCAGGCTGCACTGAAGGAATTGGCTTAAAACAAGGTTCCAGAAATTGACAGAATACTCACTGAGATCTTTTTAAAAATGGATGGAGTGCTGGAGGTACTTATTCAATTATGCAAAAAAAAAAAAAAAAAAAAATTTGGAAGAGAGCTAACTGATTAACTGACTGGAAGAGATCCAAATTTGTGCCAATTCCAAAGAAAGATGATACAACACAGTGTGGAAATTTTTGTACAATATAATCAATATCACACGCAAGTAAAATTTTGCTGAAGATAATTCAAAAACAGTTGCAGCAGAATATTGACAGAGAACTTTCAGAAATGCAAGCTGGATTTAGAAGAGGAAGTGGAATGAGGGATATCAATTCTGATGTCAGATGGATCTTAGCTGAAAGTAAAGAATACCAGAAAGATATTTACCTGCATTTTACTGGCTATGCAAAGGCATTTAACTCTGTGGATTGTAACAAATTATGAATAACATTGAGAAGAACGAGAATTCCAGAATACTTAATTCTGCTCACGAGGAACCTGTACATAGATCAAGAGGCTGTCATTTGAACAAAACAAGGGGATACTGACCAGTTTAATTCAGGAAGGGCATGTATCAGGGTTGCATCTTTCCACCATGCTTATTCAATCTGTATGCTGAGCAAACAATCTGAGAAGCTGGACTATACGAAGAAGAACGTAGCATCAGGATTGGAGGAAGACTCATTAACAACCTGGGATACACAGATGGCATGACCTTGCTTGCTGAAAGTGAAGATGACTTTAAGTATTTACTAATGAAGATCAAACATAGTCTTCAGTATGGATTACAGCTCAACATAAAGAAAACAAAAATCCTCACAACTGGAGAAATGATTGAAGTTGTCAAAAATTTCATTTTACTTCAATCCACAATCAACTCTCATGGAAGCAGCAGTCAAGAAACCAGATGTCATAGGGCACTGGGAAAATCTGCTGCATAAGAACTCTTTAACTTGTTAAGGAGCAAAGATGTCACTTTGAAGACTAAGGTGTGGCTAACCCAAGCCATGGTGTTTCAGTCATCTCATATGCATGTGAAAGCTGGACAATGAATAAGGAAGACGGAAGCATTGGTACTTTTGAATTGTGGTGTTGGCAAAGAATGCAGGAAATGCCATGGACTGCCAGAAGAACTAACAGATCTGTCCTGGAGGAAGTGCAGTCAGAATGCTCCTTGAAAGCAAGCATGGCCAGACTTCATCTCACCTACTTTGGTTCTGTTTGCAGAAGGAATCAGTCCCTGGAGAAGGATACAATGCTCAGTGTATGGTCAGCAAAAAACGAAGATCCTCAACAAGATGGATTGACACAATGTCTGCAGCAGTGGGTTCAAGCATAGCAAGGACTATGATAGTCTGGGGTCTCTAGAGAAGCAAACCAGTGAAGCTCAGATAGAGAGAGAGAGAGAGAGAGAGAGAAATTCATCTCAAGGAAATTGCTCTCTAAGTTGTAGTGACTGGCAGATCTCTACTCTCTGTCAGACATCATGCTGGAGGCTTCTCCTGACTCTTAGCTTCCGGAGCTGACAAACCCAAGATTAACAGACAATACAGCAGTCTGCTGGCTTTGGTGGCTGATGAATCCAAGATCAGCAGGTAAGATGATAGGCTGTTCGCTCCCAGGCTGCAAAGACAATCACAAGATCAGTAGGCAATGTGACAGGCCACTGGTTCAAGACCAGATGATAATGAGTCAGATGGAAGGTCCAGAATTAGCAAAAACACCTACAATCTTAGCTGGGAAGTGCATATATATTGGAAGCAGGATACACCCCTGAGGAAACTTCCTTTCAACTGATTGGCTACTCACAGCAGATCTTGTCATGGAGGTGATTATATTATGTAAGATCGCCACATGGGGTATGACTGCATTGTAACTGATAAACTACTGAGGATCATTATCCAGCAAGCTGACACATAACCCTAGCTATCATGCGATCTATTTGCTTATAGATCTTTACTAGATGTTGTGGACTGAATTGTGTCCTTTTCCCACCAAATGTGTGTTGAAGTACTAACTCTTTATCCTGTGAATGAATATTCCTGGTGATGGATTGGCTAAAGTGCTCACCTTCTTTGCAAGAAGCCAGAGATTCAAACCCCTCAGCCTCTGTAGGGGAAAGAGGTGGCAGTCTATTCCCATAAAGCTTTATAGTTTTGAAAAGCCTAAGGGGTTTCAGTACTGCTCTGTTCTATAGGGTCACTATGAGTCTCAATCAACTCAACAGCTGAGAGTTTGGTTTGATTTTTTGGTATTTGTAAATATGACTGCGTTTGGAAATAGAAGTTCCTCTTTTGTCATGTTATAGGTGGTCATGCCACTGAAGGGGGCCTGTAAACTGAATCACTTTTGAATTATAAAAACAGCAGTATGGACACATATGAGGTGAAGGACCATATGAAGACAGACATATATGACAGATACATCTATCTACAAAAGCGTAGAAAAAACAAAGGCTGCTGGAAGCTCCTAAAAGCTAGACTGGACAGTGTTTCATTCTGTTATGGATGGTTACTATGATTTCAGAACCAACTACACAGCACCTAACAACAACACTGGGAGCTGTAACAAAGAAGAACCTCCCCTAGAATCATATCTTGAATTCACACTTCTAGCTTCATGAAGTATGAGAAAATACATTTCTGTTCTGTAAAGCCATCCACTAGTGGTATTTTTCATTATGGCAGTGCTAGGTCATCAAGACACTAGGACATTGTGTTGTTTCCTGCATATCCATAGTAGAAAGAATAGTGTCTGTCATATATTAGGTGATAAATAACATATGTTGTATAAATGAATGAATTCTGAGCATAGGATTATCATTCCTGGATATAAGGAAAGACTCAGAAAAGTGTTGTCACCCCAAGTCTCACAGGAAACTTGAGTTGACCAGCTGTTTCCCAACTGAGATCCAAATTCCAAGCCCCATGCTGTCTATATATCCTACAAGAGTGCAAGGTGTTTTCTTATTTTATTCTAGTCACTCTAATTATCTTTAAATTCAATCTCTCAATTTTCAAGAAAAGAAGGACAATATGAGACTAGGTGTTTGTGTTTGTATAAGGAACTCCATACCATGAGAATATGAATATAATAGAGAGAGACCTTCTTAAGACTCTGAAGTTCATTATCTAACTTCCACAGTCCAGCACAATCACATGTCAATTTTCACTTAACACTTCTTTCATTTTCTCCTTTCAATTGAGTGGAAAAGAAAGTGTCTACTGTTGTTGCCAGAGCCAATGGCGGACCCTGTGTCTTTCTCCTTGAAGGCAAAATAAAGCACTGTGTTGCAAAGAAATCCCTTAAGCAATTAATGTCATTCCCTGCAGTACTTATAGGGTCCTAGATTGCAAACTTCTGAAAGCTAGAGAGACCCCTTGAACTCTCAATTCTCTATTTCAAAAGAAATCAAAGAGTCAGTAACTTAATTTTTCACTAATAAAATTCAATTCTGGTGTCAAGATTCAGGAGGAAAATACCATTTTCCATTTTCCATACACCTTCATTTTATACAGCAAGTTCTACCAGCACTGTGATTAAAGCACTGGGCTGCTAGCCAAAATGTTGGAGGTTGGCATTCACCAACTGCTCTGCAGGAGAAATATGAAGCAATCTGCCTTCATAAAAATATCCAGCCTTGGAAATCCTAAGGGGCAGTTCTACTCTGTCCTATAGGGTCACACTGACTAGGAATTGAATCAGTGGAACTGAGTTTCTGGTGGATGTTGTTGTTATTCTTAGGTGCCATCAAGTCGGCTCCAACTCATAGCAATCCTATGTACAAAAGAACGAAACATTGCCAGCTTCACAATCCTTGCTATACCTAAGCCCATCATTGTAGCCACTCTGTCAATCCATCTCCTTGAAGGCCTTCCCCTTTTTCATTGATCCTCCACATTACCAAGCATGATATCCTTTTCCAAGGAATGGTCCCTTCTGACAACATGACCAAAGTAGGTGAGATGAAGTCTGGCCATTCTTGCTTCTAAGGAGCGTTATGGCTGCACTTCTTCCAGAATAGATTTTTTAGTTCTAGCAGTCCATGGTACTTTTAGTATTCTTCACCAACACCACGACTCAAAGCCTCAATTCTTCTTGGGTCTTCCTTAGTCATTGACGGGCTTTCACATGTATATGAGGCAATTGGAAATGCCATGTCTTCTGTTGCATGATAGTTGCACCTTAGTCTTCAAAGAGACATGTTCGCTTTTCAAAACTTTAAAGAGGTCTTCTGCAGCAGATTTCCCTGGTGCAAAATGTCCTCTGATTTCTTGACAGCCAAATCCATTGGTGTTGATTGTGGAAACAAGTAATATGAAATTTTTGACACCGTCAATCTTTTCTCCATTTATCATGATGCTGCTTATTATGGGTCCAGTTGTGAGGATTTGTGTTTTCTTTATGTGGAGCTGTAATCCATACTGCAGACTGTAGTCTATAATCTTCATCAGTATGTGCTTCAAGGGATCTTCACTTTCAGCAAGCAAAGTGTCCCATTCTTCTCAATGTGATCCATAATTTGTTATGATCCACACCATCAAATGCTTTTGCATAGTCAATAAAACACAGATAAACATCTTTCTGTTATTCTTTGCCATAAGCCAAGATCCATTTGGCATCACAATCATATCCCTCATTACACATCCTCTTCTGAATCCAGCTTGCATTTCTGGAAGTTCTCTGTCAATATACTGCTGCAACTTTTTCTGAATTATCTTCAGCAAGGTTTTACTTGCATGTGATATTAATGACATTGTTTGATAATTTCCACATTCTGTGGGATCACTTTTCTTTGGAATGAGTATAAATACGTATCTCTTCCAGTCAGTTGGCCAAGAGGGTGTCTTCTAAATTTATTGGCATAGATGAGTACGTGCCTCCAGCACTGCATCCATTTGTTGAAACATCTCAGTGGGTATTCCTTCAATTCTTGGAGCCTTGTTCTTTGCCAATTCCTTCAGTGCAGCTTTGACTTCTTCCTTTGGTTCTTGGCCATATGCCACTTCCTGAGATGGATGAAGATCAAACAGTTCTTTTTGGTACAGTGAGTCTGTGTATTCCCTCCATCTTCTTTTGCTGTTTCCTGCATCATTTGCCCATAGAATCTTTCAATGTTGCAACTTGAGGCTTGAATTTTTTCTTCCATTCTTTCAGCTTGACAAATGCTGAGGGTGTTCTTACCTTTTGGTTTTCTAACTCCAGGTCTTTGCACATTTCATTATAATAAATGACTTTGTCTTCTTGAGCTGCTCTTTGAAATCTTCTGTTCAGCTATTTTATCTTGTCATTTCTTCCAATGGCTTTAGCTGTCTTCCATTCAAGGGCAGATTTCAGAGTCTCTTCTGACATCTGTTTTGATCTTTTTTTTTTTGCTGGAGATCACATGACAGAATTTTGCAAGACCAATAACTTATTAATCACAAATATCTTTTTTCAGCATCATAAACAGCACCTATACACGTGGACTTCACCAGATGGAGTACATAAGAATCAGATCCTGATCCTTTCCTGTCTACTTAATGCCCTTTTGCTTTTCTCATAGATGATGTTCTTGATGTCATCCCACAATTTGTCTGGTTTTCCATCACTGGTGTTCAATGCATCAAATCTATTTTTTAGATGGTCTCCAAGTTCAGGAGAGATATAATTAAGGACACATTTTGGCTGTCATGGACTTGTTTTAATTGCCTTCAGCTCCAACTTGAACTTGCATATGAGCAATTGCTGGTCTGTTCCACAGTCAGCTCCTGGCCTTGTTTTGGCTGAAGATAATGAGCTTCTCCATTGCTTTTTTCCACAGATGTAGTCGATCTGTTTCTTATATACTCCATCTGTTGAAGTCCATATGTATAGGTGCTGTTTATGATGTTGAATAAAGATATTTGTGATTAATAAGTCATTGGTCTTGCAAAATTCTGTCATGTGATCTCCAGCATCATTTCTATCACCAAGGCCATATTTTCCAGCTACCAATGATTCTTCTTTATTTCCAACTTTTGCATTCCAATCACCAGTAATAATCAACACATCTTGATTACGTGTTTGCTCAATTTCAGACTGCAGAAATTGGTAACAATCTTCAATTTCCTTGTCTTTGGCTTTGGTGGTTGGTGCGTAAATTTGATAGTGATATTAAGTTGTCTTTCTTGGAGACCTGTGATATTATCCTATCAATGACAGCCTTGTACTTCAGAACAGATCTTGAAACATTCTTTGTGATGATGAATTCCACACCATTCCTCTTCAATTGGTCATTCCTGGTGTAGAAGATCATAGTGTTGTCTGATTCAAAATGGCCAAAGCAGTCCATTTCAGCTTACTAATGCCTAAGATGTCAATCTTTATATGTTCTATTTAATTTTTGATTACTTCTGGTTTGCCTAAATGCATAGTTCATACATTCCATATTCTGATTATTAATGGATGTTGGCAGCTGTTTCTTCTCATTTTGAGTCATGCCACATCAGCAAATGGAGGTCCCAAAATCTTTACTCCATCTTCATCATTAAGACCAGTTCTACTGTGAGGAGGCAACACTTAATCAGTCATATTTTGAGTGACTTCCAACCTGAGGGACTCATCTAATGGCACTATGTCATCTGTCAGTTTGTCAAACTGTGGTAGTTTGTGTGTTGCTGTGAGGCTGGAGGACATGCCACTAGTATTTCGAATACCAGTAGGTTCACACATGGTGGAGAGGTTTCAGCAGAACTTCCAAAGTAAGACAGACTTGGAAAAAGGAAGGGGCCAACTACTTCTCAAAGAAGTGGCCAGTGAAAATCTTATGAATAGCTGTGAAACACTGTTCAATATAGTTCAGGTGGGTAATTTATTAAATGTTCAATAACTGTGAAAAATCTGAAACATAGTGAGAATTACCCAGTGGGACATAGAGACATGAAGTGAATACATACTATTGGAAAAATGGAGGCAATAGATTTGCTTGATGAAGGGTTGCCACAATCAATTTGTAAAAAAAAAAAAAGTAATATCCATGAAATGCAACAAAGTGAAGCACTATAAAATGAGTTATGACTATGACAATGTATACACCAGTTGACATTAGTTATGTTTTCCACAATGTGTCAATATTCTCATAAATTGTATTCTGGTTGTTCCATTCCCAGTACTCTAGTTTCCCTGTCCCCTTTCTTTTCATCTTTACTTTAGAGTAAATGTTGACCTTTGGTGTCATATAGTTTTTTTTTTTTTTTTTTAATGGAGCTCCATATTCACAGATAATAGCCTTTATTTTGTGAGATAATTTGTTATTTAGGTAAAAGGTGATTTCAAGAAATAGTTCCAGTGTATCTATATAGCCTCAAGTCATCCTCCAGTCTCATGTTCTAGTAAGTCTGTATTTTCTAAGAATTTGAGTTCTGTTTTGCAGTTTTCTCCCATTTTACCAAGATCCATCTATTTTGGCCTGGATCAGAATGGTGAGTAGTGGTAGCCAGGCACCATCTAGTTCTTCTGGTCTTCAGGTAGATGAGGTGGTAGCTTGTGTAGGCTATTAGCAATGTACACTAGTCTCTTCTTTCCTTCTTTGCTTTCCTTCCTTTTGTTTTGTTCCTAAGAAGTAGAGACCAATAGTATTATCTTAGAAGGCTGCTTGTAAGCTTTTAAGATCCCAGAAGATACCCACCTGTCTAAGATGGAGCATGTGAACAATGTGGTGCCAATTGACTGAGTTATCCTTTGAGGCTAAGGACCTAATACATGTGGATTCTTGACTGCGAGATAGTAAATATTGTTGTTTGAGGTCACTGAGGATAATGTGTGATACAGTGATAGCCAACAGATACAGGTGTTTTTGTCCAAAGGAATAATCCAAAGAACTTTTGGAATCAGTGAGAGTTAAGTAAATGGACTGATTTGTCTTATATGTCTTATACTGTCAAGTCTTGATATTTATTTGGCAACTAGATTTTAAACATCTTAATTGGAAAATATGCTGACAATCAAAGCCAAAGGAGCAACATAGTTAGAAGCAATTTAACAAGAAATATACTGGGCTATTTGTATAAGACTATAAAATATGGTTGAAAAATATGAAATAATACTTAAGTCATTAGAATTTAGCATCTTCCTGGATGGGAAGGCTGAATGCTCTAAACTATTATTTCTTTTCAAATAACTTTAAGTAGAATGCAATTTCTATCAGTCACAACAGATTGTCTAGTTAACTGGAAAAGATTAATCCAAATTTGTCTTGTAAAAAATAAGCATGTAAAAATAGTACAGAATTACACAAAAACATAAGTTTAATGTGGGAGAATGAATCTTATCAGATATTAAACTGTAAAGGTACAAAAATTAAAAGTATGTGATTCTGATCCAGGCCTAAGCTGGCAGATGAAAGAAACAAAATATATGTATACTGGAATTATAACCCTTCAATTCTAATATTTTTTTCTTTAATAGATAAATTTATCAAGCTATATTTATTAATGAATTAACTCTTTGAATTTTTGGAAATTGAAAAAAAAGTCACACCATATATCAATCATAGTATGAATCAAATGGGGAGAAGTGGTGGCTCAGTTTTGGTTCAGTGGTAGACTTCCATGCAGGAGACATGAGTTCAATTCCTGATCAAAGCATCTCATGTGCAGCCACCATTTGTCTTTCAATAGAGACCTCCATTTTGCTGTGATGCTGAATTGATTTCAGTAGCTTCCAGACTAAAACAGACTAGAATAAAAGGCCTGGTGATCTCCTATAGAAAATCAGCCAATGAAAACCCTATGGATCACAATGGTCTGATCCCATTTTATATAGGTTTCAATTCATACCTGATCATGGGGGATGTGGTAATTAAGTTTATCTGTCAACTTGGCTGGGCCTGCTTGAGTGGCTGGGCAGCTGAATGTAGTATTCCCCACGATGAGACTGGTAATCAGCTCCATGGGAAAATCTACTGTGAGCAGCTGAGTAGCTGCCTTAGGGATATTGTCTGCTTCCTATATATAGGAGAAGCCTTGGGGAGCAGTCTCTAGCTTATGGTGTGCTTGAACCCTGCATGTATCCATGTCATTTTTCAGCAGCCTGCCATGCTCTGTCAACATTGGGACTTTCAATGGACTTGAATTGATGGCCTACTGTGTGGTTCGGTAATGTCGGGGCTGTGCCTTTTTACTTGTCAACCTTGGGCTTGTCAGTGTCAGCAGCCAGCAGCTGCCTGAGTGAAGAGATGCCTCTAGCTTCAGTGGGCCGGGAGCAGGAAGCAAAGCTGAAGCCTAGGCCCCTAGAGCCTGGCACTTAAAGACTCTAAAGTATAAGAGAATAAACTCCTGCTTGTTCAAGCCATCCCATTTGTGGTATATTACTGACAGAGCGGCACTAGATAACTGAAACAGGGGATGTCACAGGACCAGTGAACACTTCATTCCATTATTCATGAGGTTGCCATAGACCAGGGGCTGACTTGATGGTAGGTAATGATAACAATGTTAACCACTAAATGTAATTTTTATTAGTTACTTTTTTTTTTTATTTTGGTGAAAATATATACAATTAAACATATTTTAAACATTAAAACAAACAAACAAACAAACAAAAACTAGAAGAGAACGGAAACTCAAATCACTCCGTAGTGGTTCTCAAGTTTTTGCCCATATATGAATCATCAGGAGCTTTTAAAACTAGGTTTGCCAGACACATGTCATATAGGTGCACTAGCTAGTAGCATTCCCAATCATTCTGGCACTGAGTGCTAAAGATCATACTTTGCAGATTACTGCCCTAGGCACAGAACACCTTCCTAAACCCAAAGATGTTGTTGTTGTTATCAGATGCTGTCAAGTTGGGTCCAACTCATAGTGACCCTAGGTACAACAAAATGAAACATTGTGCCAGCCTCACAATCCTTGTTATATCTGACCCCATTGTTGCAAGCATTGTTGCAGCTATGGAGTCAATCCATCTCTTTGAGGTTCTCCCCCTCTTTTCACTAACCCTCCACTCTACCAAGAATGATATGCTTCTCCAAGGAATGGTTCCTTCTGATAACATGACCAAAGTAGGTAGAGAGTATAAAAAGAAAGAAGGTATTCTGATTAGAATATATATAAATTAAAACCAACTAACTAACAAAGCTACATGGTTTAAAAGCAAGAAGGGAGTATGTAAGGGTTATATCCTTTCACCATACTTATTCAATCTGTATGCTAAGAAAATAATCTGTGAAGGTGGACAATATGAAAAAGAACATGGCATCAGGATTGCAGGAAGAATAAATAACAACCTGTGATATGCTAACAACACAACTTTGCTTGCTGAAAGTGAGGATGAAGATTGAAGACAACAGTCTACAGTATGTATTACACCTCAATATAAAGACAACATAAAATCCTCACACCTGGACCAATAAGCAGCACCACAATAAATGGAGAAAGTACTGAAGTAGTCAAGGACTTCATATTACTTGGCTCTATAGGCAATATCAATGGAAGCAGCAGTCAAGATATCAGGTGATGTATAGCACTGGGCAAATTGGCTGAAAAAAAGGTCTTTCAAGTGCTGCAGAGCAAAAATATCTCCTTGAAGACTAAGGTGCACCTGATACAAGCCAGGTATTTTCAACCACCTCATATGCATGTGAGAGCTGGACAATGAATAAGGAAGACTGAAGAAGAGTCTATGCTTTTGAATTGTGGTGCTGGCGAAGAATGCTGAAAGGACCATGGACTGCTCAAAGAACTAACAGATCTGTCCTAGAGGAAGTGCAGCCGGAATGCTCCTTGGAACTGAGAATGGCCAGACTTCATCTCACCTACTTTGGTCATGTTGTCAGAAGGGACCATTCCCTGGAGAAGGATGTCATGCTTGGTAAAGTGGAGGGTCGACGAAAAAGGGGAAGGCCTTCAATGTGATGGATTGACACGGTGGCTGTGATGATGGGCTCAGGTACAGCAGGGATCGTGGAGCAGGCACAGGACCAAGCAGTGTCTCATTCTGCTCTAAATAGGGTCACTATGAGTTTGAGAACAACAACAATATAACAACCAACAAAGAAAACTAGGTATACAAAAAGACTGTAAATTTATTACTGAGAAATTTTATTTGTATTACATTTGGCAAAAAGTTATTATCAATCACGAACAGAAAGCTCAAAGAAATAATTAAGAAAAGCATTTTGATGTCTAAAGAAAAATGAGAAAAGAATGTTATTGTTGTTGTTGTTCTTGTTAGGTGCAGACGAGTTGGCTCCAACTCATAGTGACCCTGTGTACACCAGAATGGAACACTGCCCAGTCCTGTGCCAGCCTCACAATTCTTGCTATTCCTGAGCCCATCATTGCAACCACGGTGTCAATCCTTCTCATTGAGGGCCTTCTCCTTTTTCACCGACCCTCCACTTTACCAAGCATGATATCCTTCTCCAGGCAATGGTCCCTTTTGATAACATGACCAAAGTAGGTGAGATGAAGTCTGGCCATTCTCGCTTCCAAGGAGCATTCTGGCTGCACTTCTTCCAGGACAGATTTGTTAGTTCTTTTGGCAGTCCATGGTTCTTTCAGAAAATCTCCCCTTTAGTGGAAGTACATCTGTTTAAAAAGCAATGGGAAGACATTCAAACTCACCAGTAATCAAAGTCATGCAAAATTAAAATCATCACAATGAAATCCCATTGCTTAAATATCAAATTTGCAAAGATTTTTATTTTTTTATTTTTTTGAAATGTCAGTATGGAATGTTTCCAAGGATGCTAAAAGATGAAAAATCTCATGCATTGCCAGTTTTTATGTCAATTGGTGCAACCCTTTGGGAGAGAAATTAGCAATATATGTCACAAGCTTTATAAATGTCCTTTATAAATACATCCTTAAAATGAGATTACATATAAACACAGTCATAGCAGCATTATTTGTAATTGCAAAAATTTTGAAAGAGCTTAAATGTCAACAATGAGGGCTGATTATGCATACCCTTTTATTTTTAGGCTTCAAATGATATTTCCACGTGAATGTTATATCATGAAATTTTTTTTATCATAAAATGACAACTTAATAAAGATATGTCATTGCCTATAGATATGAGATGTGTGTACATTAATATGTTTATATTAATGTGTATATTAATGTGATCTATTACATGTGTATATTATAAAATTTGTATTAAACTAACAAAACAAACATGTGTGGTTGTTATTGGGTGCCGTTGAGTAGTCTCTGCCTCATAGCACACCCATGCACAGCAGAATGAAATGCTGTCCTGTCCTACACCAGCTCCACAACAATACAAACATACCTCAGAGATACGGTGGGTTTGGTTCCAGACTACTGCAATAGAGCAAATATCCCAATATAGAAAGTCATATGGGTTTTTTGGTTTCCCAGTGCATATAAAAGTTATGCTTACACTATTTATTGTCTAGGAAGTGTGTAATAGAATCATGGTAAAGTGTGGAATATTGTGAGAATTACCAAGACGTGACACAGAGACATGAAGTGAGCACGTGCTTTTGGAAAAATGGTGCTGACAGACTTGATGCAGGGCTGACACAAATCTTCAATCAGTAAAGAATGCAATATCTGTGAAACACAATAAAGCAAAACACAAGAAAATGAGGGATGCCTGTAACTAAAAGCTCTACGTGATTTGTGCCTGTACTATACCAAGCCTTTCCATGCATGATGCACATTCAGCCTTACAACAACCTAAAAGTCAGATGCTGTTACTACTCTCATTTCATAGATGAGGAAGTCACCTTAGAGACATCAAAGAAATCTTCCAGGTCAGATAGCTAATAGGGCTGAGGTTTGAACTCTGTCTCCCTCAAATCAAAGGCCATGCTCTAAATTGTTACATTTATGACTTTAGAGAACATGGAAGAAAATATACATCCAAGGAAGTATGGTTACCCAAGTTATAATAAGGACTACCTTTACGTGATGGAGCTACAAATAATTTATCATCATCATACTACCTTCCTGCATTTTCTGTTTTATGTATGTTGTTATTATTAAGTGCCTTCAAATTGGCTCTGACCCTTAATGACCCCATGTCCTGCAGAAAGAAATGCCACCTGGTCTTGTGCCATCCTCACAATCATTTCTGTGTTTCAACCCATTTTTGCAGACACAGTGCCAATCCATCTCATGGAGGACTCTCCTCTTTTTCACAGACCCTCTATTTCACCAAGCATGATGTCCTTCTCCAGGGATGGATCCCTCCTAAGAAGCTGTTGCAAGCATGCAATATAAACTCCTGCCATTCTTGTTTATAAGGATCATTCTGGTTTATTTCTTCCAAGACAGATTTGTTCATTCTTCTGGCAGTCCATGACACATCTATATTCTTTGCCAAAACCATAATTCAAAGGCACCAATTCTTCAGTATTCTCTGATTCACTGTCCACCTTTCACATACATATGAGAGGATTGAAAATACTATGGCTTGGGTCAAGTGCACCTTAGTCATCAAAGTGATAGCTTTGCTTTTTAAGATTTTAAAGATGTTTTACAGCAGATTTGCCCAATGTGATATATCATTTTTGTAATGGATTATGTGTTTGTTATTAATGATGAATGCATTATGGAAAATAAGCAAAATTAAAGCAAATGTAACTATTTTTGGAATGTATTCCTTCACTAGGCACATGAAGGAATATAACAAAATATATTCCTGGCTCTAATGAGCTAATGGAAGGGGAGAGTTTGCATGGTGACTCCTGGGGTCCAAGCAAAATGTCCCCCTCTCCATACAGATTTGTCTCAAGGCTTCACCTGTCTGGCCTGTTTGCATGATTGTAACATGATGGAGTTGGATGAGATAACTTCTAAAGTGGCTTCAAAGACTGCCATCCTAGGATTAATATAATGTTATTTAAGGTCTAATATTATATTATCCCTAACAGAAACTCAATTGAATGAACATGCTGGCAAATATGACTATGACACAAGACCAAAAATGTTTCACTGTGCTGCACATAAGATTGCCACAAGTCTGAGTACACTTCAGGGCAGCTAACAACAACAGGAAGTTTGAAATTCATGTGTTGCAGGGAAATTATTGGTTAAGTTATTATCTGTTTAATTTTGGTTTGCATATGTGCTTTGAGGTTAAAACTTGTTTTATCAAGCTGCCTCACTCTGAGTACTATTATTTGTCCATTCTGTAAGATTTATTGTTGTTGTTAGGTGCCACTGAGTCAGTTGCAACTCACAGTGACCCTACATACAACAGAAGTAAACAGTGCGTGGTCCTATGTCATGCTCCCAGTCATTACTACTTTTTAGCTCATTTTTGCAGTTACTGTATGAAGCCATCTTGTTGAGGGTCTTCCACTTTTTCATTGACCTTCAATTTACCAAGAGTCATGTTCTTCTACAGGGATATGTCCAAATTTCATGAGATGGAGTCTCCCCACGCTCTTGTCTAAGGAATATTCTGCCTGTTATTCTTCCAAGACAGATGTGTTCATTCTTTTGGCAATCCAAGTTATTTTCTGTATTCTTCAACAACTCTGTAATTCAAATGTATCAATTCTTCTTCCATATTATTTATTCATTGTCCACGTTTCATGATATGAAGCCATTAAAAATTACAGCCTTGGAAATCCTAAAGGACAGTTCTACTCTGTCCTGTAGGATTTCTATGAGTCAGAATCAACTCAACAACAAGGGGTTT
>NW_006921811.1:1058232-1064114 GCF_000298275.1 Orycteropus afer afer | reverse complement strand
GTGACTACTGCAAAAAGGTATTGCCAAGAAGGGCTAGTGAAAGGAGTTGACAAGGAACAACTTTCAATTCAGCCAAAAGAATTGCTGGTGAGTGCAGAATAGCCAGTACTGGAAAGTGGTTTTGCACAATTTGCATACGACACCTGTTTCTGCCATATTCCATCTTTATGACCTTAGGCAAATTAACCCCTTGGAGGAGCCCTGGGGATGTATGGTCAAGTGCTTGTCTTCTGAACAAAATGTCAGCGGCTTGAACCCACCAGCTGTTCCTTGGGAAGAAGATATTCAGTCAACTGTAAAGAGTTACAGCCTTGGAAACACTGTGGGGTAGTTCTACTCAGTTCTTTAGGGTCACTATGAGTCAGAATTGACTCAATAGCAATGGATTTTCAAGGATTAGATTTCTCAGCACGAAAATGGGGAGACATTTTTATTCTTGGCCCTATGCATTAATTTCCTGTTCTGCTGTAATAAATTACCATGAACTTAAGAACAAGTTGCCACTGAACTGATTCCAACTCATGGTGAGACCATGTGTGTCAGTGTTGTGTTGTGCTGTGCTTCACAGAGTTTTTAATAGCCAATTTTAAGGAAGTACTTTGCTAGGTTTTTCTTCTAAGGTATCTCTGGATGGACTCAAACCTTCAATATTTTGGCTAGCAACCAAGTGCATTAACAATTCATACCACCCAGGGCCTCCAAACCTAGTCACTTAACAAAATTCATATTTGTTGTCTTAAAGTTTAGGAGGTCAAAATTTTGAAAAGGATTGTCAAGGCTGGTTTCCTCTGGAGGCTCTAAGAGTGATCCCATTTCCTGCCCTTTTCCAGCTTCTGAAGAGACCACCTGTCTTCCCTCTCTCATGACCCCACATCACTTCTATTTCTGATTCCATGGTCACATCTTCATCTCTGCTTCTCTCTTTCCTTTTTAAGGGTCCTTGTGATTTCATTGAGCCAACCCGCATCATTCAGGAGACTTTCCCCATCTGAAGATCCTCAACTCAATGATGATCTCTTATCAAGTAAGGAAACTTATTTTCAAGTTACCGAGTTTAGGATATGGATGTTTTTTGGTGTGTGTGTGTGGGGGGGGCATTGTTCTGTTTACCACCTTCTATACAATTGCTGTGAAGATCAATGGGATAACCTGTTTAAAGGGATTAAATGTCCCAGCTAGCATGACCTGCCAAGGTTTCCGAGACCTTTATGTCAGCACTAAAATCTTCAACCACTTCACTACCAGAGCTCCCTTAATAAAACAAAGAAAGTCCTTATTTTAAATTGGCTTGCATTCATGCATGTAGGGGTTAGAAATCAAACATATTTTTGAAGGGCACAATTCAATACATGGCATATTGGTTTCTGTTTTTGTTAGGTGTCAGTTCCAACTCATAGTGACCCTATCTATGTACAACAGAATTAAACATTGCCTGGTCCTGCCTATCCTCACAATCATTTCTATGTTTGCACTCATTGTTGCAGCCACTGTGGGGAATAACTACATCTAGTGCTCCAGCCATTCAACCAGGTCCAGCCAAGTTCACAACAATCTTAACTACCACAGGCAGATTGGCCAGGAATAAAACCTGGGTCTGCCTCATAAAAGATGAGAATTCTACAACTAAAGCATCAATGTCCCCACCCTCAGATACCTATAGTCCTATTAAGGAGAATAAATATGCACACATTAAAATAACAAGACATGTCCCACTTGTATAAATCACACACTTTTGTCATGTGAAATTGACTGTCAGTGACTAAATCACTGGGAAGGGAGAAGCCAGAGACAGATCAGTGGCAACCCTTGGCACTCAAGTCTGTCAGATCAGTTTGAATCCTGGATCCATACCTTTTCCTCCCAACCTCATTTTGTAATTGTAGGCTGGTAAATCCTGAGATTTATAGATTTACTCTGAATGAACAAAATTCCATCATTCATGACCTGCCTACCTCCTACAGTTGTTGTCAAAAAGCACCTCAGATCATATAAGTAAATGACTTAGTCATAAGATCCAAAGGCATTTTATTTATGTTGCTAAACATTCATCTTTCTGCCATCATTCTAGCTTCTCTTCTTTATAAGTCTTCCAGGATTTCCTCAGAACCCTCAAAATTCTTTTAGAGTCACTAAGTTACTCCTTTCATTCATTCAGCTATGTTTATTGATTATTGCACACTGCTGTGTTCCAAGCGGGAGCTCTGGTAGCATAGTGCCTAAGGCACTTGATTGCTAACCAGAAGGCTGGTGGTTCAAACCCACCAGCCGCTCCTCGGAAGGAAGATGGGGCAACCTACTTCCATACTAATACTGCTTTGGAAACCGAAGGAGGGGGCTCTATGAGTTAGGTCTGACTCGATGGCACATAACAACAACATGTTCCAAGCACTGGGGATTTGCTATAAAAAGAGAGAAATGTGAGGTCCCACTCTTATGGAACCTATGCTCTAGGATGTCCACAAACAGTATTTAAGTAAGTAAAGTAACATGATAATTTCAAATACAGGCAATTTCTGGGAAGGAAATATGTGGTAGCTGAATTTGTATGTCAACTTGGCTGGGCCTGGGTGAGTGCCTGGGCAGCTGGTGGTAGTTATTCTCCATGATGAGACTGGCAATCAACTCCATGGTGTGATCTACCACAAGCAGCTGAGTGGCTGTCTTTGGGATGTGGTCTGCTTCTTATATACAAGGCTAAGCCTTGGAGATAGTCTCTAGCTTACGGCATGCTTGGACCCTGCCATTAGCTGTGTCATTGTTCAGCAGCCTGCCATGCTCTGCCTACTTTTGCACCTACAATGGACTTAAATTAACGGCCTGCTGTATGGTTTGGTAACATTGGTACAGTGCCTTTTTACTTGTCAACCTTGGGCTTGGCAGCCTCAGTAGCCAGCAGCTGTCTGAGAGAAGAAACACCTCTAGTTCCAGTGGGCCAAGAGCAGAAGGCAGAGCTGGACCCCAAGGTGGAGGCTTTCACCCAGCCCCTAGAGCCTGGCACTTTGAACTTGGACTTACATCCTCCAAGCTGTAAGAGAATAAACTCCTATTTGTTAAGGCCATCCCATTTGTGGTACATTCCTGTCAGAGCGGCACTAGGTATCCAGAACAGAATACAATAAAGAAACATGATACAAAAAGAAGTGATGTGTATCTGTATGTTAGGGGTGGGGGTGATAAAAGGCTTTCCAGCAGAAGTGGTCTTGATGCTAAGCACCAAAGGATAAGACGGATGCTCAAGGTGGGAGTGTTTCAGGCACAGAAGGAAAACCAGAGAGGCTGGCAGATGGGAATGCTAGTTGAGATCAGAGAAGATGGTGGGATCCTGACTAAGGAAGACTTCACAAACTGGGTCAGGAGTTTCTATTTGATTCAAAGAATAATGAAGAGTCCTTGGAGAGATTTAAGCAGAAGAGTGACAGAATCTAATTGAAAAGTTTAACAGCTCCCTTTGGCTGCTGCATGGATGGCTGGATGATAACAAGAGTAGGGGAGTGGGTAACGGTAGTGACAGCAAATAGGAGGCTATTTTTGTACTCACATGAGAGGTAACTGTGGAGTGCCAATGATGCTTTCAGTATATAAACCCAAACCAAATCCATGGCAGTTGAGTCAATTCCAACTCACAGTGACCCTATAGGACAGAGTAGAACTGGCCCATAGGGTTTCCAAGGCTGTCAACCTTTATGAGATCAGAGTGCCACACCTTTCTCCTGTAGAGTGGCTGATGGGTTTGAATCACTGATACTTTGGTTAGTAGCATAGTGCTCTAACCATGGTGCCACCAGGGCTCCCTCTTCAACATATCGAGTCAAATGTTTGTAACTGATTTTTTTTTTAAATGTCATACACCCCTGCCTGAAATGTTGAATCTTTAAGATCAGGAACCATGTAAGATTAATTCCTTCTGTCTTATTATAAGCATATGAGGAAGATTAAAAAAAAAAAAAAAAGTTCATGCATCAAAAGTGAAAACTAAAAATATATTTCCATATGAATTTTATATTCTCACTCTCAAAAGCTCTTTCTAATTCAAAAGATCTATATATGGTAGACTTCACCAGATGTCTAAATTTTGAGGAAAAACAGAAGTAACAATTAGGAAATTGAGTGTAAAATGTTTTGCCACCATGTTATTTCTCTTCCCTCAACAGAGCAATGCATGCCACTCTCACTTTAGAGACAAGTGGCTAATGTTTTGGTGATCTTGTCAAGTCACATTAGTAACTTTTGTCTGGGGCATCGACTCTGAGTAACATGCAGGGAGAAGCTTCCCCTCTGTTCTTAAATGTTCGAACAATGTCTTGTGCATGCTACTGATGTGCTAAAGTTTCAGCCTTCTCACTGGGTACCACTGTGTAACTTTGGACACATCTTTCTTTTGTGGGTGTTATCTCCTCATCAAAAAATGTGTTGGATCACATTGGGTGTTTCTATTAAGGAGCAAAGGTGGAAAGTGTCTCTCTCAAACATACTTTTAAGCCTAATTCCCAACCTGTAGGCCCTCAGAATGGCAGGCATTGAGGGATTGACAGAGCTGTCAAACCTATATATTCACCATGCTTTGTCTGTGGACCAAATAAAATATCTTGTCCTTATGTAAGATTTAATATTCCTTCAAACTTATTTTAGTGATGTTTGGGGAAATAAAATACAAATATGTTTAAAATGTTAATAATCCATGGCAGGCCTTTGTAATAGTTTTGTCTCAATATGAGGTCACTAAATTATCAAGGACCTTCCCTTCACACTCCAAAAGGTTAGTATTCTCTGAGATGCAGGCTGGGGAATCAGGCATGTAGAATCTTGCACCTGGGAGATGGAGAACTTCATGAGGACTGGGAGATGCCCAACAATTTCTGTGTCCTCATGGTACTTGGCAGAAGTGCCGAGGCACAGTGGGAAGGAAAGGGAAGTCACATTCACGAGGGGCTGCCAAATCGGCACATTTTCTCTAGACTTGTAAAACACAGTTGTTTCCAAAGAGAACCCTATGGAGAGGTACTTTCAGGATGATGATGACTGTATTAGATTCCTAGGGTTCCTACAACAAAGTGCCACTAACTCAGTGGCTGAAACTTCACACCTTAGTCTCTCACCGATCTGAAGGCCAGAAGTCTGCAGTCAGAGTGTAGGCATGGCTATGCTCCTGCTCAAGGATCTGAGGGAAGACCCTTTCTTGACTCTTCAAGCTTTTGATAACCCAGGGTGCTCTTAGCTTGTAACAGCATATTCCACTGTCTGCCTCTGTCTTTACATAGCCATCTTCTTCTCTTCTTGTCCTCTCTGTGTCTCTTTTCCTTTTTTTATAAGGACAACCATATATTGGATTAACTGCCCACCTTATTTCAGTATGACCTCATCTGACCATGGTCATGACCATGGAGATCATGTTCTCCATTTCATTAATGAAGAAACTGTGGTCCAGGGGAAATTTGAACTCAGAGAGATCAAGTAATCTGTTCAAGTTCACAACTACTAACTGTCTCAGCCCGGGAAGGGCTACAAGTTGAGACAAATCAGAAATATAGGGTCTCTGTAAAATTTCACATTGTTCCAATAAACATGTGTCCATTTCTCCAACTTATCCACAAAAAAACAACCAACTCAATTAAAAATGGACAAAGGGCTTGAACAAGAGTTCACTAAAGAGGATATTCCAGTGGCCAACAAACACATGAAAGGATGCTGAAGATTATTAGCCATTGTTGTTGTTATGTGCCGTCGAGTCAGCCCTGACTCATAGTGACCCCTCCTTGGGTTTCCGAGGCAGTATCACTATGGAAGTAGGATAATATTAGCCATTAGAGAGATGCAAATTAAAACCACAGAGAAATATCACTTCACCCTTGCTAGAATCTCGCTGATTAAAAAAAAAAAAAAAA
>NW_006921811.1:1053882-1056972 GCF_000298275.1 Orycteropus afer afer | reverse complement strand
GCCCAACAGAAATAACCCAGGTGGATAACATTTACAATCAGGAGCACCTCAGTTGCTCATTCCACCACTGAGTTTACAATGACTTATGGGTAGAAAAGCCATACTAAGTAATTTACTACACTGCAGTCAATTTGGCTGGGCCATGGTTTTGAGTCGGGGCAGCTGGATGCAGTTATTCTCCATGATGAGATAGTTATTACCTCCATGGTGGAATCTGCTGTGAGCAGTGAATTAGTTGTCTTCAGGGTTTGACTGGCTTCCAACATGTAGGAAAAAATCAAGAAAGGTCTCTACCTTTTCAGCACATTTTAATCCTGCATTTGGCCAAGTCTTCATCTCAGTGGCCTGCCATGTTGCCTGCTGATCATGGGATTGTGCCATTCTAGTTGCAGACTTTGGGTTTGTTGGCTTCATCAGCCAGTAGCTGCCAAAGTTATGAGAAACTTCCACTTCCAGTGGATCTGGAATAAGAGGAAGAGCTGATGCCTAAAGCCAAAGGGCCTTCACCCAGCTCCTAGAGTCCATACTTTGAATTTAGTCTTCTAGCCTCCTAAACTGAAAGAGAATAAATTCCTGTGTTTTCAAGCCATCCATTTGCAGTATGTCTGTTATAGCAGCAGTAGAATCAAGACAGAGGACACTGGTTTTCTGCTAATGGTGGTGGAATATTTTGGACAATGATAATGATAATGGTGGCACAACAAGAGAAATGAAATCAATGTCATTGAATTGTAAGTGTGGAAATTGTGTTGGTGAATGTTCTGATATAGATATTTTCATTAAATTAAAAGAAATAAAAGTGTGACTAACTAGTGGATGAAAGAACAAGTGGCCTTACAAGCCATGTCCTACACATCTCAAAGTCTCCCCCACTCCCAGCTGGGACATGGGGCCTCTGTGCCCAATGCAGAGGTAAGCACCAGTCTGAGAAAAGATGGAGACACAGCCAGATGAGGGAGGAAGCAGCATGTGATGGCATTTGTTTCTGTAATAGTCTTATGACACCAATATTTAATTTTCTCATTGAGACTATTTCCCAATGTATCAGCAGAGCCAAAGAAATGGCTCAATGCAGAGAGGACCATATTTATACTTCTATTAGGGGGAGAGCAGAGTGATGTTCCACAGTGATACATTAGTGCCTTTTGCCAAGAGCAGATAGCACTCGGGGTTTATTATTCATCCTTTCCTCCATCTTCATCTCCTCCCCTTTTGGGCATGGAGCCTGGACCATCTTTACCCTGCTCGGAATGAGAACTGAGTGGCTATTTTGAATCCTATTCTCCTGCCTATGCCAAACCCTCTCTTAGCTACTTGGGCAAGTCCCTTTCCTTCTTTGAGCTCACAGTCCTCCTCTGTAAAATAAGGCTAGTGATCTGGCATAACATGATGTTTGTGTGTGTGTGTGTGTGGTTGTGGTAACTATATATGTAACATATTTGCTATTTCACACTTTTTACATGAATAATCCAGTGGAATTAATTAAGCTTATCATGTTATTCAAACATCACCTTTGTCTATTCTCAAATATTTCCCTCACCCTTAACAGAAGCTCCTGCCCACTAAGCATTGAGTCTCCCCACCCCCCACACACAGACCCTGATGGGTTAGAAGATTAAATATGATGCTTGATAGAGTGCTAGTTACAAGTTAAATGGTCATACCTTACAGATTTGATTTTGTGTGTGTAGTTTTTGGGAGGTACTCTCAAGGTAATTTTTGATTCATTGTGACCCCATGTGACAGAGGAGAAGTGCCCCATAGCATTTTCTTGACTATAATCTTTACAGAAGAGGATTCTCACAGCTTTTTTTTCATGGAACCATTGGGTGGGTCTGAACTGACAACCTTTCAGTCAGCAGCCAAACACCTAACCATTGCACCAATGATATGATGGAGAAAGCATGGGCTGGGAGTCAATCCCCATGAGGCCAAGCCCTGACTCTGCCACTTGCCAGCTTTGTGCCAGTCACCTCTCTGGGATGTCTCCTTTGCTCTCAGAGTTATACAGTAGACAACTCTTGCCTCTAGAGCCTTCCACTGTGAGAAAGACTTGCCTCTCCACCTCCGGGTAAGCTCCCAGCTGGATCAAAACCTAGGAATCCAGCCTTGGGGCAACCCATTGTGAACCAAGTGCTGTCATGCAGTGGGATTTCAGTATCATTCCTTGTGCTTGAGCCCTTGTTCCATTTCCTAGATGCACACAGCCCTGCCATGTGCCTACTATCCAACCAATGCTTATCAATTAACTAATGGGCATCAGCCATTAGGGTTACAGAGGTGGACAAGCCACGGTACCTAACTTCAGGAAGATCACATTTCAGGGAAGAGAAATAGAAAGGAAAAATAGCATCTACTCACTGAACGTCTACTGCAGGTCAGGGATTCAACTAATAATTTACTTACAGCCAGCTCCAATGTAATGCTTGTTTTTATAGCACAAATGTGTTCCCACACAATTGATATAATCAGAACAAAGCCAGCAGCCATGGAGTTGATGTGTCATGTTGGACCCGGGTGTATCAGAATAGAGCTGTGCTCCACAGGGTTTTCAATGACTCATTTTTTCAGAAGTAGATTCCCAGGCTTTGCCTTCAGGTGCCTCAGTGAGTGTGGATTCAGACCTCCAACTTTTCGGTTACCAGAGGAACACATCTTCCATTTGCAACATCCAAGGGCATCCACATGATTCATTAGGGAAAACATGGAGGATAATGCAGATTTTCTATGTTTAGTGAGATTTTGGCCACAAGGAATCTTGGATGGGCACAGAAAACTCTACCATGGAACCAGCCACATAGGAATCCACAAAACACACACACACACCTCAAACATCCCCTAGCCACCTTAGCTCTCGAATGTGTTATGAGCCTCGCTCACTCAGCCACACCCAATGTTACCACTTGTCCTGTGATTTCTAACGACCCTCCCTTCATCACTTCACAATCACTCAAGCTGCTCCCTCCCAACCTGCACTTCCACAAGCAAACTTTGCTGTTGTTGTTGTTGTTGTTATGTGCCGTCGAGTCAAACCCGACTCATAGCGACCCCTCCTTGGGTTTCTGAGGCAGTATCACTACGGAAGTAGGA
>NW_006921811.1:1050789-1051530 GCF_000298275.1 Orycteropus afer afer | reverse complement strand
TTCTCAATTCTATTCCATTGGTCTATGTATCTGTCATTAAACCAGTACCAGGCAGTTTTGACTACTGTGGCTGTATAGTAGGTTTTGAGATTCGGCAGTGTGAGACCTCTTACTTTGTTCTTCCATCTTCACTGTTAAGGAGCATTCTGGCCATGCTTTGTCCGAAATAGATTTGTTCATTCTTCTAACATTCCACAGTATATTCAATTTTCTTCACCAACACCATAAATGCATCAATTGTTCTTCAGTCTTCCTTACTTATTGTCCAGTTTTCACATGTATATGAGGTTATTGAAATACCATGACTTGAGTCAGGCACATCTTAGTCCTCAAAGTTACATCTTTGCTTTTTAGTACTTAAAAAAAAAAAAATTATTTCACAGAATATTTGCCCAATGGAAGTGCATTGATTATGGATCTGAATAACATGAAATCTTTGATAAGATTAGTTTATTTTTCGAGTTGTGAAGACTTTTGTCTTCTTTGTGTTATAGTGAAATCCATAGTGAAGACTGTAGTCTTAGATCTTCATCAGTAAGTGCTTTAAGTCCTCTTCACTTTCAGCACTACCTAGTATAGCACTGTTGTTGTTGTTGTTATGTGCCATTGAGTCGGACCCAACCCCTCCTTGGGTTTCCGAGGCAATATCACTATGGAAGTAGATTGCCCAACCTTCCTTCTGAGGAGTGGCTGGTGGGTTTGAACCACCAGTCTTCTGGTTAGCAGTCAAGTGCCTTAGGC
>NW_006921811.1:1043003-1050689 GCF_000298275.1 Orycteropus afer afer | reverse complement strand
GATTGCCCAACCTTCCTTCCGAGGAGTGGCTGGTGGGTTTGAACCGCCAGTGGTCTGGTTAGCAGGCAAGTGTCTTAGCCACTATGCTACCAGAGCTCCAAAGCAAACTTTAGGCCTTTTATTTTATTACTTTAGGCCTTTTATTTTATTTTATTTTTTTCTTTAGGTCAAGGGCCATATTTACAGCACTCTTTCATTTCTTGGAGTCCCTGGGTGGCGAAAATGGTTAAGACGCTGGGTTGCAAACCAAAAAGTTACAGGTTTGAGTCCCCTATAGGTCCCTCAGAAGAAAGGTCTGGAGAGTCACTTTGGAAAAATGTGGCCATTGCAGGCCCTCTGGAGCCCGAATCTATTCTTACACACATTGGGTCACCCTGAGTCACTGGCACTTTGCCTACAACTGGTTTTAGGTTTATCGTATTCCTCAATCATGTAACATGTGTCCACTTGTGCTATCCATTTTCTTAAGTTTCTATTATTTTTGTTAAAATGTATCAGTGATGAAGATTTTCAGTGTTGTGTCTCTAACCTCATTTTTTTTCCCCATAAGTCCTGTGGTTGATGTTGTGTGATTGTGCATAGCAACACAGCAAATTTTAGGAGCTGATAACACATTTTAACAAAATGGATTGTACATAATCACATTTAATTTAACTTAATTATGACCAAACCAAAACTCACTGCCATTGAGTCAGTTCTGACTCACAGCAATGCCCATTGGGTTTCGATGGCTGTAAATCTTTATGAAAGTAGACTATCTCATCTCTATTCTGCAGAGCAGCTGGTGGGCTTGAGCCACTGGCCTTTTTGTTAACCATCCAATGTAGTGGTTAACCACTACACCACCAGAGCTCCCTCATTGACAAGTGAGTATTATCTCTATACATATTATGTGGTTGTTGTTTTGTTAAATTTATGGATGTGGGAACCTGAGGGGCTCAGTTCTATCCAAGCTACCCTCTACTACATGGTAGGATTGAAACTAAAACCCAGATCTTTCCAATTCCCAACTGTGGTTCTTAACTACTTCTTTACTACCCTGGAGATTCACAGAGTTAGGACGTCAACTTCCCATCTACATTTTCAGATCTGAGATGCCACCCAAGAGGATGTAAAGCCTGCTGTGGTCCACAGCTTCTCTTTCAAAGGCTATAACATCTTAGAGAATATAATCTAGGTCTTCCATCTAGAAGAATTGAGAGGTGCATCAATTCCTTCCCATAAGGAGTTACTCCTTGATCCGTGCATTTCCAGGTGCTCAGGTTACAACCTTGTAAAAACTGACTTTCTCCTGACCTCCCTCTGCTTAGAGTTCAATGGAAGAAGACAGAGGAGGCAGCTCCTGGGTGGAGGTGTCCTGGACACTAAGGGAAGGGAGCTTGCAAACAAGAACATGTGGTGAGAAATGTCAAAGGCTGTTAGAAATGTCTGTAAAATCAGTGCTAAAACGCAGCCACCATTTGGGAGATGGGGGTAGAATGAAGATTGCCCTAGATTTGGGAGTGAACATGGTATAAAGAAATAGAGGCAGGCAGTCTGGGAAACGTCTGGGGAAAGGTTTACTCCAAAGCAGAAGAGCATAGTAGGTGTGGGCATGAGATGATGGGCTCTTTTGTTAAAGGGAGGCAGATCACCCAATGTCAATGCTAAAGAGATGAGGAAGTACATTGAGTGGGGATGTGGTGGCAGGTGGAGCCAGACTCCATGGGGAGCTTCTTTCCTGACCCTGATACCTGCCCTCCGGGAGCTCTGGTGGCACAGTGCCTAAGGCATTTGACTGCAAACGACAAAGCTGACAGTTCAACCCCGCCAGCTGCTCCTCAGAAAGAGGGTTGGGCAATCTACTTCCATGGAGATACCTTGGGAACCCAAAAAAGGGGCGCTATGAGTCAGATCCAACTTGACGGCAGTGAGGTTTTTTTTTGGACATCTCCCCTGAGTGAAGGATTCAGATGGTGGTGGCTCCCCTTTGATTGTCCCCCCAACCCACCAACCAGCCTCCTTTGGAGTTAAAAGGCTTGTCAGTGTGTTCTGGGTGTCATTCCAGTAGGCCCACTGCCTTACCAGAAAGTTATGGCAGGTGCACATGAAGGCACTGGCCTCAGATTCTCTTTCCTTCCCATCTGTAATCTGCCTGACAGTCATTATCACCAGATGCTGTGGTGGGCTGTCAGGAGAGTGACAGACTCCGAGTGCGTCCATGAGGGCAGTGTTGACAGTGACTGCAAATTATCCCATGGGTTACCATGCGTGTAGGTGTGGCATCAGCTGGGGACAGGGATCGAGCCTTGGATGGATTCTGCTTCTTGCTCCCCGCTTTGCACATGTCTTCTTGTGCAACTCAAAAAACCTACTTCTGTGGATTTTCTACTGAAGAAAAATTGAGCAACTCCATTTCACTCTCTGTTGCAAAATAAGAAAAGGGAGGAAGAGTACTGGCATGAAAAATAATTGGGTTTGGATTCTGATCACATCCTTGAGAGGTCTGGGGAGACTTAGGCCTATGTTTCTCCAGTATCTTTCTTGTGCCTCTGCTAACACACATCATGGCTTTATGTGACACATATTGTTACTAGATGCTGCTGAGTTATAGTAATCCATTGACACAAGGAGCTCTGGTAGCATACCTACTAACCAGAAGGCTGAAGGTTCAAACCCACCAGCCACTCCTCAGAAAGAAGGTTGGACAATCTACTTCTGTAGTGATACTGCCTCAGAAACCCAAGGAGGGGTCGCTAAGAGTTGAGTCCGACTCAATGGCACATAACAACAACACACATTGACATGGTAGCTACCATGATGGGCTCAAGTATAGCAGCAATTGTGATGCTGGCATACCACCAAGTAGTGTTTTGTTCCATTTACATAGAGTCACTATGAGCCAGAGATGACTTGACAGTACCTAACTACAACAACCTGACAACAACAACTACAACAACAGGCGCTCTGGCGATGTAGTGCCTAAGACATTTGACTGCTAACCAGAAGGCTGGGAGTTCAAACCCACCAGCCACTCCTTAGAAGGAAGATTGGCCAATCTACTTCTGTAGTGATACCGCCTCAGAAACCCAAAGAGGGGTCACTATGAGTTGGATCTGACTCGATAGCTGTGAGTTTGGTTTTTTAACAACAGCAACAACAATGTACAACAGAACAAATCACTGCTCTGTCCTGCACCATCCTCACGATCACTGCCATGTGACATATAGATGACCATTTTAATCTTTAATAATTACATATCTATTTCAATGTATATTTGACAAATATATATAAAGCTATCATAGCAAGTCCTTGACTTCCTGCATTTTTTTTCCAAAGCAACTGTAGTGGGTTGGATAACGTTCCCCCAAAATTAGTGTCCTTCTCAGAGGTTCACAATGTACCCTTATTTGGAAATAGAGTTTGTCATCACAGATGTAATTGGTTGAGATGTCATATTGGAATAGGGTGAGCCCTTAATCCAATAGGACTGGGGTCTTACAAGAAGGCAAAAGACGTACAGACATACAAGGTGAACAACAGGTGAAGGTTGTAGCAGAAATTGAGGTGATCATGCCACAGGACAAGGAACATCAAGGACTCATGGCAATACCAGAAGCCAGGAGAGAGCCTGGAACAGATCCTTCCAAAGAGCTTCCTGAAGGAACCAACCCTATTATCACCTTGAATTTGGACTTACAGCCTTTAGAACTGTGTGAAAGTAGAAAATATCTTTATCTTGTTTTAAGCTGCCCAATGTATGGGACTTTGTTATAGCAGGCACAGGAAACTAGTACAACAACTTTAACCAACCCAACAACCAGTTGCTGTTGAGTTGATTTTGACTCCTGGAAACCCATGTGCATCTCTTACATATAACATAAGAAATTCTCATGACAATCCTACAGAGAACATAGGATATTCATAATTGTAAACCCTTTTCTCATAGATGAGGCAACATGGAGATAAGGAGAGGTCAAGTGCCTTTCCCAAGATCAGAGCTAGTCACTGTAATGCCAAGATTAATGCCAGGTTGGTCTTGAAGTACAAAACATACCACCACGTAGAACCAGACTGAGCATCAAGTAGGAGACACACCACACAGCACACACACACACACACACACAGGATTATGTTGTCCAGACATTTCAGAAACAACTGTTCATGTACAGTTATCAAAGGGCTTCTATGCAGACCATCACATAGCACCCTTCAACTTTTATTTTTTTCACAACCCTTATGCATTTTGTGATGTATTTTCCAATCAAGTCGGGAAGAGTTGACACAGTGGCTGCACCAGTGGGCTCAAACATGACAATGGTAGTAAGGATGCCACAGGCAGGATGCGGTGGTGTTTGGTTCTGTTGTCCTACCAGTCAGAATCAACTCAGTGGTATCCAGCAGAAACAGGGGAGGGCTGGAAGGGAAGCAAACTCACCCATACCAGGTCCTGTGATTAAGACTCTTATTTAAAATAGACCATTTCTTTCTAACAAATCTCTCTGAATTACAATGTTTATTGCAACCCACATGATCTCTTGACTAACATAAGCCATCCCCAAAGAAAGAACAAGAACTCAAAATAGCAGCAGCCCACCATAATTAGAGGTTTGGTCATATTTACCTAAAAATAGTCTTAGCACGCTACTGCCTTTTAGTGCAGTACAAGGGTACATTGTGATGAAGTCCCCAAAACAGCATGACTTCAAACATAATTTTCCAAGTGTCTTGTCTTAGAGGGCAGGAAAATATTCTTTATTCCTATGAAAGAATCTTTCAAGGATATTCATAATCGTAAACCAGAAGACTTAAGCCAAGTTTGACTGATCCCAAAATGTAATCACTCTAGAAAATGTAATCACCAAGACGTCCAAGTAGGTGAGAATTGCCTGAACATTTTGCCCTGCACTATTAATTAAGCATAATCACCTGGAGAACAGGACAAGAGAACATAAGATAGAGTGATTGATCACGGTCCTGACAATTTCACATGATCTAAAATGTTGAAGATACCAGAAAGGATATCTACCCCATCCCATCCTGGGATTGGCATTAAAATAGAATCCTTATAAGCATCTTTTATACACTTGCTCTATTTGATGAGTCATCAGTAATCAAGAGTAAATGAAAAATAAAACAGAATCAACGAATCTGCTGGAAACAAATCCATTACCATCAAGTTGATTCCAACTTATAGCAAACCTATAGTACAGGGTAGAACCTCTGCATTGCGTTTCCAGGCTGTAAATCTTTGCAGTTCATCACCAATGATCCTAAAATAATAAATACCAGGTTATTTACCTCTCCTGAAAGATTTCCTAGGGCTATTTCTTGAGACAGTGTTTAGGATACAGAATGGCTTGATCCCGTGCCCCTAAATAGCTAACTGAACATTCTAAAGTGTGACCTATTGGAAACCAATAGACCTTTGAATGGCAGTTTCTGGCAAATGCCTTGTTCTAGTCTGTGCCCACTGAAAACTAAATCCATCCCAAAAGTAATTAGTAAGGGTCTTGTCCTGTATAATATCTGTGCTGGGAGTGACAAGCACTTCGAGAGAGAGAAGAATGGTGATAATGAAATAAATCTGAGAAGGCAGCTGGTTTGGGTTGATGACAGCAGATTGGGAAGAGACCCTAGAGCCTTGCCAAGGAGTCCAGGATTTGGTGTGGAGTTTGAAGGGTGGCATTGATGAGTCCTGAGCACAAGATGATGTATCTTTATAGACTGATCAAAAAGAGACACAAAACATAGGAAGACAAGCTAAGAAACTGTTATACTGTCTTATTAGAAACGTGCTGTGGGAATAGAAAAAGGTATTTTGTTCTGAAGATTTTTTTTTTTCCTTTTTTTCAGCATTCTTTTGGAATCTTTGCCATTTTTGCTTGGGATAATTATTATTCTGAAATTATGGATGCTGTTATCTCTCACATTAATTGAATACTTTTAAAATTACTCAGAACTCATTAGAGTATCCTGGAAAAAGATGAGAGTTAAACAATATGAGGCACAGTTATTTTCCACAGGACATAATCTTGGGTGCAAAAATAGATATCTTTATTTCTCTGTAACCCTACTTAATCTCTTCCTTGAGTTTTGTAGGTACCTGATGGCTGGAAATCTAGTCACTTCCCAGAAAATGTACTTTTTCAGGCTTAAACATTGTCAAAGTGTTCTTTTTCTAAGTTACCCAACAAGAATCATAAAGGTTTAGTTCTTTATCTGTGGAATGATGTAGATGAACATGAACTTTTGAATCAATTGTTTCTGTTTGTGTTGTTGTAGTAGGTACCCTCAAGTTGGTTCTGATTCATAGTGACTCTATGTACAATACAACAAAATCTGCCTGATCCCATGTCATTCTGAATCATTGCTCTCTTAAGCCAATTGTTGCTGCCCCAATGTGTCCATTCATCCTGTTGGACACTTTACTGAGCATTATGTCCTTCTCTATGGATTGTTACATCCTGATAAAGTACATGAGGTGAAATCTCACCATCTTCATTTATTTATTTATTTATTATTGTGATTTGGGTGAAAATTTACAGAGCAAATACACTTTCCATACAGCAGATAACATACACTTTGTCTCATGACATTGACTACAATTTAGCACAATGTAACATCTCCTCTCCCACTTCCTCCCAATAGTTACCTCCTCCTTGTGCCCATCCTTCTATGCACTTCCACCCCCTGAGCTATCTCCCCATTCCTGAGTAACCCTTCTTTCTCTCATGTTTTTTCTCTCCAAGGAGTGTATCTACCTCAGGGAAATGCTCAACTGATATGCCTGTCTATTGTTTGGCTGGAAGCCACAGGTGTGCATTCAATTCCAGACCTGAAGGGCCGCTAGGGACCCACTGTCTCAGTGGTTCCACCAGGCTCCATCAGGCAAGCAAACCTGTTCCCCACTTTTTTTTTTTTTCAAAATGATTTTGAGTTTTCTTCCACATTGTTTGTCCTGTCTGTCTAAGATCTCCTACAAAGATCCTCTTGCAAGTGGTTGACAATAGTAGCTGAGCATCATCTATTTCTTCTGGTCTCATAGTCATATAGGCTGCAGATCGGATGGTGTACCAGTAGCTAGGACTAATTGTTTCCATGAATTTTTGGTTTTCTTCATTCTTCTTAGCTCTGGACGAGGAGAGACCCATCATTGCATCTAGATGACAATTTGCTATCTTTTAAGATCTCAGTCGCTTTTTGCCACAGCAGGAGGTGGAACAATGATTTCTGTAGTATGTTATGCCAATTGAGCTTAATGTCCTCTGAGACTAAGGTCCTAAGCCCATAGGTTCAACTACGCAGTCCCTCTGGGTAGTGGGCTGTGACCAAGCAGTGACTACAACCTTGCCCCTTGTCAACCCCATTATACACCTGGGAATTCAAATCATACACATAAAGTTATTGGACCACTGTCTGCCAGGCCTATACATCTTCTTGGGTGCACTCTTGACTTCATATACAAAGCTAATATTTCAGCCTGTCCATCCATCTATCCACCCATATACTCATGTTTGCCTTCACTGACCACGCCGTACTATATGCTCAAAAGGGTTCATCTTTGTTGTCTGTACTTCCCATGTACCTCTCTATGTCTTTCTCTTTCTCGATGCCACTATATTGATCACTCACATTTGGTACATTGCCCTTTTCTTCACCCAAATCAAAACTTATCTCTATCTAACAGTATTCCCTCCCCTCCCC
>NW_006921811.1:1027346-1039963 GCF_000298275.1 Orycteropus afer afer | reverse complement strand
TCACTATGGAAGTAGATTGCCCAACCTTCCTTCTGAGGAGTGGCTGGTGGGTTTGAACCACCAGTCTTCTGGTTAGCAGTCAAGTGCCTTAGGCATTATGCCACCAGAGCTCCTAGAATAGTTTAGAAGAAAAAGAAAGAAAGAGTTATTATCACCTTTCTTCCCTTCACATTCAATGTTCCTAGATTAATATTCTTCAGTGAGAAATAATCAGTAAATAAGCCATTCAGTTATGAATTCATTTTAAAAGTAGACAAAACAGATTAATTTAATGCCTGAGCATGTTCACTCTTGAATGAATGTTATAACTTGCTTAAACTGTACGCATTCAATGAAGTTTTATGGTACGTATATTCACTTAGCATGTATATTCATTTAGCAAATTGTACTTAATGAATATTCAGTTTGCATTGTTTCCTTTTCCATATTTCTATCTGAGTATTCAGTGCCCTTCTATTAAGTTTGATGTTCTACACAAAGGAGTACGAGCAGAAATAGAATCTCCTGCTTTGTGTCTCCACCCTTCAAAGCAAAGCAGGGGTCCACCTCTCAGAGCCATGCCTGTAGAAAACAATAATAACATAATAATAAATGGTATTGAGTGAATTCCTAAGTTGGCTGCTATAGAAATGAAGGAAATAGTTTTAACTGGTGGGCATAAAGACGGAATTCTTAAATTAGTTGATCCAATATACTGTCATTTCAAAACTTTTGTTATCTGTATGCACTGACTTCTGCTTACAAGTTTTTGATAAAATTATTGGGCATTGATACTTGTAAACAATTAAGAGGAATAAGCTCAATCTTTACAGCATCCCTAATGTTTATCCCCGACGGATGATCAAACTGTGGCCCACGTGAAATAGCCGTCTGCAGCCACTAAGAACTGGTGAAGTTAAACATGACTCTGTGAAGTCTCATCCAGCACCTCAGTGGCCATGCTTTGCAGAATAATACAGCAGGTTCAGTGCACAGCAGGTGAGCTTCAACTCAGCAACAAAAGCCATAAGGAGGAAGAGGGAAAAAAAAGAAAAACATTGATTATATGTTACATTTATTGAGGACTAATTATATGCCAGTATTTAATATGTCATACCCAGTTCTGTTTGTCCTCAAAATAATCCATTGAGATAGCCACTATTACTTCCATTTTACAGATAAGAAAATTGAGACATAGAAAAATTAAGTACCTTGCCCAAGAATAAACAGCTAAGAAGTAATGGAGTTGGAATTTGCGCACAGAATGTGGTTCGAGCAAAAAAAATAGTGACACTCTGCTAGGCATCCACAAACTGCTGACATATCCCTGCGCTGTGTAGAGCTAGCTCAGATACAGGGGCAAGGCTGGTTCTGAAAAGAATTCCCTCTGGTACGTTCAAGAGTGGGGATGTCAAAAAGGCAAAGACAAGACCTAATGCGTACAGATACTTCTCAGGAATGTAAAATAAATACTTTAGTTACCTTTTAGTTTATTTTTCAGTAAAGGACACACGTGGAAAGGAAATATAGAGTGGCATGCTGTAGTATGCAGATAAGCCTTTAGTGCAAACTACGGGCCAGGAAGTGTTTGATTTTATGCTTCTTCATTAAAAAAAAATAATAATAATTAAAAAAAAAAAAAGATTGTTCCCTAGAAGCAAGGATGGCGAAACGTCGTCCTGCTCACTTCAGACATGTCACCAGATGAGAGCAATCTTTAGAAAAAGGTAGCATGTTTGGTAAAGTGGGGATTGACAAAAGCATGGGAATGCCACTGAGATGTATTGACACAACGACCACAACAATCTCAAACAAATCGAAGCTCATGAAGATGGCTCAGGGCTGCTGGGCAATGTTTTGTTCTATTATACATGAAGAAGGTCACCATGAGTTGGAGCCAACTCAGTAACAGCTAACAGCAATAGCACATTGGTTCAGAAAAGATGCCAACTACAACACTGGTGCACAATCTTTCTGTCTCAGCCATGGGACCATCTCACTTTGTTATGGTCACCCACTCAAGGACGACAAAACTCACAGGGCTTAGTATGATGAAAGAATCATAGAGGATTGCATGCATATGCTTGTCAACATCAGGGCTTGGTATTTCAAAAGACACCTTGAGAAGTGAGCTGGAGAACACAAATTAAAGTAACAATTTTTAGAAGTGATGAAATGCTCAGTTCAAAGAAGACGATTCAATAAGGTTCATTGTTCTTAAAAGAACAGTATAATCCTTCTAAGAATATATAGTGACAGAAATCAATATCTGCTGCACGTATTTCACAATATAAGTAATAACCACAAAACTAATCAGGGGGACTTTCCAGGTGTGTCCTTACCTATTTGAAAGGAGCCATGTAAAGCCCAGTTAGGTGAGGAGATAAACGTAACAAAAAGAGTATTATGTGTGGCCTAAAACTTGATTTCTTAATACAACCTAGGTTAGATAGAAAGAATTAATACATCTTTTTATTTAACAAAACCAAAACCTCATCACAATATCAACTAACAATATTAATCATGAGTTAGACTGTCAAAAGGAGCTCTGGTACCACAGTGCTTAAAGCATTTGGCTGCTAACCAAAGGATCAGTGGTTCAAACCCACCAGCCTCTCCACAGGAGAAAGATGTGGTATTCTACTTCCATAAAGATTACAGCTTTGAAAACCCTGTGGGGCAGTTATACTCTGTCCTGTAGGGTCACTGTGAGTCAGAATTGACTCAATGGCAGTGGGTTTGGTTTTAAGACAGTCACATTCTAATGGCCATCCTACATTTTTCTTAGAAGTATAACAGTAGACATGCTCTACTAAAAGATCTTTAAAATCCTAAGGGCCTTGAGAAGTTCCAGTTTGGAACAGAGGACAGATGGGACTAAATGAATAAGCACAAAACATCAAGCTTGCACACAAACAGCATTAATGGCCATTTATTCAGATCTCTATATGTCAGTCGGAAGACCGAAGAAAAGTTGATGCTTTTGAGTTATGCTGGTGAAGAATGCTGAAAGTACCATGGACTGCTAAAAGAACTAACAGATATGCCCTGGAGGAAGTACAGCCAGAATGCTCCTTGGAAGTGAGAATGCCCAGACTTCCTCTCACCCACTTTGGTCATGTTGACAGAAGGGAACATTCCCTGGAGGAGGATGTCACGCTTGGTAAGGTGGAGGGTCAACGAAGGAGGGGAAGGCCCTCAACAAGATGGAATGACTCAGTGGCTGCAGCAATGGGGTCCAGTATAGCAGGGATCTTAGAGCTGACATAGGACTGAGTGGTGTTTTGTTCTGCTGTGCATAGGGTTGCTTTGAGTCAGAGATGACTCAATGGCACTTAACAACAAAAACAATAATGTGTCAGTCATTTTGTTAGTACTTTACATTCATTATTTCATTTGATACTAACAACAAGAAATTCTAAGGAAAGAAATTATTCCCATCCTCCAGAATGGAGAAATTTAAACATAGGGAAATAAAGGAAAACATCTAAGGTGGCTCAGCTTGTTATTAGTGGCAGAGCCCAGTTCTCACCCACATCACTCTAAAGCCCATTCTGTTCCTTATACGTATACATAGGTAAATAGCTATGTTTGAATTGACTCCAACTCACGATGAAGTTAGGAACAAGAGAATGAAATGTGTGCCTGGTCCTTGATCATCCTCATGACTTCTGGCAAGTTTAAGTCACTGTCATGGATACTGTGCCAATCTATCTCCCTGAGGGTCTCCCTCCCACTTGCTGGCCTTCTACTTCAAAAAACATGATGTCTTCCTCAAGCAATTGATTCTTCCTGATGATATGCCCAAACAAGAGTGAGTAGGGCAATGTTCCATTGTGTTCATAGGGTTCTCGTTGGGTAATTTCAAACATTTATCCCCAGGCCTTTCTTCCTAATCTGTGTTAGTTTGGAAGCTCCACTGAAACCTGTCCACCATGGATAATCCTGTTGGGATATGAAATTTGGCTGGCATAGCTTCCAGTATCACACTAACACACAAGTCACCATAGTACAACAAATTGACAGCTGGTAGATTCCTGCTATAGCATCTTGCTTTTCATTTTTAATGGATGGCTTAGAAGAAACTTTCAAAATGGGTTCCAACAAAGAATCTTTATAAATGGTAGAAAACATAAACATGGGTATAGCTCATTGAAGATCAGATTGTAGTGTGAAAGAATGACTTCCTTGACTCATTCTGTTTGTGTCTTAGGAAAAAGACAGCTTATGATATAGGCTGGGACGGAAACTAACACTAGTAGTGATTTGGCTTTCAAGTTCATGAGAAATTCCAGTAGTAAGGTTTTAGAGAGTAAGAAATCAAAATGTTTTCTCTCCATCCACAGGAACACATGAAATGTCACATCCAGACAATGCTTCTGAATTGAATTTCTTGCATCTGTCCACTGGAGATCTCACAAGAGAAGGGAAGAAGTAGAAAAAGGCCTTTATTACAAGTTGTAATATTTTGTGAACTTCTGGGCCAAGAAAATTAAACAAATCGAAAGAGGGGACCACAAAACTAAGGGTGGATATATTATTTATAAATGTCTTTAAGGGCCAGTTGATCCCTAGGCCTTGAAATTGGCCCATGAGTTGACCCATGAGTTATGAGTTATGATAGTCTCATTTTATTTTTTACCCCATAATTAAACAAAGGCTCATGGCAGTCAAGCAATTTGTCTGAAGTCTCATAACTGTTAAATATTGAAACCTGCTTACATTCACATATGTCTAACTGCCTGCCTACAAGAATTAAAGTAAGGAGACATCTGATCCCTTTGCTATTAGAAGGGATGAAAGAAAGCACCAGAGATGTGTTGCTGGAGTGGAGAAATCCCAGATAGGACACACCTATTGGACTCCCTGTCCAAAAAAAAAAAAAAAAAAAGAAGAAAAAGAAAAAAAAAAGAAAGACAGATGAAATCAATACTGGCTTAGTTAAATGAGGGTTGAAGGCATTCCAAAAAGTGATTTTACTAGAAAATTAAGCTAGTCAGTAACTAAAGAGTTTAATGGGTTAGGATGTAGAGACCTGTGAGTGCAAATGTTAAATCCCTACTTTGTTACTCCCTAGGTCTGTTGAAGAGCAAAGATATCACATTGAAGACTAAGATTGGCCTAACCCAAACCATGATGTTTTCAGTTGCTTTATAGTCATGTGAAAGCAGGACAAAGAATAAAAATACCAAAAAAGAACTGATGCTTTTGAATAGTGGTACTGGTAGTGTAGTGCCTAAGGCACTTGACTGCTAACCAGAGGGCTGGTGGTTCAAAGTGACCAGCCACTCTTCAGAAGGAAGTTTAGGCAATCTACTTCCATAGTGATACCACCTTGGAAACCCAAGGAGGGGTCGCTATGAGTCAGGTCTGACTCGAAGGCACATAACAACAACAACTATGGGTAAAGAATATTGAAAATACCATGCACTGCCAGAAGAGTAAGAACAAATATCCTGGAAAAAATGTAGCCAGAATGCTTCTTGGATGTGAGAATGGCCAGAATTCGTGTCACCTACTTTGATCATGTGGTCAGAAGGGACTGGTCACTGGAGAAGATATCATGCTTGGTAAAGTGGAGGGTCAGAGAAAAAGGGGAAGACCCTCAATGAGATGGACTGACACAGTGGCTGCAACAATGGGCTCCAGCATAGCAAGGATCGTAAGGCTGGTGCAGGACCGGGTAGTGTCTTGTTCTGTTGGACATGGGGTCTCTATGATTCAAAGCTGACTCGACAGCACCTAACAACAACAAAAAGGTCTGCAGACTTAGGTGTCACCACCACCTATTGCTGTTAAGTTGATTCTGACTCATGGAGACCCCATTTGTGTCAGAGAAACACTACTCCATAGGGTTTTCAATGGCTGGTTTCTTGGAAGTATATCATCAGGCTTTTCTTCCAAAGCTCCTCAGGGTGGACTTGAACATCCAACCTTTTGGTTAGAGGCCAAACACATTAATGCTTTGTGCCACCCAGGGACCACTCTTTAATTCTTGATCCTATCTGCAATGTTTTGGGTCCACTAATAAGATAAAGATGTCAAGATGGGATTAGGCATGCAAGACATTTATTGGGAGAAGGAGAATGGGAGGAAACACTTCATACCATTGTATAGGTTTGATTCCAGTAAATGGAGAGAAGAAAGGACAAAGGCTCGGGTAGGAAGAATCTTGAACTGCAGCACAGTTTCAAAAAACATTAATCTGGGGAGCTCTGGTAGCATAGTGGCTAAAGCACTTGACTGCTAACCAGAAGGCTGGGGGTTCAAACCCACCAGCCACTCCTCAGAAGGAAGGTTGGGCAATCCTACTTCTGTAGTGATACTGCCTCAGAAACCCAAGGAGGGGTCGCTATGAGTCGAGTCTGACTCAACGGCACATAACAACAACAACAACAAAGTGCCACCCATTAGAGGAGTCCTGTGTCTCATTGGGAGAGAAATGCCCTGCCATGCTCAATCACTGGCTGAGGCCAGTGTAATATTTTGTGTAAATATGGTATAGGACTCAGAGGGACAGCAGCTTGAGTAATAGACAAATTATGTTACCTTCCATGATAAACTTGAATGGCATATCCTCATTGCTGCTACAGGGCATATGTAAGAAGTAAGTGATAATAAGAGCACATAGTTCTTGGGGCACATGGTGGGATTAAATGAGTTAAATAACATGTATGACACAGTATCTGGAGCACAGTAATTTTTTTAATATATGTTCTCTCTTATTAAAATATGCTTTCCATACTCTTTGAAATTTCTTCAACAAATGAAAAGAACTCTAATTAAATATTCATCCCAGGTTGTCCTTGTTGATCATCAGCACCCATTCCTCAATTAAATATGCCATTGGTTTTATTGCTTTGCATAATGTCCTAGAGATAATCAGTGTGGGTGCTAGAAAAGATTATTATTCTATAAAAAGGATAAATAACTTGATTTTCTTGACTTGAAGTTGGTGACGATACTACTCAATTTTCATTGTATTTGTTATTTATTTGTCTCCACTTCAGTTAAGACACCTTACAATCACCGAGTCTCACAGCTAAATGGAAATTTTTAACCACTTAGTCCAAATGCATATCTATGCTTTGCTTTCCCAAAGAAATGACCTTCCAGGCTCTCCTCACCAATAATAATGATAAAAAGTGTACAGCCTATGAGGAATGGTGTTGGTGGAGAATATTGAATATACCCTGCCCAGAGGGAGCAAGTAGTTGGACCTGTGGGGTGAGGACCATAGTCACAGGAGACATCGAGCTCAATTGGCATAACATACTGCACAAAACATTTTTCCACCTCCTACTTTGGTGAATAGTGTGCCATCTTAAAAGCTTGCAAACAACCATCTAGATGCAACAATGGGTCTCTTTTTGTCCAGAGCAAAGAAGAATGAAGAAAACCAAAGATTCATGGAAACAATTAGTCCAAGCGACAGGTATACCTTTTAATCCTCAGCCCATATGACTATGAGACCAGAAGAACTAGATGGTGCCCAGCTACCACTGTCAACCACTTGGAGAGGGATCTATGTAGGAGATCCTGGATAGATTGGGGAAGAACGTGCAGCAAAACTCAAAATCACTTGAGGGGAAAAAAAGGAAGAGGTTTGCTGGTCCAATAGAGCCTGATGGAACCACTGAGACTATTTCCCCTAGGTGCCCTTCAGGTCTGGAATTGAACCCACACCTGTGGCTTCCAGCCAAACAAAAAATAGGCGTATTAGGTGAACATTTACCCTAGGTAGATATACTCTTTGGAAATATCAATCATGGGAGAATAGAAGGGCTGTGTGTGCACAGGGACATAGCTCAGGTGGCAGGAGTGCATGGAGGGCAGGACACATGGAAGAGGTAACTCTGGGGAGGAAATGGGAGGGAAGTTTTGTCATGAGACAAAGTGTATGTGAACTGCTGTATAGAAAATGAATTTGCTCTGTAAACTTTCACCCAAATCACAGTTTAAAAAAAATGAATAAATAAAAGAATATTGAATATACTCTGGACTCCCAGAAGGAATAAATTAGTATTGGAAGAAGTATAGCCAAAATGCTCCTTCGAAGAGAGGATGGTGAGACTTCACCTCAAGTACGTTGGACATGCTATCAGTAGAGAACCATCCCTGGAGAAGGATATCATGGTTGGAAAAGAAGAAGGTTAGCAAAAAAGAGGAAAACCCTCAATGAGTTTGATGGACACAGTGGCTGCAACAATGGGCTTAAACATAGCAACAATTGTGAGCATGGTGCAGGACTGAGCAGTGTTTTGTTCTGATGTACATGAGGTCACTATGAATCAGAAGCAACTTGACAGCATCTGGCAAGAACAGCAACATAAAGAATGTTATTTATTTTTTCAGTTGTGTTCAGGAGATCTCGTATCTGACTCTAGGTTCTCTTTCCATCCTTCTCCACTCAGTACCTTTCCCCAGGAGGCTGATATCGGTAGATTACATTCAAATTCTGGTTGGATTTAGCCAAGGGGAAATGTCAGCAGGATACTGCAGGGTGGTAGGAGAGAAGTCAAGAGCCTTATTGCCTTGGCTCTTGTCATAAGAACAACCTAGAATTACCTGGGTCTCATATTGAAGGCATTATTTCTCTTAATCTACTGTTTTAGTAACTGTCTGCATGACCCCATTCCTTACCTTAGGCCAGGTTATCACATTGTCTTTTGTGGTTCCCCTAGAGTCTGCACACACTTTTTAGTGAGTTCCATTTATAACTAACTAACCACTAGCTATGAAATTGATACCACTAGCTATGAAATTGATTCCACCAGTAGTCTGTCAGTTTGTCTTACTGTGGTGGCTTATACGTTGCTATGAGAGCGAAAGCTATGTGACTGGTATTTCAAATACCTGAAGTGTCACCCATGAAGGACAGGTTTAAGCAGAGCTTCCAGACTAAGCCAGACTGGCAAGAAGGATGGGGCCACTCTCTGTTGAAAAAAAGTGGCCATTGAAAACTTTGTGAATAGCAGTGAAACACTGATATATTACTGGAAAATTCCATGATAACCTAAAACATTGTCTGATATAGTGGCAGAAGATGAGCCTCTCAGGTTGAAAGGCATTCAAAATACAATCGGAGAAGAGCTGCCTCCTCAAATAGAGTCAATCCTAATAATGTGGATGGAGTAAAGCTTTGGGGACCTCCATCTGCTAATGGAGCAGGATTTAAAATGGGGGAAAAAACAGCTGCAATCATCCATTATAATCAGAAAATAAAATGTAAGAAGTATAAGTCTAGGAAAATTGAAGTTTTCAAAAAAAAAAATGGAATGCATAGAGATCAATATCCTGGGCATTAATGAGATGACATGGCCTGGTTTTGGCTATTTTGAATCAGGAAATCATATGGTATACTATGCCAAGAATGACAATTTGAAAAGGAATGGCATCACATTCATCACAAAGAATGTTTCAAGATCTATCCTGAAGCATAATACTGTCAGTGATAGGATAATATCTATACATCTATGAGAAAGAACTGTTAATACTATTATAATTCAAATTTATGCACCAACCACCGAAGCCAAAGATGAAGCAATTGAAAACTTTTACCAATTTCTGTAGTCTGAAATTTACCAAACATGCAATCAAGATGTATTTATGATTACTGGTGTTTAGAATGTGACAGCTGGGAATGAACTACTTCATCATTAGTTGGAAAATATGGCGTTGGTGATAAAAATGACAGTAGGGATACCCTGGTAGAATTTTGCAAGACCAACAACTTATTCACTGCAAATACCTTTTGTCAACAACATTAACAACAGCTACACATGTGAACTTCGTCAGATGGAATACACAGGAATCAGATCAACTACATCTGTGTAAAGAGTCAGTGGAGAAGGTCAATATCTTCAGCCAAAACAGGGCCAGGAGCTGACTGTGGAACAGACTGTCAATTGCTCATATGCAAATTCAAAGAGAAGGTAAAGAAAACTAGAACAAGTGTACGAGATCCAAAATATGACTTTAATTATATCTCACCTGAATTTAGAGACCATCTGAAGAAAAGATTTGATGCATTGAACACGAGTGACTGAAAACCAGATGAGTTGTGGGATGACATTAAGAATATCATCCATGAAGAAAGCAGTCATTAAAAAGACAGGAAAGGAAGAAAAATCAAAGGTTGTCAGAAGAGACTCTGAAACTTGCTTTTGAGTGGAGAGTAGTTAAAATGAATGGAAGAAATGACAAGAGAAAAGAGCTGAGCAGAAGATTTGAAAGGGCAGCTCAAGAAGACAAAGTAAATTATTATATTGAAATGTCCAAAGTTCTAATGAGCTCTGGTGGTGTAATGGATAAGACATTTTGCCACTAACCAGAAGGTCAGTGGTTCAAACCCACCACCTGCTCCACAGAAGGAAGATGGGGCAAATCTTCAGTTAAGATTCACAACCTTGGAAACACAACAGGGGTCACTATGAGTCAGAATCGACTTGATGACAATGAATTTCAGTTTTTGGTGCAAATATTTGGACATAGAAAACCAAAAAGGAAGACCATGCTTGGCATTTCTCAGGCTGAAAGAGTTAAAGAAAAAATTCAAGTCTCGAGTTTCAATATTGAATGATTTTATGGGAACAATATTGAATGATGCAGGAAGCACCCAAAGAAGATGGAAGGAATATATAAAGTGACTGTACAATAATAATAATGATAATAAATATTCATTGATGTTCATCTACTTCAGGAGGCTGCATATGATCAAGAACCATTTGCATTGAAGGAAGAAATAGAAGCTGCACTGAAGAAACTGATGGAAAACAAGGCTCCAGGAATTGACATAATACCTGTTGAGATGTTTCAACAAATGGATGCCATACTGGAGGCACTCATTCATCTAAGCTAAATAATTAGGAAGAAAGCTACCTGGCCAACTGACAGAGAGAGATCCATATTTGTGACCATTCCAAAGAAAGATGATCCAACAGAATGTGGAAATTATCAAACAATATCATTAATATCACACACACAAGCAAAATCTTGCTGAAGTTAATTCAAAAATGGTTCGAGCAGTATATTCACAGGGAACCTCCAGAATTGCAAGCTCAATTCAGAAGAGGACATGGAATGAGGGATATCATTGCTGATGTCAGATGGATCTTGGCTGAAAGCAAAGAATATCAGAAAGATGTTTACCTGTGTTTTATTGACTATGCAAAAGTATTTGTGTGGATCAAAAAAAAAAAAAATTATGAATAACATTGTGAAGCATGGAAATTCAAAAACAATTCATTGTGCCTGTGAGGAACCTGTACATAGACCAACAGGCTCTCATTAGCACAGAGCAAACACTTCACAGGTTAAAATCAGGAAAGATGCCTGTAAAGGTTGTATCCTTTCACCATATTTATTCCATCTGTATGCTAAAAAAATAATCTGAGAGGCTGGATTATATGAAAAAGAATGCAGCATCAGGTTTGGAGGAAGATTTATATGTAATATGTAGATGACACAACCTTGTTTGGTGAAAGTTAAGATGACTTGAAGCATTTATTGATGAAGATTAAAAAACTACAACTTACAGTATAGATTACACATCAACATAAAGAAAACAAAAATCCTCACAAATGGACCAGTAAGCAACATCATGATTAATGGAGAAAAGACTGAAGTTGTCAAGGATTTCATTTTACTTGGATTCACAATGAACACCCATGGAAACAGCAGTGAGGAAATAAGAGGCCATATTGCACTAGGCAAATCTGCTGCAAAAGACTTTTTAAAGTGTTAAGGAGCAAAGATGCCACTTCGAAGACTAAGGTGTGCCTAAATCAAACCCTGGCATTTTAAATTGTGTCATATGCATGTGAAAGATGAACAATGAGTTAGGAAGACCAAAGAAGAGTTGATGCCTTTGAATTATGTTGTTGTTGTTGTTAGGTGCCGGCGAGTCATTTATGATTCATAGTGACCCCATGTACAGCACAACAAAACACTGCCCGATACCGCGCCAACTCCATGATCCCTGCTATACTGGAGCCCATCATCGCAGCCACTGTGTCAATCCATCACTTTGAAGGCCTCAGCCTCTTTTGTCAACCCTCCACCCTAACAAGCATGACATACTTCTTCAGGGAATGGTCCCTTCTGGCAACATGACCAAAGTAGGTGAGACAAAGTCTGGCAATTCTCTCTTCCAAGGAGCATTTCGAGTGCACTTCCTCCAGGACAGATCTCTTAGTTCTTTTAGGAGTCCATGGTACTTTCAGCATTCTTCACCAGTACCACAACTCAAAAGCATCAACTCTTCTTCAGTCTTCCATATTCATTGTCCAGCTTTCAAATGCAAATGAGGTGATTGGAAATATTATGGCTTGTGTCAAGCACACCTTAGTCCTCAAGGAGACATCCTTGCTCCTCAGCACTTGAAACAGTTCCTTCGTGTTTGACCTTCCCAGTGCTACACATCATCTAATGTTCTGACTGCTACTTCCATTGGCATCGATTGTAGACCCAGGCAATGTGAATTCTTTGACAACCTCAATCTTCTCTCCATTTATTGTGATGCTGCTCATTGGGCCAGTTGTGAGGATTTTTGGTTTCTTTATATTGAGACATAATCCATACTGCAGACTGTATTCTTCAACCTTCATCAGTAAGTGCCTCAAGTCATCCTCACTTTC
>NW_006921811.1:1021447-1025641 GCF_000298275.1 Orycteropus afer afer | reverse complement strand
AGCATTGTACTTCAGGACAGATCTTGAAACATCCTTTGTGATGATGAATGCCACACCATTCCTCTTTAAACTGTCGTTCCTGGCATAGTAAATCATGTGGTTGTCTGATTCAAAATGGCCAAAACCAGTCCATTTCAACTCACTAATGCTTAGAATATCAATCTTTATGCATTCCATTTCCTTTTTGACAACTTCCAATTTTCCTAGATTCATACTTCGTGCATTCCATGGTCCTATTAGTAATGGATGTCTGCAGCTTTTTCTCCTCAATTTGAGTGGTGTCACATCAGAAATGGAGGTCTCAAAAGCTTTACCTTATCCATATGAGTAAGGCTGGGTTTACTCTGATGATGCAGCCCTTTCCTAGTCTTATTTTGAGAGCCTTCTAACCTAACCGGACTATTCATAAAGTTGTGTGATAAAGTATCAGACAGTGTTTCTTTGCTATTCATAAGGTTTTCCCTGGCCAATTCTTTGAGAAGTGGAGGCCTCTTCCTTCTTCCTAGTCTGTCTCAGTCTGTAAACTGGGCTGATACCTGTGCACCATGTGCAACCTGCTGGGTTTGAAACACCAGTGACTCAGCCTCAAAACTCACATCAACTCATCACCACGGTAGGACAAACCAACAGACAAGTTTGTCGGTCTGTTGGAAACCTCTCCTACCACCCTTACCTGGGTCTCTGTTGCTGACTCCTCCTCTGTCCCAGTTCCTGGGCCTTTTAATTCCCTTTCTCCTACTCTCCCACCCTGCTGCTTTGAGCGTTCCTGGGTTCCCTTTCATCACCTGGATTCCTGCTGCTGACTGCACTTGAATTATAGTGCTGGTGAATACCATGGACTGCCAGAACAATGAACAAATCTGTCCTGGAAGAAGTGGAGCTAGAATGCCAGATCCTCCTTGAAAAAGAAAATGACCAGAGTTCCTCTCACCTATTTTGGTAATGTGATCAGTAGAGAACATTCCTTGGAGAAGGATTTCATGCTTGGTAAAATAGAGGGTTTAAAAAAGGGGAAAACCTTCACTGAGATGCATTGAAACAGTGTCAACTGGACGGCACTTAGGAACACCATGTTAATTAGTTCTGTTAACATGTGTGTTAACAGTCTGTACCACCCAGGGACAGCAAGCCCTCCTGAACTATTCCAATTTGAATTTCTCATTTGTTTCTTTTTGGTACCCTCTTGCTAAGGACCATTTCTAACTAATAGAAAGATCCTCCTTAGAATGGTGATGAAATCTCTTGCCTATCCCTTGAAGTCACATAGAAATGATCTGATCTGTATTTCCAAACAATAACTCTTCAAGTCTATGAAGCAGAGTTTATTAGAAACATGAGAGCATAGATACTGCTAGTTTCAAGTATGAGGTTTTTATGACAAAGATTTTGAGTGGCATTTTGTAAAAAAATCAAATTCAAAAGCAAAGTGCTTTCCCCAGATTCCTTGCTGAACTCAACAGCTCTTTGCACAATTTTCACTCACCAATTTTTCCAAGTTTTTTAAATCATCTTCTGATATTTTCAGGCTTTACCATCTCTTTGGAAAACACATTCCTTAAGTGCATGTATTTGCAATGGTGAATGCCTTCTATGAGTTTGTTGAATAATAGATTTTAATTTGTTTTCACTTGATTGTACTCAAGCTTCTCCTGAAGACACAATGTACATATTTTATCTCATATTTACATTTTGAACAGCTTTGAAAGGTACTGGGAAAATGAAAATAAAAGGAAGGAAGGAAAGAAGAAAAGGGAAGGAAGGTGGGAGGGAGGGAAGGAGGAAGGGGTGAAGAAAGGAAAGAAGGAAGGAGGGGAAGGGGTGTAGGAGGGAAGGAAGGAGGAAGGAAGGGGAGGGTAAAGAAATCCACAGCCTCACTACATAAACCCATTCAGTTAAGAATTTGAATAATTCAGTCTTATTTGTCAGGAAACCCAAGAATGGGTCGCTATGAGCCAGGACTGACTCGACGTCAGTGAGTTTGGTTTTTTTTTTTTTTTTTTTTTTTTTTTTTTTTGGTTTATTGGTCAATGGAGGTGTGATTTTTACATGTGATATTCATATATTCAGGAGCTCTGGTAATGTAGTGCCTAAGGAACTTGACTGCTAACCAGAAGGCTGGCAGTTAAAACCCATCAGCAACTTCTCAGAAGGAAGGTTGGGCAATCTACTTCCATAGGGATACCACCTCGGAAACCCAAGGAGGGGCTGCTATGAGTCAGGTCAGATTCTATGGCACATAAAAACAATAACAACATTCATATATTCGTTTTTACCCTTCATTTCCAACAAACATAAGTATTTTCTCATACTTTATGTAGTTTTCTGAAAATCTTACATAAAGACTAAATAATCTACCATTCGTTTTTTAATGCCACAAAGATTTTTTTTTTTTTTTTTCCCTAAACTGAATACTAAGGGCCAACACAGCTACAATTATGGTCATCAACTTCAAGACAGCAAAGTCAAGTTACTTAACCACACACATCCTATCATTTGATATGTAGACTTTTCTTATTTTACTTGTTTATAAAGCTTGACTATTGTAAACAATGTGACAAATAATATCTTTGGAAGAAAGTATTTTTGTTATCATTCTTTGTTGTTTTCCATCCTTAGGTTTTATTCTCAGAATTAATTATATGTATCAAAACAGATGAACAATTTTCTATCAATTGTTCATGAAGTCTATAACAATTTCTATTTAACCACATCTTGGCCAACAAGATGTTATTATCAGTGTAAACCTACTAACGATCCATTTCCAGCCTCTTTGGTGTCATTTGTGGTCTCGGTTAATGCTGAATCAGTAACACAAACGATTCCTGACCCAGAGCTCAGGGCACTAATAGTTACAGAGCCATGAATATGGACAGGATTTCTCCCAGACATTCTGCCAGATGGGCTTAATGCTTGCAAAATATTCAAGAATAATTTTTCATTGTAAATTTTTAATAAGCATCTCAGTTTCACTTTAGTGAAATCTTTCTTTAAGCCTTTTCTGCAGGTATTATAATTTCCTTAAAAGAGAATTCTTAAAGCAAAATTACTCAACACAAGAGAGTAAGCTTATTGCTAAGGATCTTGATACATATTGCTCCATTGCTTTTCAGAAGGCACTTGGAGCTTGGACTTGTCTAATTAAGACTTATCCTCCAAATATTGTATGAGTCCATTATTGTAAAAAGTCAAGGAAAGGTTTACTCAGGGAAGGAAAATCACTTTTTTGGGTACCGGGGACAGGAGGGAAGGGAAAGGAAAATTCAGGACTAGTTGGGAGTCATATGTTGATTTGAGTGAAGGGAAGGGTGGTGTGGAAAGAGTTTAGGACAAGCATGGTGAGACTGGGAAAAGGAAATACACAGAAATGTGCACAAAAAAGTACAGACAACACAGGCACAATACTGCAGTGTCTCTGGCACCAAACACCAGGCTATGAGTAAATGCATAGACAGGTGAGAAGATCAGATGGGGGTGGGCAAACAGGAATAAACCATAGATCAAGGATAGATTTGGCTGAAGATAATCTTACTTATGAACTTCTGCTACAAACTTAGCCACATCCATTACAGAAACAACAGAAGGCAGGGTTGGAATAGCTTCTCAGAGACAACCAAACACCTTGAGTGAGATAATCACTAGGCCTGCAGGCTTGGGACCATCATCTCAGGGGATATCATGCTCAATTGGCACAGCACAGTACATAAAAATCTTGTTCTACATCCTACTTTGGTGAGTAGTAATTGGGTCCTTAAAAGATTTCAAGGGGCCATCTAAGATGCAACTATTAGTCTCCGCTTGTCTGGAGCAAAGATGAGTGAAGAAAATCAAAGTCATCTGGAAACAATTAGTCCAAAGATAAGATGAACCATGCAGACCTCAGCCTTTACAACCCTGAGACCAGAAGAACTAAATGGTGCCCAATTACTAATGCCACTGCTCAGAAAGGAATCAAAATTGGAGATCCTGAATAGAGTGGGAGGAAAAAATGTAGAACAAAATTCAAAAACACAAAAATGACCAGAATTACTGTTGGATAGAGAATGGTGGAACCCCTGTGTCTATGGCCCCAGGTTACCCTTTGGGTCTAGAAATGGACTCACTTCTGTGGATTGTCTTTGAGCCCAACAGTTGTTGTTGTTGTTGTTATGTGGCGTCAAGTCAAACCCGACTCATAGCGACCCCTCCTTGGGTTTC
>NW_006921811.1:1017730-1020873 GCF_000298275.1 Orycteropus afer afer | reverse complement strand
AGTCAGCCCTGACTCATAGCTACCCCTCCTTGGGTTTCCAAGGCAGTATCACTATGGAAGTAGGATTGCCCAACCTTCCTTCTGAGGAGTGGATATATATATATATAAACTTTACAAATTTGGTAAGTGAAATAACAATCTGCTTTTATTATAATCACCTTTAAATTATTTCTACAGTGAGTGTGCCAGGGTTACATTCTTCCATCATACATACTCTATCTGTATGCTGAGCAAATAATCTAAGAAACTGGACTATATGAAGAAGAATGTGGCATCAAGATTGGAGAAAGATTCATTAACAAGCTGTGATATGAAGATGACATGCCCTTGCTTGCTGAAAGTGAAGATGACTTGAAACACTTACTGGTGAGGATTAAAGACTACAGTCTGCAGTATGGATTATATCTCAATGTAAGGAAAACAAAAATCCTTACAACTGGACCTATAATAAGCAACATCACAATAAATGGAGAAAAGATTGACGATGTCAAAGATTTCATGTTACTTGTTTCCACAATCAACACCAATGGAAGCAGCAGTCAAAATATCAGATGATGTATTGGACTGGGAAAATCTGCTGTGAAAGACCTCTTTAAATAGCTGAAGAGCAAGATGTTTCATTGAAGAATAAGGTGTGCCTGACCCAAGCCCTGCTATTTTGAATTGTCTCACATGTATGTGAAAACTGGATGATGAATAAGGCAGATCAAAGAGGAGTTTATGCTTTTGAGTTGTGGTGTTGGTGAAGAATACTGAAAGTACCATGGACTGCCAAGAGAATGAACAAATCTGTCCTGGAAGAAATGCAGCTTGCAAGCGAGAATGGCCAGACTTCACCTGATCTACTTTAGTCATGTTGTCAGAAGGGACTATTCATTGGAGAAGGCTATCATGCTTGGTAATATGGAGGATCAATGAAAAATGGGAAGGTCCTCAGTGAGATGTATTGACACAGTGGCTGCAATGATGGGTTCACGTATAGCAAGGATTGTGAGGCTGGCACAGGACTGGGCAGTGTTTTGTTCTATTGTACAGAGGGTCGGTGTGAGCCAGAGCTGACTCAAAGGCACCTAACAACAACAACAATGCCTCGCATATTGATCTTTATGCATTCCATTTCATTTTTGACAACTTCCAATATTCCTAGATTCATATTCTGCATATATCAACTTTGAATTATTGATGGACATTTGTAGCTATTTATTCCCATGTGAGTAATGCCCTATTTTCTCACCTATTTTGGTCATGTTGTCAGAAGGGACCATTCCTTGGAGAAGGATGTCATGCTTTGTAGGGTGGAGGGTCGACGAAAGAGGGGGAGGCCTTCAACGAGTTGGATTGACATGGTGGCTGCAATGATGGGCTCAAGTATAGCAGGGATTGTGGGGCTGGCGCTGGATCAGGCAGTGTTTCGTTCTGCTGTGCACGGGGTCACTATGAGTCAGAAACGACGGTACCTAACAACAACAACAACAGAGTAATGCCCAATTAGCAAATGCAGTTCCAAAGGCTTTACTCCATCCTTGTCATTAAGGTCGACTCTCCTTTCAGGAGGCAGCTCTCCCCTAGTCTTATTTTAAGTGCCTTCCAACCTGAAGGGCTCATCTTCCAGCACTGTATCAGACAATGTTTCAGGGCTATTCATAAAATCTTCATTGGGCAGTTTTTTTCAAAAGTGGATGGCCCTGTCCTTCTTTCCTATTTGACTTAGTCTAGAAGCTACACCCAAACCTGACCACCATGGGTGACCCTGCTGGTATTTGAGATACCAGTAATATAGCCTACAGACTCAGAGCACCACGCAAGCCACCATAATATGAAAAACTGACAGACAAAATGGTGTTGAAGTGATGGCGGGAATGTAAAATGGCGTAGCTGCTTTGGAATAACTTTGGTAATTCCTCAAAAAGTTAAACAGATGTGCCATATGACCCAGCAATTCTGCTCCTGGGAATATACCTAACAACAGTGAAGACATGTTCATGTAAAAAATTGTACATAAATGTTTTTGTAGCATTATTCACAACATCGAAAAAGTGAAACCTACCCAAATCTCCATCAACTGATGAATGAAATACAAAGGGGTAAACCTCTACCTAAGAAACCCTGGTGGCAAAACAATCCAGCACTCAGCTTTCGGCCACAATGTTGGTAGTTCAAACCCGCTCAGCAGGGCCATGGGAGGAAGACCTAGAGATCTGCTCCTGTAAATACTACAGCCCAGAGAACCCTATGGGGCAGTTCTGCTCTGTCCCATGGGGTCACTATGAATGGAAAATTAACTCCGTAGCTCCTACCAACATACTGTGAAGGTATACTTGTCTACAGAGACAGCAAGTTGCAGAAAGGAGAATAAAATCTTAATTTTGAAAATATCTGTTAGGACCCACTTAATTCACTTCTCTTGCATCATTTTCTTTCTGCTACCATCTAGAGTTATTTATGAGAAATGTCTTTCATACTTCCCAACATATGATCTATGCTTAGGAAAAGAGAACACGTATTATTAGCTCTAGTTCTGCCACTGAATGGTGGTGTGACCTGGGTTATTAAGTTAACCTCTCTGATCTCTGGTGGCATAGTGCTTAAGGCATTTGACTGCTAACCAGAAGGCTGGTGGTTCAAACCCACTAGCCACTCCTCAGAAGGAAGACTGGTCAATCTACTTCTGTAGAGATACCACCTCGGAAACCCAAGGAGAAGTCGCTACGAGTCGGAAAACAACTTGATGGCAATGAGTTTTTTGTTTTTTGTTTTTTCCTCTGAGCTTCAATTATTTCTATCTGCTGAATTAAGATGTTGCATAAGCTAATACTAGAGAGCACTGTGATTTGACAGTCAAAATACATGAACTTCAACTCCAGGAATGTGTCAGAGACTGAAGTTGAAAGAGAACTAAATGGAACTACATCATCTACGTGACTGGACCCTTTGATGGAGACCAAGAGGTGATGGTTGAAGGGGGAGACACTGAACCATCTCTCTGGGTTCGTTTGTCCAGTTCTACCACAAGAGTTAGCAATGGAGAAACAGGTAGTGCGTTAGAATACATTCCACCTCTTTGCCAGGCTTTTTCTTATACTCAGGTATAAGGACAGTTAGCAGAGCACAGCAGAGCTGAGTGTGGGATATAAAAGACAGGG